>NC_133663.1:175074064-175384862 GCF_037893015.1 Macrotis lagotis | reverse complement strand
CACACCTATTTTGCTTGTCTTGTTTCTTGTTGCTCCTTATTAGACACTCTCCATTCTAGTCAAACTGTCCTGTTAGGTATCCCTGCTCCACAAAAGACAATCTCTAAAGTCAGTCTCAGCTCTAAGTCTATGTTCTTTTTTTTTTTTAAGATTATTTATTTATTTAAGGCAATGGGGTTAAGTGACTTGCCCAAGTCACACAGCTAGGCAATTATTAAGTGTCTCAGACAGGATTAGAACACAGGTCCTCCTGACTCCAGGACCAGTGCTCCCATTACACCACCTAGCTCCCCCTATCATTATGCTCTTCTATTTAATCTAATGGCTCTGTGAAGTTGAGCTAGATCTACCCAAATTATGGAGAAGCAAGGCTGAGAGGTGTTAAAAACTGACTGGTTCATCACCTTCTCATTCCTCACCTTGAGTTAAGTGAATTTGTCTTCAAGTGAAGGCTCCGGACTTAAAACACATTTGGAAACTATGCCCTCTCCTAGTCAGGAAGCCTATAAGGAATTCCCATTCTACAAAAGCCCTTGTATCAGTAACAAACTTTATTCCTCTTGCTGGACCACACATGTCTGTCACCCACAATCCATATCAGCCTAAGCCTCTTGCTTGGTACCTTATCCCTGCTTTGTTGAATTTTCCTTGAATTGCCCTTCCTGCAGAGAGAGGGCTTAGCCAGGTCCCAGACCTGACCCATTGCTAAACATGGATCTAAAATGAAGAAACACATGAATTGGAGCAGGAAAACAAGGAGAGGAATGAAAAAAAACGCACAGAAAAAAAGATTTGTAAAATATGATGGAAGGTGATTCCTAGAAATTAGCTCGAAGTCACATATACTGTGTTTTGACAGTTGTCTCAAAACCCCCTGAAATAATGAAGCATTCAGTTTTTTGGAGATAAAAGCAACAGGAGTTGAGGGGCAGTGTTAAGATGTTTTCACTCCTCTGATCTGGGAAGATCCTCACTATCCACATGGGTAGATTATCTAGACTTAATAATGTGCCTCTGTGGGGAACAGAGAGTCAAGGGGAGAGCATCTTTATGCATTTGTTATTGGATCCAATTTTTTATTATGTCTCTTGATTCCTGTATATTTTGATGATTCTCAGGAAAGGTATAATCAGCAATATAATTTATAATTTGAGAAAGTTTTCATTCTAAGATACATCTGACACTTTAACCCACAGAACCCACCTGACTCCTGACTTAACTGATCTCTGGATGTTACTGTTGGCCTGTCTTATTTACATTATCTTTCATCCCCAGTCTTATCTGACTGAACTTCTTCCTGGTCCTGGCCAGACCTGTCCTTTGCTTTCCATGTCCCAGAATGAAATTTAGAGATAGTAGAACAAAGGAAGCTGTGCCTGAAAAGAAATATTATGTGCTAAAATAAAGCAAATGGAATTCTGAAAGGAAATGTAATGTAAGATAAGTAATAAGGTACATCAGAAGAAACAGGCACTATTTCTTTCTTAGAAGCTATAATACATTAATTCTCAATGTTTTATTTATAACATGGAATCAGCAGGGTTTTTATGTCTGGTCCTTAGTCTTAAATTTCAGTCCTGAGAAATTCCAATACTTTAAAGTGGGGGGGGGGGGCTCGGGAATTAAGGACTATACCTATGACTACATTGACATAATAGACTTCCAGATGAGGACACTATCCCTCCTAATGTAGGTTGGCACCTTCTCTGCAAATCATAAAGAGTTGCCTGGTATGCTAAGATATCATATGAATTGACCCAGACCATAGCATGACAGTCAATCAGAGGAGGGGGGTGTTTGAACCTAGGTCTTCAGTGCCTAAGATCACCTTATTTATCTACAATGTCAGTCTGCCTCTCTTCTTTAGGGATAATAGTAACAATTGAAAAAAGAGTAAAAATGGGAGAAAAATATCTATTGATTGATTCATTGATTCTACCTCTCTAAGATTTCTTAAGTCTGTTCCCTACTTTGTATTCTCCTTGATATCATTCTATTTCAATAGCCTCCTACCAGATCTTTCTCTCCCCTCACCATTCATATGCCATATAATTCCATTCAAAAAGCACTTGTTAACTTTCTTGTAAGACATCACCTTTGTCCTTCATATTTCTCTTTAACATTCTATTTGGAAAGATCTGGTCATGTCCATGTTTTGTTTCAAACCACTCAAGATCTTTCTAATGAAAAAATTTATTACACTGTTATTCAGGTTTCATAATCTAATGCTGCCCATTTTTTAAATTTCTCCAAAACAGTTCTCTTTTGTACCTATTTTATGTTCCTTCATATGCTGTGATTTCTTGCCTCTTTTTAAAAAATATTTCTTAAGTCTATATGTTTTTTTGTTTATCTATGAATCATACTTCCTTACCAAATAGTAAACTCCAAAAGGGAAGCATCAATGTCTTATTACTTTGTCTTATTTTTTGCCTGAAACAGTGCTCTCTATATAGTAAAAGTTTAGAAAATATTGAAGTTGAAATTTTAAAAAAATGAAATAGAGGGAAAGATATTCAATGCTCATGATTAGATCACAATAAAACAATAAATAAAACAATAAAGTATGATTTGTTCTAAATAAATTTGTAGATTTAGTATGACAATAAAATGACAAAAGACTCACTTAATAAAACCAAAAAAAAATCAGGAGAAGCAAAAGGAAAATGATTTTTAAAAGTAGGAAAAAAAGGGACCCAGAATGACCAGATTTCAAACTATATTGAAAAGTAATAATCATCAAAACTATATAATATTGGTCAAAAATAGATGTCAAAGGAACAGACTAGGTAAGCTGGACTGAAAAGCAATCAACTATAGTTGATAAATCCAAGAACAGCAACTACTATATTTAACTATTGTATTTAAACAAAATAGGTATAAAATGGATAACTGAAGATAAAATAAACAATTTTGATCACATAAATCTGAAAATATTTTGCACAGAGCAAAGCAATGTAGCCAGAATCAATCTGTGATGAAGCATTGATATCTATTTATCTTTATATATTTTATATGCACATAGATATATGGATATACATCTACAAATGAACATCTACAAATAGAATTGATGCAAATATATAATAAGATCCCCCCCTCCAATAAATAACTGGTAAAAAGATAAGTAATAGACAAAAGATAAATGATGGACAATTTCCAAAAACTTTATCAAAAGTATAAAAAGACTTAAAAGACTACTAGTAGAGAAATACAAATGAAAACAACTTTAAATTTTTCTCAAACATCAACAAGATTGGTGAAGATGATAAAATACAAAAATTATTAAATGTTCAAGGGGGCTATTAGAGCAAATAAGCACTGGTGCAGTATTTAGAGAGCTATGAATTAGTTCTATCATTCTAAAAACAACTTGGAATTATACTGAAAAAGTTCCAGAATGATACATACTTTTTGCATTGATTCCAAGGAGACAAAAAAATAGAGGGAAAAATACAATATATTCAAAAATATTTATAGAAGTATGTTTTTGTTATGACAAAAAGTTGCAATTCCTTCAGTTCTGATCAATGGGTGCCCATTGATATAAAATATCTGGACAAATAATAGCTTATGAATATAATGCCATAAGAAATCATAGTGTGAGGAATTCAGAGAAACTTGGAAACATATATTATATATATGAATTGATGAAAAACAAAGCATCTGTAACTGTAAAACAAGGATGATGGTTTAGATGTTGGCTATAAAAGGGAAAAGAACATTGCAAGACTTCAGAATTTAAATTAATAAATAACTAGTCATGACTTCAGAGGATTTTTTTTGTTTTTGTTTTTTTTAGGTTTTAGGCAAACGGGGTTCAGTGTCTTGCCCAAGGCCACACAGCTAGGTAATTATTAAATGTCTGAGACTGGATTTGAACCCAGGTACTCCTGACTCCAGGGCCAGTGCTTTATCCACTACTCCACCTAGCCACCCCAACTTCAGAGGATTTGATAATAAAGCTTACCTCCTATCAGATGGTGGATGGCAAAAATGGGAATGAGGTATTCATTTCCATATGTAGCCAATGATTTCCTTTTCTTTACTATTTTCAACCTCTTACAACATTAAAAAGAATACAATTTTTGATGAAGAAAACAAAGAATACACATGGAATATTTAACCTATTTTGATTTACTTCATATCTAGTCTGGACATATTCTAAGAAAAAGTCCACTTAAAAAACAATAATATTAGTAAGTGTCAAAAAAAGAGGTACAAATAGGAGAAGGCATAACTGGCTGTTTAATTGGTATTATGTAGCACCTTGCCCAGAACTGTTCAAAAGAGGACAAATTACTTGGTTGAATTTTTTAAATGATTATTTGCAACATTATAAACAAACCTCAAATAATTTGGGAGACACAGAGTAGGTAATGTTAGTGTTCCCTCATCTTTTTTCTGTGCCAAATTATAAATGGAGATTTATTTTGACAAGCCATGTATAAATGAATTGAAAGAGACCATTTTTTTAAGCTCAAGAAACTATAAAATAAGTGTTTTCTATGATAGAAAGAGAATATATGATATTTATGAAGTGAGCACTATATTAAACTTGACTTTTAAGATTTTTGAGAAACAATAGAAAGGGGTGTACATCTTCATGCTCAGAATGTTTTATATATATATATGAATTTCATTAATATTGGTTGAAGTTGTTGATAATTTATTAAATACTATAGTAAAACACTTCAATGGATCTATAATTTCAATAGTTTGGACCCCTTTATTGGTGCAGATGACAATCCATTCATGCTTCATCTTCTTGCCCATATCCTTTCATAAATCATTATCAGAGTATCTGTCCAGTATGCTGGGTTGAAGAGGCCATTGAATGACCCAGCTTTTAGAGATGTTTCCAAAGCAAGTAAGAAGAGTGCAATTATTTAAAAAAAAAAGACTAAAAATGATGATTCATAAAAAGAAAATGACTAGCTCCAAGCTCCTCTTGTCAACTAAGAGTTCAATAGAGGCATAGTTTGCTTCTAACAGCCTATGTGGGTGTTAACAAGCAAGTAGACAACCAAACTGTATGGAATCATTCCCATGACTGAAGCTTCAGCGTGGCTGCTTGTAAACTTTAGAGGAGAGAGAGAGAAAGAAAACAAAGAAAAGGTGGAGAGGCATCACTGAATATCAAAAGAATTAATAATGCAGAGGAGAGAAGTTTGACATTAAAGACCAGAAGCTTGGTGAAATAATTTGGACTGGGATACAAGGAATGAAAAACAAAGGAGGAAAAAGCCATGATCATCTGTTCTAGGCCAACATAACTGAAAGAATGAAAGAAGAAATATTTTGAAATTAAAATATTTTCTTATGGAAATAGGAAAAAGCACAGGTTTAAAAATAAAGTGTTAACTATTAGCCATTTCCCACTTTTCTCTTTTCCCAATTACAAATACTTATCCAGGTCAATAAGGTCTGAGAAGTCTGATAGAAATAGTTTTTCTAGGTTTTTTTCCTTCAAATTATTCAGGAAAAAAAAAAGTCATATTTTCTACTTATAGATAGCATAGGTAATAATAGCCACTACTTTCATGGTCATTGTGAGAATCAAATGAAATAATGTATGTAAAGCACTTTGTAAATGTTAAAGTGCTATATAAATAGTAGCTATTAACAGCAAAAAATAGGCAGAGAAAGAAAAAAACACCAAATCAGCAAATCTATCCAATTCATCAGCTAAGGCTGATAGTATATGCAATCTTTTACCTTTGCAAAGATGAAAAAGTCCCAATTTCACACCTCCTTCTAGAACAAACTTGGTTATTTTAATTAGGTGGTTTATTGTATTAATGAAGTCACAAGTTGATTCCCCATCTTTATTTTTTCTTAAACTAAAAAATTAATTTTATTCTTTTTTGAGTATTAAAACTTTTTTCAATGTTCACATTGCGCTCCCCCCTTTGCTTTGTCTTCTATAACCTAAAGTAAATTAATCAGCTCCTATGTAATCAAATGAAACCAGATAGGAGATAGTCATATAAATTTGCTTGTATAAACTTCTCTTCATTGACACAAAGAAAAAATGCATCCCAATTAAGTGTCTATTACAGTGATACACAACTAGGGAAAAACAGCTACAGATCCTGGACAACAGAAAGAAAGCCTGGCTCAAAAATGACAGTGAGGGGCAGCTAGGTGGCACAGAGCACTGGCCCTGGAGTCAGGAATACCTGAGTTCAAATCCGACCTCAAACACTTAATAATTACCTAGCTGTATGGCCTTGGGCAAGCCACTTAACCCCATTTGCCTTGCAAAAACTTAAAAAAAAAAAAAGAGTGAATTCCATTCTTGCCTATACTACCTAAGATAATTTATAAAATATCTCAAGCTACCTTTGAGGACAAGATGAAAAGAGTTGGTTTGCAGAGAATGCAATTAAGTAAATTGGAAAATGGTTGCATGACCAGACTCAAAGAATAGTCAGTAAGAAAAATTAACAATGATGATGATGATGATGATGATAGTTAACATTTATAAGGTATCTATTATGAGTCTATAAGCACTTTACAATTATTATGTCATTAGTTTCTTACCATAGCCCTGGACACTAAAGCTATTATTATTTCCAATTTACAGATGATGAAACTGAGGCAAATATAACTTAAATGACATGCTTAGGGTCACATAGCTAGTATGAGATCAAATTTGAACTTGTCTTATTGTTTGGAGACTTTATCCACTTCATCATTAATTGCGTTTATCAATTTTAATTTGGAAGAAGGTAGCCCCAGGGAACATATGCTTAGCTTTTAATGGAGTTTAACATTTTTATGAATGACTTGGATGAAGGCCTAGATAGCCTGCTTGTCAAATTTGCAGATAACATAAATCAGAGGAGGATTAAAGAGTTTGGATTAAAAATAAAATCTTGAGGGGCTAGAATGATTAGCCAAATGTAATAAAATATAATTTATTAGGGAAAAGCATAGGGATCAATGATTCAACAATGAGTTATGACAGGGAGAGAAGTTATTGTGATCTTAGACTATATTAAGAGAGAAATGCAAAAGTTCTAATAAGAATTGTTCAGCTTTAAGTACATTTCAAGAAGACAGTTTAAGTGTATCCAAAAGAGAGCAACCAGAATGGTGGTGGTGGGGGGAATTGGAAAGGATGTCATAAAAGGAAAATGGGAATATTTTTCCATAGAAAAAATACAGTAATCATAAATCTTGGTGCCTGATAATGGTAGGTACTTAATAAATGCTTATTTCCTTGAGAACAAGAATTTATGTAAATAGTATTCAAGCACTAGAAAGGGTATCATACATGGGCAGCACACAGATTTGTTTTGCTTGATTATACTTATAAAAGGAGTCATTTTTGGTGGGGGGTTTGGCAAAATTATGAGGGAAAAGTAGAGAAATGGGGATAATGATAAAAAAAAGAAAAGAACATTACTAAAACATAAAAATAAACAGAAGGAAGTACGGAAGGGGAGTAAGCAAGGAAGCGTTGGGACTGCTTTATTTAGTTTAATATATATTTTAAAATTGAGTTATAGAGGTTATAGTTTCACAATTTCCCATACAATTCCTAATTTAGTTCTTTGTATAAGGAAATATTAATTTTATTATTTTTTGTCAAGTCTGTAATAAAAATTAAAATAAAACACTGCCCCTATGGAAGAGAATTAGATTTGTTTTAGGTTCCAGAAAAAAAAAAAACCCAGAACATTGATTCTATGTTTCAGAGAAGAAGAATTAGACTTGATGGAGAAAAAACAAAAGCAAAAAACAATTAGCACAGTATTATAAGTGTAATGGACTGCCTCACTAGGGAGTGAGATATTCCTTAAAAGGGATATTCAAGTAATGAATGGATGACAAATTGCCCAGGATGTTGCAGAGATGATTCCTGTTTAGATATGAATTGTAACATCCTTCCATCCCTGACTTTATGTAATTCTGCCATGCCTTAAAAGTGATAAGGATAATCTTTTGGAATGTTGTTAACTGTAATGTCCTTGCATCTCTGAGTTTCTGTGATTCTTGTTATGCTTATAGGTGATAAGGATAATCTTTTGGAATGTTGCTAACTAAATCATTTGGAATAAGGGTTCTGCCACAGAGCCATCAAATTACAGAATTTTAGAGAAATTTTAGAGAAACATATGCCAAATAGCACTCGACTGAATTTACAATGTGATTTTGGTAAAAATTTTAATATAATGCCTTCAGTGAAAAAATATTTTAAATTTTGACTCAGATAAAACCTGGGAATATATCAAATGTTAGATAATTCTGGTGTGTTTTTTGACCTTGGGGAAAATGATTTCCTTCTATTAAATTGGGTTTATTTTTTAGATAAAGTATTCATAATAAAACAATTTTAAAATGAATTAAATGACTGAAATGCCTTATTTAGTGCCATTATTATGCTACCTCAGTAATTCTATAGTATATTTAGAGTAGCTGAAACTGTAGCACACATATATGTATATATAATGGGAATGAATATGTGGGAGTCTGAAGCATGTAGGTATCTAAAAGATTTGTGGATTTAAAGAATTTGGAGTTTTCAAGTCATATCCCCTTAAAAGGTAAAAAAATGCTTGATTTTGAAAACCCCAAATATCCTAGTAGAGTAGAATGTGAATGATGAAAATAGCATTGTATGTGAAGTAGAAAGACCTAGCTTTATAATTGACTTTTGTTACATGAGGCAAATTCCTTAATTTCTTTAAACCTCAGTTTCTCATCTATAATATATGTGCTGGCAAGCTATCTTGTGCAGAGTTGTAGTGAGTAAAGCATTTTCTAAATTATAAAACTTTATATACTTATGAGATTTCTTTTTATTAATTTTTCTGTTTGTTTTATTTTTCACTTAATAACCTTCACGTTACGTGGCATAGATATAGTGAAACCATTCCATAGTGGATCTAAACTATGTGATCAGATGGACTATTTGTAAACCACAATTTTCTGGGGGAAAAAACCAACCAACTGCTTTTAATTTAGTCACCACAACTGAGGCAAATAAATCAAACCTACTTAGCTTCATCTCTATAGACAGTTTGAAAGAGGAGGTGTGTGAATGGATGTGAAAGCTTCTTTTATGTTAGATCAGGAGCATTATATTTCAGAACATATTTTCATAGGGCAGTGGCTTTCACAATACTATTAAGATTATGCATCCGTAATTGTTATCAAAGTGATTTCACTACTGTAAAATAATCTTGCTTTGTCGCTATGCCCTGGCCAAGCCTCATACCAAGGGCCAAACAGTTTCTTGCAATGTTAACAAATGAGATCAGGTGAAGAGCCCCTTGCAGGATTACAAACCTTTTATGTGCCAATAAGGGTAAAACCCTGTGCCCAGATTAGATTTCCAACAGCACCTGTAAGTTCTCTGCCCACACACCTGCAAGAAATCGCTGTTTTTCTCTTTGGAGATCATGTGGATTACCTCTTGCCTCCATTGTAAATTAATAAAAAGTGGAGTGGGCACTTCCCACACAGACCATGGTCAAAGAAAGAAAAGGGAGTCTTTAGAAGTATAAAGACCAACAAACTCACAAAGAACGAAGGAAAGGGAGACTGCTGATGGGTATACACGCATATCAGAAAACCCACAGTAAATCACCTTTAACTGAAATGTATTTTTTCCTTCAGTTCTAAATTGTGAAGACATCAGATATCACGTCTGAGGCATATGTGTATTGTGTATGTGTGTATATGTATAAAATCATGTTATGTAGTTCCACTGAATGAGATTCAAACATTTTTAGGGAAATAAAGTTTTCAACTTATCCTTTCATACCTTTTCACACAGACTACCTGTCTCCTCAAGGCAAGCTTTACCTGGCTGGGCTTTTCAATGCTGTCTTACTATTTCTGCTACTCTCCCTCCCCCTTTCCAATTGCTTCCTTTCTGCTATATTTTTATTTTTTTGTAACTTGTCCATGTTAACTGCTGTCTCTTTTCACATGTTTGGCTATTCAGCCTCGTTTGGAGTGTGCTATGCCAACTTGCTCACAGGCCAGCACTGCAAAGTGCTAAGTGAAAGGAGCCATCATCACCCTAGGCTATTAGTTGCCTTCCCCAAACTGGCTGATGGTCCCAGCAATGGTTATCAGCCAAAAGTTTCCAAACCCAGATTGTGGGAAGGTGGACACTTGAAGCCCCTGCTTCCTTTTGGCAAAGGGGAAAATAGAACATTCACTCCAGGTGGCAGGGTTTAGTTGTCTGCCTGTGGCTGCTGTGAGTTTAGAAAATCTAGCATGTGCACTTAAGATTCAATTCAGATAATGTCTCAGGTCAAGGAAAACACTTCCATTGTAATCTCTCTCTGTAGAATCAGACAGATGGGTTTGTCTACTTGGAGGTTGAAGAGAGAAGAAGTTAAAAGAAAGAAAAGTTCTCTCTGGATTATTCCATGGGTACCAAGCTTGTTTGACTTCTAAAAGAACAGTTTATAAAAGCTTCTTAAAGTGAAAGCTTTAAGGTAGGCTAACCCCACACAGTGGAGATGGCAGCCAGTCAAAGGGCAGGTCAAAGAGGTTACTAGAGATAATGGAATTTCAAAAACCTTGTAAAGGAGCTGTCACTGTTGGACATGCTGAGAGGGGAATGAGCTCAGTCTCCAACAATTTAATGTCCAGGAATCATGAAATGATGAGTCTGTTTCACACAATGGACCTGTCAAGAAAAATAGTGTGGCTTCAGAGAAACCCCATGGAAAGCTTTACTCAGTATCTTCAAAAGTATCAATTTTCAGGTGCTAAGTGGTAATTAATGTTAGTAAGTTATAGTGACACACATTGACATTGGATCATGCCATATACAGAAAGGCTCATAGTAAGTTCTGGTTTTATATGCTTAAATATTAGAACTCAGTCAATTTTTTTTTCACTTAAAAGGCTTCAGAAGGATTTCAGGGTTGGGGAGGGTAAAGGGAATAATTTGATTCATAGCATATCTCAATTTTGAACCAAGAGTTATGTATATTTTTGTCTCCCATGGTGCTTAGCAAGGTGAAGTTACTGAATAAAGAATCAAATGAACCAATCCTTTCCTTTTTTTGCTGCAATTCTCTATCTGATCATGTCTAAGTCTCTAGAAAAAATTCATTTTCTGAAAAAGTTATCCTATTTTTTTAATCATAATGTTATTGAAGTTTAATTTGTTTTGTCACACATAAGTCTCTATAATATCTTTTACTTAATAGGGGCTCTGTAAATATTGTCATATTCTAGAAGCCACTCATTCTTTTTTATTTCTTCAGTAACCTTTTCTTCCCACTTTTTTCCCCTGGTCAAAAGCAGTAGAGTATATAGCTTGAGACCAATATATCCTTTTTTTTCTTTTTTTTGGCTTTCAGTTACTTGACTACTTCTCTCAAATACCGCCTGACAGCATGCCATAATCTTTTGAACCTTCAGAAAAAGATAGATTTGATTCTCAAAGAATTAGGATCAAACATTTAGAACTGGGAGAACCTTAGAGATCATCAGAGACCCAGAGGGATAAGAAAACTTGTGCCAGAATGACAACTAGTAAATATCTGAGATGAGGTAAGATTTGAACCCAAGTTTTCTTGACCCCAAATTCAGCATTCTCTCTACTACAGTGAGGATTCTCTTAATTTTTCTGATTAACTTCATTCCCCTCTCACTATGAGAAGAGATCATTTTAGACAATTCTGTGCAACAGTTTTCCAAATGTGGAAAACTTTAACATAGCATTCCCCAGGGACTAGAAGGACCTGAATTTGGGAAATGAAAAATCAGCTAATACTTAGGTTCTTGCGGTCTTACCTTGGCAGACTATTTCTTTTTCCTGTTGCTTTTACTAGTGATGCAATTGTCAAAAGTTGATGAGAGGTATCCTAGAAGTTATAAGTTGCCACTTAAGAATCATGGCTTTAGATCACTTCCCAGTCAATTAACATAGTCCTTTAGCCCCAAAGATGAATTGTTAGTGTGTAAATCCTCTTTGGATACATTAAATAAAGGAGTGAAGAGCAAAGTGGAGGGATAAGGGGGTAGAGTGGGGGGTGGGAGATGAATATGTCTAGTGTACTCTGTGTGGCCTTCAACAAAAAAATCATACTATACCATTCATTGAAGTTGTTGTCCTGGTTTTCTTAGCCAAATTTTCTGGGATCTGGGAGCCTTTGCCAATTCAATGACCAGCTGCCTTTTTGGTATTATTAACCTTTTAAAAGTTAATGTATTTCCAGCTGCTTGGCATATTCCTGCAATACTATTTCTCTTTTTGTTGTTTTACTGCCTACATTCTTTCTGTATTGCTTCCTTATTTTCAGTCGTGTGTCATCATTGAAATCTCTCATATTCATTGATCCTAAATATATTAACTTGTCTCCTCATCACCTTATCTCTTTATCATCAAGATTCACTAGGATTTTATACTCTACCTGTCTCAAGCCTATCAGAAAATTGACAACTATTTCTTAAATATGTATGATAGGTGAAGTATAATACATAATGAGTTGCCAAATATATTTACTCACCTCACAAATAAAAAAATTATTTCAATCCTTTCATATCCAGTCACACTTCCAGATTTGTAAACTATGCCCCTTTTCTAACTACCCAAGCTACTACATACACAGGCCAAGAAAATTCTGGGATTTGTGCCAACAAAGCACCATCAAACATTAGATAAATGTAGATTTCTCAATCAACTCTCCCAGGTAATATGAGAGATGTAAGGGGATTAGAAGTACAAGGCATACAAACCCCCAATAAACTCTATCTAATGAAAATTCAACCAGAATCCTTAAATTAAAATTCTTCTTATCCACATCCAGGTCAGTCATCAACAATCTGCAGATTTGGCTTAATGTTATAACTGGTCCAAGAGTGGATATTTCTGTGTTAGCTACTTGTTGTGACATGAAGTGGATTCAAGCATGTCATCTAATGATCTTACTTCAATAATCTAAGTTACTGAAGCAACACTAGACTGATTCCACAGAGACTGCCTCTACATCATCCTTGCCTTTGAGCTTGCCTTTGAAGGCTCCCTTGATTCTCTGGATATTGAGACCAAGAAGAGGAAAGGAGACAAGGAAGAATCCTACAAAGGACTTTCCTCTTGAGAACATTCTGATTTTGGAATTACCATGCTGAAATTATGTATAAGTGGGAGGTATTACTCAAGCCAAGATTTCTTCATCTTATTATAAAAGGTAAAGCAATGGTACTAAATAAAATTGTGAGATTTATCTTGAACAATGATTGCTTTGTAAGAAGTCAAAAGCCCAATATAAATTTAAGAGATCTTGTAAGTAGGCACACATTGCAAAATTATTAGCAAACATTCAAGTAGGTGTTGCAGGAGGTAGTGAACTGGAACTGAAGTCTGGAAGACCTGACTTCAAATCCAAGCTTATTACATATATTACATATTAAACATATTAGCTGTATGCTTCTGAGCAAGTTACTTAATCTCTGTGCCTCAGTTTCTTCAATTATAAAATGAGGATAATTATAGAACCTATTCCTAAAATTTCTATGATTCTTGGAGAGAAAGACTGATGAATTTGTGCAACTCTATCTCCCTTAAATCTAATTAACACTCAAGTCATCACCTGTGATATCATTAGTTCTATTAGAAAACAAAGGACAAACAGCAACTACTGCTGCTGCTGCTGCCGCTTCCCAGGGTTGTTGTAAAGATCAAACAATATATTTGTGAAAAACTTTCCATATCTTAAACTGCCAGGCAAATGCCAATTATTGGTATCAAGCCTGTTATTATCATTGTTGTTGTTATAAAAGCTAAAGTAAGGATGGAATTTTGAATTCAGTTGAAGGAGTAGTGTTTTCTCACATGTTAATTGAACTTGATTGGTTGGTGGAACATTGTATGAAGCACCAATGAATGCCTTAATCAGTGAATATAGACTATCTTAGTTTTGAATTAAAGATGTCTATCATTGATGGAAACAAGTGACCTAATTTTATTGTTTTATGTGTTGCCAACTAGCATAAAATTTGAAATATATATTCATTTTCCCCAAATTCCACATTAGTTCAGAAATACTAGATATTCACAAGATTTTATTAATGTCATTTTGTCCATTCTAATTGATGTAGTTAGCAATGAAATGTTAGTTGGAGAGCTTACTTCCAGTCTTGGACACTAGTGTCCAAGAACTAAGGAAACAGAAGCCTTAATTGACTCTTAGGAGTTGCTGTGCTTGATACTCTTGTCTCTAAGGACTTGACCTATTTAAACGTGGAATGGACTGCTTTAGAACCAAAGCAAAGACTTGATGACCACCTGTAAAACATTTTCCAGTGAGATTCCTGCATTGGAAGGGAGATTGAATTAAATGACCTATTAGGTCCCATCCAATCCAATTTAATTATAATTTGTTCTGTACCTTATATGTTTGGAACATTCTGCTAAGAACTAAGGGAGATACCTTAATATCACTAAAAGATTTATAAATTTCTCAGTGTTAGAACTTTATCCTCCAACCCAAATTGTAATGCATTCATCAATCAGCAAATTAAAAATCATTTATTAAACACTTATGTGGCAGAGACTGCTAAACAAAAAAAGCAAAATAATTCTCTTCCCTCAAGAAGTTTATGTTTTAAGGAGGGGAGACAAGATTATAACAATAATTGTGTGGTATGGAGCAGAAGACATCATGGAATATTGGAGAGTGTGTTGAATCCAAAATTAAGAAGACAAGGATTTGAATTATGCTTATGTACAACCATGGGCAAGTAATATTACCTCTCTGATCCTTGATTTATTCATCTATAAATTGTCATAATACTCACAGTGCTTCTTTCATAGTGATAAGGTCTAAGGAATATAATTAATGTAAAGTATTTAGCAGACTTTAAAACTTTGTGGCAGTGGACACTGGGAAAGAACATTCAATAAGGGGAGATGTTGCAGAAAAGAGAGGGAACATAGGGAAAGACAACAAAGAGAGGCTTTATCAAGTTCACTAATTTACTTTGGAGCTTCTCAATGTTAAGAACTGTAGCATTTTGAGGTATCTGCTGATTGTACATGAATAAAAAATATTGAAACATTAGATCTTGGAAAATGCCAAGAAGAGAAGATTTTTACCTTCAATATGAAATGTTTCAGAAGAAACACATGGGATTAACCATCTGCTACCTTTGAGTGTCCAAACAATTATTAATAAAACCCATCTCTATGTACAAACATAACTTTTTGTTGTTCAGTCATGTCTGATTCTTCATAACCCTGTGAACCCTGGTATGCCAATACTGACCATAGGTTTCTTGGCAAAGATACTAGTTTGCCAATTCCTTTTCCATTTCATTTTACAGATGAGGAAATGAGGCAGACAGGGTCAAGTGTCTCACCCACAATTATATAGCTAGTAAGAATTTGAGGCCAAATTTGAACTCATGAGGATGAGTCTTCCTGATGCCAAGCCCAATACTCCATCCACTGCACTATCTAGCTGCCCATAGAAATATATAGTAAATATAAATATACAACCTTCTCTTGATTAAACATAATTGATTTCTTTTATTCATTGTTTAAACTAAAAAAGTTATGCCACACTAAATTACCATGAATTTAGTTTTAAAATTATGCTATATATTTATAATTTACAATATCTGCACATGTAGCTATTTTGTCTCTTAAGTGTACTTAATCTTTTTGTTTTCTGGGTTTCTACTCAATATTTATTTTTAGAAACTGACTCAAATGTTGATTATTTCTGTTGATTGCTTTCAAAAAACAATTAAAAATATAAATACATAGATGTCATACACTGGAAACACATGCTTCTTAAAATACAAATTTGTGAAAGAAAAATTAAGGACGTAAGTCAAGATATTAGAACTTATGTTAAAGACATATAGCTAAAATTTCATAGCATGTGTTTTTTAAAATAGATATTAGTTGCAAATTATTTTTTGACAGCTTTACTCTTTGAGATGAATATTTAGATATGGTTGAGAAATTAGTATATACATATATAGACACATATGTACATCATATATATATATATATATATATATATATATATTTTTTTTTTTTTGGTAACAGTCCATTCTGCTCTGGATGTTACAGACCAGTGGAAAATTATATGGTCATTGTATATAGGCTCTGTAGTGTATTATCAACCTTGACCCTGGCAAAAGTATCTTAAAGAATATCAACATAACTGGAAGAGGAGGTAATGGTTAATAATGTATGTATTTTGTTAACACCAAAGAGTAAAAGAACCAAAAACAGTAAAAGACTCACTTCCGAAATCTTGGTTAAATTCATGATCAAGAATTTAAGGAAAGATGAGATCACAGATCCATCAAAGTATCAAAGCAAGAGCCAATTATGTCAATTATTATAACTGAAAGCACATATAAAAATGATACGCAAATTAGATCTTTTATAGACTAAATGTCAAATCAAATTCCTGTTGAAAATTCATTGATTCACCATTTATATTGTGCCACTATTATTATTATCAGTTACTTATAATAACATTATTTTCAAATGTTTATATTACTACCTCTATTTTAGATGAGGGAACTTGCTTATGGTGACAGTCAGTGATATAGTTAGGCACATAAATTCATTTCTGTTTTAGCATATCATCCTTCAGATCATTCTACTTTTATCTTTTTAAATTGTTAAAAATGTATAATTTCAAATAATGTTGTTGAATGATATATATATATATATGTATACATATGAGTCTGCATTCATAGCTACATGAATACAAAGCATTTTACTTAGATTCACTTGTCCCTTAAGTTGAGTATAGTTTGTTGAATGTATCAAAATATATTCCATGAAAACCCTTAAAGAAATTCTTAATTGGGAAAGTTTTCATCTCTGATTAATGTGTATTATGGAACATTATCAAATTCAAATGTTATCATAGGGGCTGACTAAAAAAAATAAGTAAAACAATAAATAACAAAGTATTTAATCATAAGGACATTTTCCAGCTTGTCAGCTGATAAAATAATTAAGCCTGGAAAGTAGATTTTAAAAAAATAATCAAAAGCATAAAAAATAACAGTACACATATGAAAAGAATTAAACACCCCTGCTATAAAAGTGTTCTTTTATTGTAACATTATTCAGTACAGAATAAATTCTGGTAAACTCATGAACAGCAGGGATTGTTATTTCATAGTTGCAACACTAAATTTTGTAAGTTGTTACAACAAAATTGTTACTCCTTGAAAAACAGGTCTAGCATTATCCAAAGTAAGTCAGCAGTTTAGTTTAACCTTTCTTGATGTAAATAACTTGGACTCCCAGATACCTCTGGCAAATTTCTTTAATTATTCTTTAATTATTCTAGACTAAAACTCTGGTAGACCACTGCTTCCTACTTGGAAAAAAAGATATAATAACAACTGAAATTATTACATATTACAAAATACTTTTGCATTTGCAAAGTACTTTACAACCTTTTCACCTCTCTATTTTTTTTCACCTAATCATCTTGTGAAGTTAGTTGATACTTGGATCTCATTTGATAGCTGAGAAAATTGACCATAAAACAATGAAAAGACTAACAAACTGCCTTCTTTGGGGGGGTGGGGGAAGGGAATCAAGAATAGGGGAAAAATTGTAAAACTTCAAAATAAATAAAATCTTTCTAAAAGTAAAAAAAAAAAGTTGACCATAAATTAATTCAGTCATGTGCCTAAAGATTAGGTAGGAGCAAAGCAAAAGTTCCAAGGATAAAGGTTTACCCTAGAACTATAGCTAAATCAGAGATCTGATTTGAGTATACATGACTAAACCTGAGATATATATCTGTGGAACTGTTTGATAGTTAGGAGCTATCCCTGGGAGATCTTCACTGTGTGGGGGTGGCTAGGTAAAACAGAATTTGTCCTGGTGTTTGAGGTCTGCCCTCTACTCTAGATAGAATCTGCAGTTCTTTCAAATAGTACTCTCACTGAAGGCTCTTTCCTTGGCAGACTGTCAGTCATGAAAGAATGATGATAACTTCATCTATGTCATTTACAGACCTTGCCAGAAAACAGGGAGTGGTGCAAGCTCCTCCCTTCTTTCATATATTATTAGCAGCAAGAACTTTCCATTTTTATAAAATCAAGTCATTTTTTCATTAAATAATTTCTAGAGAAAGATGTCATGTTAATACGGTTTGATAATCTATCCAATTTTATGCTATCATACCATGAAAGATTTAGGATAAGAATAACTATCTCTACATGCTTCCTCAGACTTTTAATCCTAGAATAAAGGGATGAAGGAATGAAAATAAGTTTATTAAGTTTTTATTAAGTGCAAAATGTTGGAGATATGAATAGAAGAACAAGACAGTCCTTGCTCTCAAAGAGTTCAAATTTGTAAGGGAGAGAAATCCCACACAAGAGGCTTTCCCTATAAGTAAATGGAAAAGTTCCATAATTAGGGCACAGGAACAAAGCAGATGGTAATGCATCTTCTTTAATGCCATTTCCATTTGAAAGGATTTAGATGGCAAGGACTTTCTTTTCCATCTTCAGCAGCTGTGCCTGGAGCCCTGCAGAAGTTGTTGCCAGGTTCCATCTCTTGCAGAGGTTGATTCCCTGGGTGATGGCTGGAAAGGGCAGATCTGAGACAATGTCAGTGGTTGGTTGGGGAGATAAGGGGTTGGAGGGACTACTACTCCCAATGAGCTTGAATTTACTTGTGTGTTAAAGAGTTTAGCCACCCTCCCCCCTCCCCCCAACTCTCCTCTTCCGACCTTAGCTAACACCCAACCACAAAACATTGTTAGTCTAGTCAAGTGAATAGAAGTTTGCAATAGACTTGCTTCCAGGTGCAGAAAAAAGGGTATAGCTTTTATTTGGTTTGAAAAGAGATTCACTCAGAAATTTACATACGGTTCCTATCCTTACCACATTTCTAGTCTAAAAAAAGAGAAACATGGGGCGACTAGGTGGCATAGTGGATAAAGCACCAGCCCTGGAGTCAGGAGTACCTGGGTTCAAATCCAACCTCAGACACTTAATAATTACCTAGCTGTGTGGCCTTGGGCAAGCCACTTAACCCCATTTGCCTTACAAAAACCTAAAAATAAAAAAGAGAAACATGAGAAAAGAAAGGCTCTCATGTACATTATTGGGGAATACTTTTTTGTGTTTATTAAAGTCTAAACTCCAACCTCCTCATAAAAGTATATATATATATATATATATTAGTTTTTGCAAGGCAATGGGGTTAAGTGGCTTGCCCAAGGCCACACGGCTAGGTAATTATTAAGTGTCTGAGACCGGATTTGAACCCAGGTAATCCTGACTCCAAGGCCGGTGCTCTATCCACTGTGCCACCTAGCTGCCCCATCATAAAAGTATATTAACACCTCCTTGATTTCTTAGGGGTATGAATAAGACCTTTACTTTATACACAGAATAATAATAATAATAATAATAAGCATTGTTTTTACTAAAACAAATCAGAAATAATACTGATTATTTAAAGAATTAATAAGTATTTCATCTCAGACAACGGTCTTTTTTGAATATTAAACCAAGCACACACACACACACACACAAAATACTATAACTTTTTTTTTTTAGGTTTTTGCAAGGCAAACGGGGTTAAGTGGCTTGCCCAAGGCCACACGGCTAGGTAATTATTAAGTGTCTGAGACCGGATTTGAACCCAGGCACTCTTGACTCCAAGGCCGGTGCTTTATCCACTGTGTCACCTAGACACCCCACTATATAACTTTCTAATGAAAGTTAGCCCATTTTTGAAACTTTAAACAGTTAAGATACCACAATACTGGTATCACAGTACTGTGATTTGCTAAATAGTAACCTTTGTGATGTAAACTCCTTGAGGATAATGAAGGTTTGTCTTTAGTATTAGTGTCCCTCAACCTAATTGTACATTTTCAGTTGTTCAGGTATTTTACAAATCTTCATGACCTCATTTGGGATTTTATTGGCAAAGATATTGAAGTGTTTTGCTCATTTTATAGATGAGGAAACTGAGGCAAACAGGATTAAGTGACTTGCCCAGAGTTACACAGTGTCTGAGGTCAGATTTGAATTTAAGAAGATGAATCTTCCTGAATGAGCATTCCATCCATTGTACCACCTAACTGCCCCTATTATACATAGTAAGTGCTTGATAAATGTTCATCACATTGAATTGCTCTCCAAATTTTTTCTTTTGTTGAATAGTAAAGTCAGAAAGAACTATTCCATGTTCCTCTTCCTACTTTACAGTTGGAAAAAAAATGAGGTTCGAAGTGATATAATGAATTACCCAAGGTCATGCATCAAATAACTATTTTTGACTTCTTGTGGAGCTCTTTTCCAATGCAACCCTACCTCCTTTTTCTCTAGTAATCACATATGCATTAAGAAAATGTTGGGTTCTGTTTCCAGAGAAAGAACTGTGGAGTATGAACAAAGACCAAGGACTATTAACTTTAATTTAGAAAAAAAACCTGATATCTTATTGTCTGAGCTTGCTATCTCTTATACTTTATGTTTCTTCCTTAAGAATATGATTTCTCTCTCATCACATTCAATTTGGATCAAATTGCCTTCTGTTGGGGGTGGGGAGTAAGATTAGAGGAAAAATTGTAAAACTCAAAATAAATAAAATCTTAAAAAAAAAAAAGAAAGAAAATGGTTGAGAACTCCCAAGTCAAAGAGAAAATAGTATAAGCAGACAAAAGAACACAATTCAAATATTGTGGAGCTGCAGTCAGGATCACACAGGACTTTGTAGCAACTACGTTAAGGGTTCGTAGACCTTGGAATATAATATTCTGGAAGGCAAAAGAGCTTGGAATGCAACCAAGACTCAACTACCCAGCAAAACTGAACATCCTCTTCCAGGGAAAAAGACGGACTTTCAATGAACCAGGGGAATTTCAAATGTTCCTGTTGAAATGACCAGAGCTGAACAGAAATTTTGACCTTCAAATACAGCACTCAGATGAAGCATGGAGAGCGGAGGAGAAGGGTTAAATATGAGGGACTTAATGATGATGAACTGCATGTATTCCTGTATAGAAAAATGACACTGATAATATTCATATAAAACTTCTCATTTAATAGAGCAGGTAGAAGGAGCTTTTATAGATGAAGCACAGGAGAGAGCTGAATTTGAAGATATAATATATTATAAAAATGGAGTCAATGGCTAAAGGGAAATGTAATTGGAGTAAGAAAAAGGAGAGGTGGTAGGGGCAGCTAGATGGCCCGGTGGATAGAGCACTGGCCCTGGAGTCAGGAATCCCTGAGTTTAAATCAGGCCTCAGACACTTAATAATTACCTAGCTGTGTGGCCTTGGGCAAGCCACTGAACTCCACTGCCTTGCAAAACAAAACTTAAAAAAAAAAAGGAAGAAAGAAAAAGAGAAAGGAGAGGTGGAATAGGCTAAAATATTTCATACAATAAGATTTTCTTTATTACACTGAGCTATTGTAATGAAATGGAAGGGGGGAAGGTAAGGGGGAATGAGGGAACCTTTGCTGTCATTGGAGGTGGCTCAGAGAGGAAACAGCATACACACTCAATAGGGTATAGACATCTAGAGTAAAGGAGAGAAGGGGGATAACGGGAAGGGTGGGGATGTGAGTGATGGAAGAGAGGGTGGACCGTGGGGGAGAGTGGTCAGATATAGCACATTTTCTTTTTTACTTCTTGCAAGGGGCTGGGATTGGGTGACCTGTCTGGGACCATCGGGTGGGGTTGTTGGGCCTTAGGGGTGGTATGTGGACTCCGGGCCTCTTGACCCCAGGGCTGATGATCAGTCCGCTGTGCCACTCAGCTACCCTACAGCACATTTTAGAAGAGGGACAAAATGAAAGGAGAGAGAGAATATAGTATATGGTAGTGTGGAGGTATGAATGTAGGGATTTGCAACAAGTAATGGCAATGGTGGAAAAATATGGAAGTAGCTTTTGTGATGGACTTATCATAACGAATGTGATTCACCTGAGACAGAGCTGGTGGTGTTGGAACACAGACTGAAGCACATTTTTTTCTCTTTCCTTTACCTTATTTCTCATGAGGGTCTATATTCTTTGGGGGGAGGGGGTATTACGTTTACTCTTAAACAAGAATATTTAGTAATTATTAAAAAAACATCATTTGTACAAAAATAAAAATAAATACGTTTTTTAAAATATTGAAAAAAAAGAAAATGTCTGGTTGATAAACATCTTTGAAGTGACAAATACAGAATGTGGTGTGTGCTTGGATAGCCATATGTTCTTAATGCAGAATTTTTAAATTCCAAATTACTGAAGATAGGGAATTGGTGGTTGTCCTTATCTCTCAAGGGAAAATAGGCCACAACTCAGAATGATAATGGTTTTCAGATATGTTGTTTTCCATTAGTTCACCTGCTTGAGCAACATTCTAAAATGATACCACATGGGCTCACATATGGTCACCTTTCAGAGGTCACAGCATCATCACTAGCGTCTGGTAATGGAACCTCTCTTGAAAACAGTTGCAGAGCCAGTTATATCTACACCAATATTAACCTACCACTAGAATGAACTGGAAAGCAATAGAAAATACAAAGAGATCTTGTTAGGTCCTAGAAAACAGAAAATGTATTTTCAGGATCTTGGAAAATTTCATCTTAAATGCCTTCTGCCCATGGTTCTGAATCTAACAAATCCTCCTGAAACTTAGACTATTTTAAGCAAAAACAGAAATGTTCTTTTTAAACAAAGAAATAAACAACAAAATCAATCTATATGGTGGAGTCAGACTAGAAAGAAATAGGATGAAATGAAGTCAGACTATAACTTAGATGTACAATGCCAGACCTGGAATTAGGAAGAACCTGTGTTCAAATCCAGTTTTAGATATTTACTAGTTTTGTGACCCTGGGCAAGTCACTTAACCTCTGTCTGTCTTGGTTTCCCCAACTGTTAAAATGACAATAATAATAGTGCCTACCTCCCAGGGCCATCATGAGGATTACATGAGACAGAAGCATTAATAAATACTTATTCTTTCCCCTTACCTACCTACCTCTTCTATTGACTGCTCTGTGACAATGGTCAAGTCAGGTAACTACTTCACCCAAAATGAGGATAATAATAATAATAATAACTGTCTCCTATCTACCTTGTGGGCATGTTAGAAGGATTAACAAGATAATTTCAAAAAGTGCTTTGAGTTCCTTGGAATAAATACAAATAGAAGCTATTATTACAGAACATATTTAAACATGTTTCATCTTTGAACTATGGAATCAAAATAGATCTAATGACCCCATATTTCAAAACTAGGTGGTTCTCATGACTATTTTGCTATGGCTCATCACTTTTTTTCCTCTTTAAGTTCCCCTGGAAGTTTATTGGATACTGACTATGGTCATTTGAGTCTATGTCCACATTTTTGTGCTTTTTAATTGTTGAACAAAATTCATGAGGTTGAATTCTTGTTTTTAATATGACCTGTCACTTTTCTACTCTAGACATTTTTAGTGGCTCCCTATTGCCTCTAGGATAAAATATGTACTTCTCATATTGCCATTTCAAGTACTTCACAATTTGGTTCCAACCTGTCTTTTCAGATTGATCTCATTTTATTCAAATTCATGCTCTTTGTTCTGGTCAGCCTGTCATGATATGTTCCACCTGCCTGCTTTTACACAGGCCTTCCGTCCTCACCTCTGCCAATTAGGGTTCCTGCCTCCCTTGAAGGCTTACCTCAAGTGCCACTTCCTTTAATGAGACTTTTCCTGAGCTTCTCAGTTGTGAGTGTACCCCTCCCCCATTACTTTGCATTTACCAAACTTGTGTTTGCTTATTTGTGTGTATGTTGTCCTCCCCTCCAGAAGAATGTAAGATCTTTGAGGGTGGGGACTGCTTCATTTTTACTTCTGTGTCCCTAGCACCTAAAGGAATCTGGAGCATAATAAGCACTTTAAAATGCCTTTTGAATTGAATAGAATTACGTGTGTGTGTGTGTGTGTGTGTGTATGTATGCATATATATATATATATATATATATATATATATATATTCACTGGAAGTTGAATGTTACTTATTTAATGGTAGGTGTTTTAAATTTTTCCCTAATTAAGCTTTAGAATGATTTTTAGAAGACAGTCAACAATATGATGTTTTAAACGAGTATGAAATGATATTACATTAAACATAATTATACACGTATTGAAATTGAATTTGTGGATTGGTAAGTTTCTTTCCTAATTAGCCAGGAAAAAACAAGCATGGATTTTCAATCTTTATCTTGCAGGCAGAGAACCGCTGCCATATGGCACATTGTGGAATTATTACTTTTTTTCTCTATGCTATTATATTACATTATTAGGAGCAACAATTAGGTACAGGAATTTGTGTACCTTTATCTAAGGATTTTTGGGTATGTCCACTTTTCAAAAGGAAAGGATAGCAACATGTCCAGTTCTACAAACTAGCAAGATGTCATTCAATTTAAACCTTGCCAATGACTGAGGTCAGAGAAATAAATGACTTAAGGTTGGCACTATGCATTTCTGGAGTTATAGCAATCATAAAGATGAATGCCAAACATGAATTTTTGTTTGTTGCAGAATTTTTTGGGGGAGAATAATAATGGATTTATTGACTTTTTTACAGTTTACTGAAGGTTTCTGATAATAGATCTTTGAACGTTGATTCTCAGTCCAGATATTTATTAGTTGTGAGACTCTGGACAAGTCACTGTGTTTTAGTTTCCTTAGTTATAGAATAAGAGGAATGGATTAGATGGCCTCTAAGGTCCCTTCCAGCTCTAAATCTATGATCTCTATGATTCTCAAGAGTATTTATCTTTATTTGAAGAACTTAAACTCAATCTCTTGCCCTTGTATTCTTCTGGTAAATGTAGTCTAACCTGAAGGTGCTATAAACAACATTTCAATGGAAAAAGTCTTACTCAAGTGCTTGCTTTGTAAACAGGTCAGGGCAGGCTCACTTGGATTCTAGAGATCTAGGGAAGAGGGTATAGATTCAGAGCATGAGCTTTGATTGATAGATAAACCATGCCTTCAGCAATAACTACTTGGAATTTTATTGTAACAGGATCATATAAAATAGTCTGAGGGATGAGGACATAATTGTTCTTCATACTCAAAAGATTTTACTTCTCTTCCAAGTTTCCAAGTCTCTTGTAATTGTAGATTGCTTTTCAAGCTAAGAGTTAGTTGATTATAACACATTGCATTGAGGCTTCAAATGTTGGTAACAGGTTTAGGTCCAAGCCACATAGTCATGATCACATCAACCACTTTTGTGTGTAGAAAGACAGTGTAGAATAATATATAGATTGTTGGACTTTAAACAGGAAACTTGGATTTGAATTTGAAACACTAAGTGGTGACTAGTTAGTAACCTCACTGTGTCTCAGTTTCCTAATTTTAAAAATAAGGATAAGAACACTTGCATTAGCTTCCTTAGAGGCTTGTTGTGAAAGAAATGCTTTGTAAACCTTGAAGCACTACAGAAATGTGACTTAACTCTTGCCACAGATCTTGATTAATGGGCAAATGTCCAAAATGCAGACTCTATGAACTACTTGTAATTATATGGTAGTAGGAACATTTAATAGTCTGGAGGTAGAGGCATGATTATTCATACCCAATAGATTTGCCTACTTCTTTAACCTCTAAGCATCCATAGTCATGCATAAATAATAGTGCTGCATACTAGCAAACAGAAGTGGGTTGGTTTGGCTGTGATATCCTTTGTGGTCTAAAATGCACTGGTTATGATATGTATGATAATACACTTGGTTTCAGTTATTTTTCAGTTGTGTCTGATTCTTCATGACCCTATTTGGGTTTTTGTTGGCAAAGATAATGGAGTGGTTTGCCATTTCCTTCTCCAGTTCATTTTACAGCTGAAGAAACTGAGACACAGAGTCACATAACTAGTAAATGTTTGAGGTCAGATTTGAACTCAGGAAGATGAGTCTTCCTGTCTCTAGGACCAATACTCTATCAACTGCATCACCTAGCTGTCCCATCATACACTTAGCTTAAGTCTAACCTACTGCTGATTTCGAGTCTATGTGTTATATTGCCAAAGAAGGTGACAAAGTAGGTCTGACTAAAACTAGACCTATTACATAACTTTGGTAAACCAAGGATAATAAGACCTATCTTTCTTCACCTTTTTGTCTTAGTATTTAATTAATACTTATGAAGTATTTGAGATTCTTTGATGATAGGTAGTGGTAACCTGAAAAGTATTAGTAGCAAAATCCTTTCCTTTGAAAATCTAAATTGCTAGCAGAAGCAGTATCCTCTTTTACAGATTGGAAAATAAAGTATGGATGAAATAAATCAATTTCCCTAGGTTGAAAAATAAGCCTGGGCTTTGAGTTATATTGTATGTACTAAGTGAAATGGAGATTTGGCAACTGTCTGGATAATTTCAGCATTGTAGACTGACAATTTGATCATTTGATTCTTAAAGTGGATTGGTGGTGGCGGCGGCAGGGGGTGTTGGGATAGGGGCAATAATCTGGTTATGAAGTATCTGGTTACAGATTCTACAATGATCAGGCCAACTGGACAATTGCCAAATATCTACTTTGTTTTTACTTTATGTTGACATAACTTACAAATCAGAACTCTTGATTCCAAGTTATAATCAGAATGCCATTCTCCTCTCCAACATCCAGTCTCAGACGTTAATTTATGACTTATATCACATTTCTGACAAACCCACTTTAGAATGTGATTTGCAATTTTATATCTTATGAAAGTATGACATCAGATTTCATGGTCTCATCCTATTCTTGCGACATGTTCTTTGGTTGCCTTAGCAACAGAGTTGCCATGGATTACACTGCAGGAGTTGTAAGGGTCAGCAAAGATCAGAGCCCTGTCATTCTTCATTCAAAGGCAATTGTCCCTGAAAAATGTGACTTGCTTCAATATTTAAGACCTGGGCACTGATATTAAACTAGAATGATACTTCTGTTAAAAACCCATAATTAACCTTGCCTTCAACTCTAGGTCACACATTAATAGCAATTTCATAAAGTGGACATTCCTCTGTCTTTCATTCTTGAAGGCCTAGATAGGTTTTAAATAATACGTCTCCTGGAAAAGTACACGGGTAATCGTTGCAATTTATTTTATGTCATTATCTAAGCCCTTGAGACCTTACATTCCCAGCTCCTCTCTCTGAGGTAATTGCATACATCTTGGGAATGTGTGAAATGATGTTAATATTCAATGCACCATCCCTTTTGAAAAGATTCACAACTTACAATGGTGCACTGTCTTGATAGCTTTCTGTAGAATTTATTTTCAGATAAGGACATGATATTTCCTATTTAAGAAGTAACTTTCTTGGAGAATCAGACTATTTTGTCTCAGGATTCATTCTTCCTTTCATAAATAATAATTTCGATTTTCAAGTAAGGATTGTATACTTGATTATGTCACATTATAACTGTCAAACTGTAATTTCATTTTTTAATTTCATTTAGAAAATAGTGCTTTTGTCTAAATATCTTGTAAATTTTTTCTCCCTCAAAACTTTGCATATTATTACAAGTAACCTTTGAATATTATCACAAACTTTATCATTCTCAGAGTTCAATTCATTGTAATACCATATATTTGTTGGAAGATGTCTAGCTTTTGAAGCTTAATAACTAATTAAATTGTTTGCTTTGTATTTTACTTTGGAAAGTAACTAGCTGTCATTGTTTTGTATTTTAATAGCCAAAAACAATATTGGAATATGTATAAAAGTATGTATATATATATATATATATATGTAGATAGATAGATAGATGCAAAATAAGTTTAAAAATCATTGTGCATTTTTAAAAATTAGTCATTCTTATGGAAATTAAGACAATTACAAATTCCTTAATTGACTTCTTGGAATCATTATTTCATGCCTTCTAAGACCATAAATGATATTTATATCATTTGAAGTAATTCAAAAGTAAACTGACAAAGTAAAGGGTAATAGAATTATTTCTATTTAAAGAAAGATCTGGAATTTTAGATTAGCATATGACAAGAAAGATGAGTGATATATCAAATTAGAAACTAAAAAATTTTAATTATTACAATATAAACTTTAAAAATAGACTGACAAAATTGGAATATACATAGTCCAAATTCTTTTTACACATTTAATAAAAATGCCAGGGAAATGTTTTCATTACTACTTAAAATTTTTTTGACTGAACTTCAATTTTAGGATTGACTTTTATAGCTGTTTTATAGCTATCAACCTTTCCCTCAAATAAAGAAAATTATTGACCATAGGAAAAAAAAATAATTGCACCTTAGTTCAGTTATTAGATGCATTGATTACTTGACAACAAATTGCTTTCTTTGAGACTGAGTTAGAATTTTATTGCAATTCTTGAAGACAGATTACTAGGGAAGATATTTGGTGTATCTGAGTCACAAATTACAGATGTAATTGAAAATGTTGCAAGTGAATTATGATATTATTTATGTAATTTTGAGTTTGAATCCATATTTCATCCAGAGTATATAATATAGATCACCTCTGGCAAATAAATCTTACGTTTGTGAAAGAAAAGTTTCTCCCTCTCCTGAATAAACTCCTCCCTCCTCTCCACTTCTCCTTCCAATTAATGAACTTATTCAGATGAATTATAGTTATAAGGAAAATCTAAGAGTTTTTAATCTCTTGAGAATTGTCTTTAGAATTATCAAAATTCCATTTGTGTTTAATTCATTTGATTTTAGAGAGATGAAATAATTAGTATTATAAGAAAATGTAGCAATTTTATTCAAATAATTAAAACATTTATATATAGATAGAAAGAATTGAAATATTTCTCATATCTCTAAATTTGATAAATATAGTTAAGTATATATTTTAATTTTTAAAAAAGAATTAACTACAACAAAAGTGGTCTTTGCAGCTTTAATCTTTACTCTTCTTTTTTCCCTTGTGGTATCTTTTTTTTCCATACATGAATTTCCTTTTGATGTCAATGGGGGATCTCTGTGGGGGGGGGATAAGGAGGTTAGGAGGAGACATGGAGTAAAATAGGTAAGAAATGTGACCAAAGGCTGGCATCAGCCATTTAAGCTTTGTTTTAATTTATGGAAAACATTGCTTTTTTTGGGTGAATTTTAAATTCTTTTTTTCCTTTTATCTCCAGGTTCCATTAGATTTTCTGAAAATTAAAGCCATAATTGACACAGTTAAAATAGGGACACAATAGCTCAATTTGTTTTAATGAGAGATAGATTATTTCTTTAAAATGTCTCTTTATTTGTATGGGATTAGAACAGGTAAAATTGTAAGCAAGGTTCATTAGGTAAAATGAGCACTAATGTAGTCTCAATTTTCCGTTATAGTTCAGTCCCCCTGCCAAATATTACATCTTTCAAAATTCATGCTGTTCTTTTTCTTCTGTGTGCCTTAGTCACTTTTATTCTAGATCATTCAAGTGGTACTTCCTGAATGACATTTCAATAGGACTTTAAAAGTACAGTGTAACAAAGAGATCAAGGGATACTATGAAGATAGGGCAAAATTTTTAAAAAGAAAACATGAATAGATTCAATAATACCCTGCCTCTCTGTATTACTCCCCGCTATCTACTATACCTCGAGACCGCTAAATCTAAATTCCCAAATGAAAAAAACACACACACACACACATTTTTCACATATTTTTAGCCCCTTAAAAAATAAGCAACATGCTAAGGCCACTTAGGCCTCATAGTAGGTGGACTATTTGTTGCCTTCATAAACAAAACATGGGTTCTTGCCCTCTGCCACCTCATTGCAAAGTGAGATAAGCAGACCTCCTACTGCCTGAATTATGATCTTTCTTTCAGGCTATGCCCCCAAGATCTATAGCAATCCCTCCCTCCAAGAGCTTGAAAAATGGAAGTGTTTTAAAAGAACTAGCCAGTGCTGTGACTGACGGACTATGAAAACTTGTTGTTATTCAGATTTTCAATAAGGACCAACTGGTTCAGTTTCAGCTAGTCTTTTCAGAGCTTCGTTGAATGATTTTTACAAGCAGTTATTTAAGTGATGCTTACACTCTTTTAATTGCAAGTTTAATTACAGGGAAAAGTCAATTATCTCATAGGCAGCAGCATTTCACACCACAAATGAGCCAATTCAAAAGTTCCAAATCAGGGATTTTTAAAAGCATAAAAAAAGTTATTTTAATTTGGAGAGGGGATTTTGGATGAAAGTTGGATGTATTGGTGAATCACTTGAAATGCTAGCATAGAAATATCAGTACTCAAAATGAATTTGCAAATTCCCCAAGGGTAAAAAAAGGGGATATTATATATTGTTTTTATAAAGGTGTTATTATCACAAATAAATATTTTATGGAAATATACAAATGAATTTTTCAGTTACAAATTCTAAGCTCTCTTTCATTCAATTTTTCATTCAACAATAATAACTTTTTTCTCTTTAATAATGTCAGTATTTATAAGAAAATCACCTTCATGAAATGATCTAGAAGCCGCCTGCCTCAAATATGCCCCTTGGGATCCTTTCTCTGATGTTTTGTTGCTATTTTAGTTTATCATTTGGATTCCTGGCATCAGGAAGCCTAAAGAAGCCTTCCTTTTTTTTTTTTTTTTTTTTTTTGCAGCCTTCCTTCTTATGGGGAGGCTTGGAACAATGTTTCCTCATCAAAATTGTTCAAAGTAATTTCTTTAAAAAAATTACAACCTTTTCTAATTGAACAAACTGGAATATTTCAGGATAAATATATAAAAAATGTTCTGACAGATTAAATTCTGGATCTATATATTGATTGAGGATCAACAGGATAACAGAATGAATTGTGTTGACTTGAAGTCAGGGAGACTTTTCTTCCTGAGTTCAAATGTAGCCTCAAACAATTACTCACTATGTGACCCTGGGCAAGTAATTTAGCCCTGTTTGCCTCATCTCTAAAATGAACTGGAAAAGGAAATGAAAAACCATTCCAGTATCTTTGCCAAGAAAACTCCAAAAGGGATCACAAAGTCAGATATGACTGAAAAATGGCAATAACAAAAACTGATTATTTTTCTTGAACACAAGGGAAACATAAAACACCCTAGGAACTTCTTAGTTATGAATGAAAATAAGACCAGCCTTAAGTAGAACTTTGTCTTGAGAACAAATTTTTTCTTCAGTTGTGGTGTAGGGATAATATAGGACTGGGAGTTAGAAGTCTTAGTTTTAAGCCCTAGTACTTGCATTTGCTAGTTATAGGATCTTGGGCAATTGACTCAACCTTTATAAAGCCTCAGTTTCCTCATCTATAAACTGGGGATAAAAAGAATTGTATTATCTATCTCATATGTTTATGGTAAAGAAAGTAGTTTATAAACCTCTTGACCCCCTTCTTACATAATCAATCTTCCCCACCTAACTCTTGCTGCCATCTTGCTCACTATAAGTCTGATTATTGGTACCTCCTAATCTATACTGTTCTACTGGCATTTGGCATCAGACTTACAGTATTTTGATTCCTCAGAAACTTTCTTTTTTTCCTTATATTTTCAGAACTTGCTTTCTAAAAAGATCATAACTTCATCTTTATGATAAAGGTCTAATCCCTTAACCCCTACATTCTTCTTAGCAGTAGTTCTGCTCCCAAATTATCAATATCTCCTGCTGATAAAGTCATATTCCTCTGTCTGATAGCCAGGATATGTCATAATCTTGTTTCAAATTAGAATGAGAAAATTCATAAATAAGAATTGCACTAGATAATCTATGAATTTCATTCTAGTTCGGAGAGTCTAACATTCTTACTTTTAGAACTCACTGGACAACATGCTCCTTTATAGAACTGGGGAGTTTAGATGACCATATTTCCCTTTACAGAATGATTGACTTAATCCTAGATACTTTAATATACTTCATTCCTTCTGTGCTTTCCCCTCTGCAACATTCCTATTCTTGGTGTCATAGACAGTTACACCAAAGTTCTATCCATTTTTCAAGACCTGGATCAAATATTGTCTCTTCCAGGAAGTCTTTCTCTGATGCCTCCCCTAAGGCCTTATTGTATTTAAATGCCCTCACCCTATTCAACTTTGATTTCCCTCTATTTGTGTTAACATTTATCTGGGACTAGATTGTAACCTTCTTAGGAGTAGCAATTATAGCTTGATTGGGATCATCAAATAAAAACCTTTTGTATAATGGCAGATTTCAAATCCAGGAGTAATGAAAGCTGTATCAGTAAGGAAGTAAGGAGGCAATTCTTTGAAACAGAGACAGAAAACTGCGACTTGTTTGGCTAATTGGTATTACTAAAGAGGAAGTTTTTCTTTTTTTAAAAAAATATTTTAAAAGATTTTTATTTAAAGTTTTGAGTTCTAAATTCTAAACTTTCCTCCTCTTTCCCCTCCCTTAGATGGTTAACAATACTTAGGTTATACATGTGCAAAAATGGAAAATATTTCTATATTAGTCATTTTATATAGAAAATCTCAAATAGAAAAAAATGAAAGAAATAAAGTTTAAAAAAGTATACTTCTGTCTGTATTCAGTCAATATTAGTTCTTTCTCTGAAAGTGGTTACTAAGTCTCATCATTAGTACATTGGAATTGTTTTGGATCATTGAATTGCTGAGAATAGTCAAGTCATTTACCATTCTTTATTGTATAATATTGCTTTTACTAAGTATGTTTTGATTCTGTTTACTTCACTATGCATCAGCTTATATGTCTTTCCAAGTTTTTCTAAAACTATCCTGCTAGTCATTTCTTACAGCACAATAATATTCCATGACAATCATAGATCACAGTTTGTTTAGCCATTCCTATTTGATGAGCATCATTTGATTTCAAATTCTTAGCTACCACAATAAGAGTTATTATGAAAATTTTTGTACAAGTAGGTCCTTTTCCCTTTTAGGAGTCTTTGGAATATAAACAGTGGTATTATTTCTGGGTCAAAGGATATGTGCAGTTTTATAGTCTTCTGGTCATAGTTCCATTATTGTCCCAGTTTTTCCACATCTCTTCCAACATTCAACATTTTCCTTTTTTTGTCATATTAGCCATTTTGATAGGTGTGAAGTAATACTTCGGAGTTGTTTTAATTTGCAGATCTCTGATAAATGTGATTTAGAGCATTTTTATATAACTATAGATAGCTTTGATTTCTTTGTCCAAAAACTTCCTGTTCATGTTCTTTGACTATTTTTCAATTGGTATTAGAGATACCAAAAACAAGAGTAACAGATTTTCTGACAGGATGATTTTTTCAAAGCTCAGCTCAAGTACTACTGCTAATTGGAAGCTTTTCTTGATTCCTTCTTTTAGTCTCTGGCTCCCTCCCTCCAAGAAATTACTTTGTATATTTACATATTTGTATTATTACTTCCTCTGATAAAATGTAAATTCCTTGGTTGGAACAATTGTTTTAATTTTGACTTTATAGCATCAGCACTTAGCACAGGGAGGTAGTAAGATTTTAATTGAAATTCAATTGAATTATTATTGCCTAAACAATGATAATAATATCTAATAATCATATTACAAGTTACAATGTACAGAGCACATTCACATACAGGGCTTAAGGGGCATAGATTTGGAATCAGAAATCCCAGATTTGAACTTCAGCGCTGCATGTATGACTAAGGCAAGTCAGTTCCTCTCCTGGACTTGTTTATGGTTTTGTTTTGTTTTTTTAGTTTACCTTTCCTTGTATCCCCAATGCTTAGCATAGAATCTGCCACATATGAGTGCTTAATAGGTATCTATTGACTGACTGTCTATAGTTTCCTGAGCTATACATTTATGTCTCTATGATCCCCTCCAGCTGTTAATTCCCTTTTTTAAATACCATTTTACAGCTGAGGAAATGAGATCAATTAGGATAAATGCTTATCCAAGGCCCTACAATGGAGTCAGTGCTACAACCCACATATTTTGGACCTCATAGTATATATTTATGCCTCCCTCCTCCTTCCTCTTACCCTTAATAAAAACTTTGCTAGAAAATCACAAAATGAATATTTATACTGTCAATGAATAAAATCTGTATTTTTATATGGCCTTCTATTATCACATTGAATGACCGAAAGGAATGGAATTAAGAGTGGGTATTTCAAATTAGGAAGAAGTCTGCTGGTGTGTTTGTGTGTGTGTGTGTGTGTGTGTGTGTGTGTGTGTTTGTGTGTATGTGTGTTCCAATGAAGCATCTATTTTCTTGCATATGGTGCTAAATGTTAGACCTTGTGGTGTCCCTTAAATTGTACTAGGTAGGTAGCTACTTATTTTAGCTCTGCATAAGACTGATTGTGCATGCAAATCAAATCCAAAGCATCAGGTAAATTTATGGACCTTTTAAAAGCAATGTCGCAGAAGCCAGACAGGTGCTCTGTGGTGCTCACCTAAGGCTGAAACCATTTTACAAGGATGGTTTACTTTTGTTATATACTGCCTAACTCACCAATAACTTGGATCCTTTTTGGGAGGAAAAAAAAACATTTCATATATCATTAGAATTAAGTTTTATAATTTAGGTGGAATGTATAAATCTTGACTGAGAATGACTGAGTTGGCTGCTGGAGGAAAAGCTCCATTTTAAAAGGTATCAACCCTAAAAATCATAGCATATTTATGTTATTATTTCATTTTATAGCAGATTAAAACAGAAACTCTTTAATAATCAGTTTCTACCTAATTTTCTTTTTTTGTCTCAGTTTTACACAGGATTTCAGAAACACATTAAAAGTTAGATATCTTAAAATATATCTTAAAGATATCTTAGATATCTTGGGAAGTTTCATTAACTCCATTTTTGATAGTTTCCCACTCGAATTTCACAAAGTGAGAAAATGGAATCTAGTCTGGAATCAGGATCTTAAAGTTGGAAGAGACCATATAGATCATCTTCTATTCCAATTGAAACATGAATCCTCTCTACAACATATCTAATGAGCAACTATTCAACTTCCCATTGAATACCTACAGAACAAGGACTCTCATTGTTTCATGAGACTACCCATTTCCTTCCCTTGAATGTTTCTTAAAGAAGTTCATGATCAAGTAGTATTCACTTCAAGTATGGCTGCTTTCTACATCAATAAGGATTGCAAGCCTTTGTAGATTCTTAAGTCTCTTCTAAACCTCTATAGATTTTATTTCAAAAGCATTGTGGTGTCCTGGCAAGAGTCTGGGGATAAGAATCAAAAGACCTTGGACAAGTTGCTCTGAGCCTCAGTTTCCCTAATCTGAAAAATGAAGGAGTTGGATGAAAAAATCTCTGAGGTTCCTTGTAGCTCCAGATATATGTTTCTATGAATTATGTTTCCAACTCAGATCTGCCACTTATGGTATGATTTTAGTCATTTATTTCTTCAAGTCTCTATTTTTGACATAACATCATAGCTTTAGATCAGGAAGGTTCTTTAGAGAACATAAGATCCAACACCCTTATTTTCCAGATTAGGAAATAGTCTGAAAGGTAAGTATTTTGTGCAGGACAGCTAATAAGTTTTTGAGGCAGGTCTTTACATCAAACAGGAGAGAGATAATCTCAATGTCCTCCAAGGCCTCTTTCAGTTCAGCTGTCTATTAATATATGAGTTGTGACTCCCCAAATTCATAGAATCATAGAATCTTTGAGTTTATGTGGGCCTCAAAACTCATCTAGCTCAGTTCATACTAGAAGACAAAATAACCTTGAATATAGTTATTTTTTTCCCACATCTTGATTTTCCCCATGGCAGTTTTGATATATTGCTGATCTGTATAAGAAATTATGAGAATACTTTGAGAGTTTTGCCAAACCTGCAGATGACAAAGAAAGAATTTAGAAATTCAGAAATGCATATATATATATATATAATATATTGCATCAACATATTTTGTTTTTTGATATCATAATAATTCAGACCTCTGCTATGAAGGAAAGGCCAAAATATTTCATGCAGATTTTCCAGATTGCAGGGATGCTGTGTCCTTAACCCAATGATGTGTATTCACCCAATCATAATCTTTAAAAAAAGAGTTTGAAGAAGCTGCTCTCTGAAAAGGTACCTTGTTTCTTTTGGGGGAAAGCTACTCTTTTCTTTCCAGGAGAATTTAAGCTTCTGGAGGTCAAGGGCAGCTTTATTTTTTTCTTTGTGTTGCTAGTATCTAGTACATTGTCTTAGTAAGCAAATGAGCAGTAAATGTTTGTTTTGAGTTGAGTCTTAGGGATCCAGGTAATAATTAGTGCTCAAACACTTAATGATGAACACATTTGATTTCAGCCATAATGGTCCTCAAATGATGTAGAAAGTCTATCAGCCGGGCCTTCCTTATGTCTTCTGGGCTTGGTAGGCCCTGCCAGAGCTTGTACACTGTGGCATAGCCTTGGGTCACCTCTAAGCCAAGGGGGAAAAAAAAACAAAACTTGAGAAGGACTTCTATGAGAATACATTAATCTGAGGAGTTTAAATTCAGGAAATGCTCAAAAGGGCTAGTAAGCTTTTAAGTACTCTCATTCTAAGGGGGATGATTTCTTCCTAGTTGTTAATTGACTAGGATTCCTTTCCCCTGTTTGGCTTTGAGGGAAAGAAGCCCACTACAAATACATAGAGGAAAATTAGCATCTGAAGTATCTTTTCCTGGTCTTACCCTATCTAGGAGAGAATTAAGGCAACCTCCAAGGAGATCTCTATTGTAATTAAGAGATTTAAACTTCTGTAAATGTGAATTCAGTCCAGTGTATATTGAAATCATTGTTTTATAAATTACATAGTAGAAATACCCCCATGTCCTGAATTTTTTATATAGTGATAATAGCATACTTTTGTATAGCATTTTAAAGTTTGTAAAGCAATTTATGTATATATCATTGTGCAGTTGTTTCAGTCATGACCGACTCTTTGTGATCCCATTTGGGGTTTTCTTTGTAAGGATATTAGAGTGATTTTTCATTTCCTTCTCCAGCTCATTTTATAGATTAAAAAAACTGAAGCAAACAGGGTTAAGTGACTTGCCCTAAATCACACAGGTATTGAACTTACAGAGAGGGGTATTCTGGATTCCAAGCCCAGTGCTCTATCCTCTGTCTCACCTAGCTGCCCCCAATCTATGTATATACAAAATAAGTAGAAGCTATTTTGGAGTCAGGAGTCTCTAGCTGGGGGAATCAGGAAAGGCATTGTGTAGGAATTGGCATCTTGATCTTTAAAGGAAACTATACTTACAGTATCCAGAAATGGATAGGAATATAATTTAGTGAAAGTCATGTTTGGTAATAGTCTCTTGTCTACTTATGTTTTTCTTTGTACTTTGGGTCACTTAGAAATTTGATTCTTCCAAAATAAAGGTATTCTATGATTCATAGCTATACCTTCCTGCCAAGAGGATATTTATCTTAATAATATAGACTTTATGTAAGAAATATGTCCATCAGGGAATATTTTGGTATCCTTGAAAATGGAAGCAGCCTGTTCTTCGCTTATTCGCATTTGGGTCTAGATCATTGTCCATTTGCAGTGCCTGTCTAAGGTGAGTGTATCTTGGGAACTTAACCGATAGAAAAATATGTTCCAAGATCCAAAAAGCCAATTTATAAATGAAATTTTGTAATACAATCCATTTATAAGTCAGGTCTTTCCTGCAGTTTTAGTTCTTGTTATGAATTCCTTATAAATAAAGAAGAATTTGGTTCTTTATTTTTTTAATTTTAAGAAAACTGATAATAAAATAAAATACTAAGCAATTAATTTATATTATAATGATATTTTGTGCTACCTTTCTAGCTCACACAACAATACCTTCATTTTGACCTAAGAAATAAAGCAGAAAGAACTGTACAAGTCATGCAGTAGCTTCCACTGATCCATTAAAGTTAAAATAGATTAATCTCCAGAGACAGTCAACTTCCTGGACACTGCAATTAGAGTGAAAGATGGCAAGCCAAAGACATCCATTTAATGTAAACCTCTAGTCTAGACCAATATAGCAACCTACATAATTCTAGTTTTCATTTTATTGGGATCAACACCTCCATCGTGTACTGCCTAATTATTCAATACTAACACTTTTTCTCTAAAGAACAGAAGAGAATGCATTCTAAGACAAGTAAAAGATATGCATCTTGAAAGAAGGCAACCCAAGATACCGTTAAAAAATCAAATCAATACTTGATCCATGTGGAAAATAGCTAGGAAGTAAGCAGTAGGAAGTAAGACTAGAAAGTAGTTTTTAGAAATAAATTCTATTTATTATTAACAAAACTCTGTAAAATATGGAAAATTAACTGGGATTTTTCTTTTTTTAGTTTTTGCAAGGCAATGGGGTTAAATGACTTGCCAAAGGTCACAGAGCTAGGTAATTGTTAAGTGTCTGAGGCCAGAAGAACTTAGGTCCTCCTGACTCCAGGAATGGTGCTCTTTACATTGCATCAGCTAGCTGCCCCTAGTTGGGATATTTTTGAGCAGATAGTCTTAAAAGTTTATACTAATTTGTTCATTGCTGTGTTGCTAATGAGACTAACTAGCGACAAAAATAAATTCACACAATTTCTTCATTGTTTCTCTTTTACCCTCCATCTTTCCATTTTCACTGATTCCTCTTGTAAATACATATATAGGTATCACCTATCTTAAAAAAAACAAGCAAACACACAAAGAAAAAATCCTTCTCCTCTGTATCTCTTTCTCTTGAGTGATAAACTCCTAGGAAAAAACCATGATTTTTGCCTCTACTTCCTCATCACCCTCTCATTTTTCAATTTCCTGCAACTTGGTTTTCAACTGAAATTTCTCTCCAAGGTCCCTATGACCTGATGATTGTCATATCCAATAGGCTTTTCACAGGTCTTATTTTTTTGTGTGTGAAATGCTTTATTTCTTGATTTTTTAAATCAACAGAACATTTATTAAATGTTTATTATATGTTAGGAACAGGAAGATACAAAAAATCTCTGGGATTTTGGGGGTGGGGGAGAGACAACATTGATACACACTTTATTGAGGAAAATCAAGAAAGGTATCCTGTTAAAGATAGGTATCTCCAGTTTCCATTAGGTTTAGAAGTAGAACACATTGTTGGGAGGTCAAATTCAAGAGTTCTGGGGACAAAACTGGACCTCAGAGCTTATACAAATGTATACCTAAACTAAAAGCTCTGTTACTTGTACTCATTTGTTCAACAAATATCTATTAAGTATTTGCTATATACCAACACTCTGTTAAGCACTGGAGACACAAAAAAGAAAAAAAAATAATTTTGGCCCTCAAAGAAATTACATCTATTGGAGAAAGGCAACATATACAGAGATATGAAATATAATATATATACAAAGTAATTTGAGGGTAAGGAGTATAGCAGAGGGCCCTCATAAGTGGAAGGATTAGAAGCCCAGGAGATCTGCTAGCCTCAGATACTCTCAGTAATGGGGTACAGAAGTGTCAGGTATCATTTTCAATAATTTTTCTTAAACAAATGGTGTTGTGGATCACCACCTTAGTTCAACCCAACAAATGATTTAAATGCCTATTCTAGGGAAAGTACTTGTATTACAAAGACGAAAGTGAAATGATTCCTGCCTTCAAAGAATTCACATTTCTACTGGGATAGGCTGGAGAGATAGAAAACATAAATAGGTAATGCAAAGTACCATTAATGAAGCAGAATCAACAACTGAGAGAATCATAGATGACTCCATTGAGGAAATGTTTACCTGAGTTGTGTCTTGAAAGAAGAAGACTAAAGAATAATATGTTAAAGTCCTGGGAGATGACTTGTATGAAGACATAGATTTTGGAGATGGAATGTAAAGTTTGTATTAAAAAAAAAACAAAACTAATAGTCCAATTTGATTAGGATTAGTTTATGAAGAGGAAGATTGCTAATGTTGACTGAAAGACAAGTTATAACTAGAATGTGGAAAACCTTGAAGATTTTTTAAGTGTCAATAGGGAGTGATTGATGATTTTTAAGCTGCACAGAAACATGATTAGACATACTTTTTAGGATAGTTTTGCCAGTCATGTAGAGATCTTGATTGAAAAAGGTAAAGGCTGAAAGCAAAGAGACATATTAGGAGATTTCCCTAGCAGTTTAAGCAAGATATTTTGAAATCCTTAACCATGGTAGTAGCCATGTGTATAGCAAGAAGACAATGAATGTGAGATGTGCTATGGAGTTATGATTTATGACCTGGCAGCTATATAGGGTGGATGATGAAGGGAGAAGAATCTAGGATCAACTAATCAGGCAATATTTATTGTATGCTATTATCTACCAGGAATTGTGTTAGATACTGGGAATACAAAGGCAGAAATGAAACAGTTCCAGATCTCAAGAACATTATAGTTTGTAGAAAAGGCATATATTATATAGAAAATATATTCAAAGGAATTTCTGGAAAAGAGGCACAAGTAACTGGTGAGGTAGACTCGGCATCTGGAAAGACATCACTTGAGAAGTGGAGTTTGAATTGAAATTTGAAGGAATTTAGTGGTTCTAAGAGGTGGAAGCATGGAGGGACACATTTCATGCATGGGGAATAGCCCATGAAAAGAAACAGACATGAGAGAAGGAATTTCAAGTATGAGACTCATCAAGATTGGATATTAGATGGAATGAAGTGGAGCAATATCCATATAATAAAGCTGGAATGACAGGATGGTGCCAGGTTGTAAAGGGCTTTAAATATCAGCTAGAGGAAGGGAATATATTTAATTCTTGGGTTACTAGGAATCTATTATAGTTTACTTGCTGGGAAAATGACATGGTAAACTTATACTTTAAGAATTCACTTTGACAGCTATATAAGGGATGGATTAGAGAGAGGAGAGAGTTGAAGTGGCAAAACCAATTAGGAGGCTATTTCAATAATTCAGATAAGGGTCTGAATCAAGATAATGGCAATGTGAATGGAGATAAAGAGATAAAAACAAAAGGTGCTATGGAGATATAGTCATTAAGATTTGGAAACTGGATGTGAGTTATGGGATGAACAAGAGTGAAGAGTTGAAGATGACTGAGGTTCAAATCTGGGTTATTGGAAGGATAATATTGCTCTCAATAGAACTAGAGGTGTGGAAGAGGTATGAATTTGTGGGGGAAAGAAGACTTATTAAATTTGACATGCCTCTAGACATGCAATTCCATTTGTCCAAATATCAAGAGAATGAAATAAGACTGAAGCTTAAAAAAAAGACACTATGGTTGGATATATTGATCTGGAAGCCACATTCATAGATAATAAAAGATAATTTAATTAATGGTCCCACCAAGAAAGACAGAAAAGAGAGTCAGGGTCAGGTCAGAAACTTGGATTCATTTACATTTGGTGATGGGATATGGGTGCAATCCCTTGAAGACTGAGGTGACAAATCTGTATGACTAGGGAAATGTAACAGAATCCACAAGAATGAGAAAGTATGAAGAAGTTTCAGGATTAGTGGAGAAGATGATTTATTTCTTTTTGGTTTTTGACATGTGGAGTTTGAGATGTCTATAGGATTTATAGAAGGCAGGCAGTTAGGAATGCCAGACCACGTTAAGAATATCTATATCTATATATCTATTTCTATACCTATGTTTAAATCTTTATGTATATTTATATGTATGTATATATGGACAGATATAGACATATTTAAGAGTTATTTACATTGAGAAGATAATTGAATTCATAGAAGCATATGAGATCATGAAAGAAGATAGTGTAGAAAGGGAGAAGATTAAAAAAAAAGACAAGCAAAATTAGAGCCTTGGGTAACACCCCACACTTAGAGGGAATAAATGGATGATGAGTCACCAAAAGTGCCTGAAAAGGAGTGGCTAGATAGGCAGAAGTATAAGCAGTGTCAAGGAAGCCAAGGGAGGAGCCTAGACTCAGGAAGACATGAGGATCAAGTGTAAAAAATGCAGAAAGAACAAAGATAAAAACAGAAAAGATCTTTGAACTTAACTGAGATCATTCTTCTTGACACTCTTGCTCCAAAGACTACCACTCACATTGTTATTTCTTACATTTTTTCTTATTTCACTGACTGCTCATTTATATGTTCTTTTCTCTCCTTTCCCCTAAGCACAGGTATCCCTTAAAATTCTTTGACTTTTTTTTACCTCTACCTTCTTTCCCTCAGTTATCTCTACTTCCATAGTTCTATTAATATTGGGATTATTCTCAGATCTCGAATTCTATGATTGTTCTGATTTCTATCCAGTCTTAAATTTCAATTGTCTCATCAATTATCTCCATATCAATATAACACCTCATATCTTTTAAAAATATTATTTTATTATATATTATTTCCAATTACATGAAAAGATAGTTTTCAACATTCACTTTTTATAAGATTTTGAGTTCCATATTTTTCTCTTTACCTCCCTTCCTTCCCCCTCCCAAAGACAGTGAATAATCTGATATAGGTTACAATCATGTTAAACATATTTCCATATTAAATATGTTGTGAAAAAAGAATCAAAATAAAAGGGGAAAAACATGAGAAATTTAAAAATGAAAATAGTATACTTTGGTCTGCATTCAGACTCTAATTCTTTCTCTGGATTTATATGGCATTTTCCATCACAAGTTTATTGTAATTGTCTTTGATCACTCACTATATAGTTGAGAAGAGTTAAGTCTATCATAGTTGATCATCACACAATTTTGTTAGTGTGTACAATGTTCTCCTGGTTCTACTCACTTCACTCAGCCTCAGTTCATGTAAATTTTTCTAGGTTTTTCTGAAATCTACCCACTCCTGATTTCTTATAGAATAACAGTAATCCATCACATTCATATACTATAACTTGTTCAATCTTTTCCCAATTGATGGGCATTCCCTTAATTTCCAATTCTTTGTCAACACAAAAAAGAACTGCTATAAATATTTTTGTGCATGCGGGTCCTTTTCCCTTTTTTATGATCTAATTTTATGACCTAGTAGTAGTATTGCTGGATCAAAGGGTATGCAAAGTTTTATAGCCCTTTGGGCATAGTTCCCAACTCTTTGAGGGCAGGGATAGTATCATTATTTAATCATGTATCCTTATTGTATTGCATATAGTTAGCCTTTGACAAAATATTGTGAAATCAGGTTGAATTGTTGAGCAAATGTAATTTGCCCTCTTTCATGTGTTTTCTCTTTGACATCAGTGAACTTTAGAAGGAATGTAGTCTGAAATCAATTTAGCCAGATAATCATAAATTAAAAGGGATTGGTTGGTATTAGATCAATATTTAAATGTTGGATTTACAAGAAACTTGTGGACTGTAGCAAAAATCAATACTTCAAAGATCTTTGATTTTGTAATTTGGGTATTCCCTTGAAATTAATTTCCAACCATAGGTGAACTATCAAAAAGTCTCACAAGCCATCACCGAACCCATTCAGTCTTTCTAGCATGATAGAAGTCAGAGATTACTCACTTCTATTGTGTTTTTGAAAATCCATCTTACTTCTATACCACTTGAGTAATGTTGCAAAAAAAAAAGGGGGGGGGAAGAAAGCCTACTTTTGAATCAAATCATTGCAGGTATGTGATATAGGAAAGAGAGTATTGGACTTGTAGTTAGGAAGACCTAAATTCAAATCCAGCCTCAGATCCTTACTAAATGTTATCTTGTGTGATCTAGGCAAATCACTTTACTGCTGTCTGCCTCAGTTTCCTCATCAGTAAAATGGGTACAATGATATCTCATTCCTAATATAGTAATATTTGCACAACACTTTGCAAAACTTAAAAGTGCTATATAAATGTTATGTGTATTAGTAATAATTTTTATTACTATTATACCACATAGTACTCCAAGGATGTTAAATAGTTAACTATTTTATGCCCAGATTGTGGTTTCGACCCTGGAAAATCTGGCCACACTTCAAAGCCTTTTAAAGCCTTCTGCAGTTTTCATCAGGCTGATAATGACTGCTAAGCCTTTCCTGAGCACATTCTTCTTTCTTCTTTCTTCCTCCTTCCACTCCTCCTCCCCTCCCCCTCCCCCCCTCCCCTCCCCTTCCTCCTCCCCCCCTCCTTCCCTTCCCTCCTCCTCCTCCTTCTTCTTTTGATCTTCAGGGCATTTCTTTTAGGTCTGGTCTTCCCTAGTGTGTTCGAAATGATTAGCTTTTAGTTTGGGTTCTCCCACTTTCCTTCACAAAAGTGTGGGAATTAATTTCATTGTGCTTTCAATCTTCATGAAAATATTCTAAAATAAAATATATGTGAATATGAGTACTGGGTAAAAATACAGCATATAAATCGCAAATGTTACCCTTCTAAAGTTAAAAATTAAATCTTAGATAAATCTAAATTTTAAATAAAACATTCTTTTTTCTAAGATTTTTCTTTTCCCAATTCCTTTCTGGTTAGCTAAGATATATGCCAGTATATACTAAGAGCATGTAATACCTATATTTTTTCAGTTACCAAGTATCATTTAAAAATCTCCATTATCTATGTGACTGCTTTTAATAAATCTTTGATCCATACTTGTTTTCTCACGCCTCTCCTTGATTTATCAGATTCTGTAAAGATGAGAAAATAGCATTGTTTCAAACCTCTTTAATCATGATATTGAACATTATTACCTGAATGATGACAAGTCCTTTTACCTCTAGTTTTTATGCACAAAATCTCTCTGAACCTTTACAATTTTCATTGATTATCCCCTATGCCTAGAAAACTCTCTTCCTCATTTCTACTTATTAGGTTTTCTGGCTTCCTTCTAGTCTTAGCTGGTCTTGCTTTCTTCAAAGAGCCTTTCCCAGTCCTTGTTAATCTATATCTTTCCTTTGATATTACTCTTAGTATGCACACATATACATATACACAAATTGCATTTATATATGCATATATGTATGAAGGTGTATGCATTGTAATCTCAGAAGACACTTTTCATATATATGAATATACAACATGTATACACATACATTTGTATATATTAAGAATATATGTATATGTAATTATATATTTATGTGCATGTGTCTATATCTATCTATGTATGTACAAATATTCACATATATACATCTACACATTTAAATAAAATCTTGTTTGTACATACTTCTTTTATATGTTCTCTTGAGATTGTGAACTCCTTCAGAACAAATTTCTGTTTTTTTATCTTTGTATCTCCAGTGTTTAGCACAGTATCTACTATATAGCAACTGCTTAACAAATGCTAATTGACTGACTTAGTAAATGCTTAATAAAAGTCTTATCTATCTGTGCCTGTTTCTCCTTCTTTTGTCTCATATTTATCTATACAAAGTTCTTTTTGAGTCTTTTGTATTTTTCTTTTTACCATTCTAAAAGGAGTTTAAATGCATTTATTATTGTTCTGAATAGTATCTAACACATAGATTTTTGTCATATCTACTGGATAGCCTGGAGTAGTAGATAAAGGCCTGGTCATGGTATCAGGATTATCAGCCTCAGACACAGAGTAGTTGAGGGACCAGAGCAATTAATTCATTAGTACTTCAGGCAAATTTCTGAGGCCTTAAATTGCAGTTGGTTTGTTGGAAGGAATTTCCACACCTGGAATTTCTTATGCCTATTTCAGTCATATGTCTGGGCAAACAAATAAAAACAAGAACTTTTGATAATTTTTTAAAGGGGAGATTGGTGAAAGCCATATTTCCAAACAATTTCCAATAAAATTAATGGTTATTTTCTTGCAATCTTATATTTCTTGAATTTTTGTGTTCTTTAAAAGACCAACAAACCTCTTAAAGTATTGGTACCCTAAAACTCTGAACTCATTCTTCCTCAACAACCTCATTCACTACCATAGGTTTGTAGGCTTTAAACTCAGTCCCAGTGAGACATCCTGGTGGACTTCTCTGGTAGTCAGTTGAATATGTAGACCTAGAGTTTGAGAGAGAGCAGAACCGAAGAACGGGAATCATCTGCATAAAGGGAATGGTGGACATTTTAAGTGAATGAGATTGCTGAGGGAGAGAGAATAAGAGAGTACAGAAGACCGAATTTAGAGCTTTAGGATACAACTACTTTAAGCCTTTAAGAAAAGAAGGAGCCATTAAAGCAGGGATACTTAGTCTGGAGGACCACCAAGAAAGTGTGGTATCTAGGTAGCTAGAATTCAGGAAACATCAGATACATTTTCCTCTCCCTCTAGCTCTGGGAATGATGAACTCAAAGACAACAAAATTGCTCCCCCTTCCTTCTCCCAAGATTGCTTCAAGCTTATGATTTATTTGCAATAGCCAAAATGCCTCTTCATTAGGAGCAAGGTGGATTTGTAGAAGCAGGAGGGATAGCATTTTCATTGTTCCTTTCCTTCAGCTTTTGAGCCTGAGATTTAATGGATTACCTGTATGGGAACCAAGCAAACATTGCGTTCACTCCGGGCAGGCGGATGCCTTGTGATTATTCCCATTAGTTGGGAGTGGTTTCCAAAGACCATTTCACCATCAGATTCTACACATCACTGGCTTATTCATATGTGTATACCAGCATGCTTGGGGTAGTGACATGTTCTTATACTCCCAAAGTTTTTGCTACTTGCCATTCTTCATATAGTGACAGGTGGAAATAATCTGATCCACTCCACAAATCAAATTAGCTGAGAGGCTGTCAGTTTTAATATTTTTAAAATAAGTCAGAGAAGGAGCTAAGTCATTCTTTTAGAAAATGTAACTATGTCATCATTATTAATAGTTAATCAGATTAAAATCAGATTTTTCCCCCCATCCTCTGAGAATGTTAGCAACTTTGGAGTCATATGAACCAGAAAGTAGTAGTTATACATGACTGCTTCATTACCTTAAATACAAAATAGTACCATGTTCCAATGGACAGAAATAGTTGTTGCTACTCTCTGTTTCCCAAAGTTGCAGGGGTGACTCATTATGCATGGAAGGGATCATAGGATCATAAACTAGAAAATACAGTATAGATTTTTTCCCTATTTTCAGATAAAGAAATTAAGAGAAGATGCCTGGTAAATTCAAAATGTATATTTAAATAAGCTGAATATTTCTAATTTTTCCCATACATGGTTTGTTTGCAAATAATGGTTTGCATAATACCTCCCTCCTTAGATTGTCAACACTTTAAGAACAGGAAATAACTTTTTGCTTTTCTATCAGTGCCTAATGTCTTTTGCTTTTCTTTGTATCAGTGCTTAACACAGAATAGGTTCTTAATAAAAATGTATTAACTGACTGATGGAGAAGGATAGTTAGGTGGCACAGTGGAAAGATCACTCAGGAAGACTCATCTTGAATTCAAATCTTACTTATAGGTCCAGTTTTCAGTTGATACTTACTATATGAGTGACCTTGGTCAAGTCACTTAACCTTGCTTGCCTCAGTTTCCTTATCTGTAACATGAGAAAGACCAGAAAAGAAATGGCATATCACTCTAGTATCTTTACAAAAACCAAAAAAAAAAAAAAAAATGAAAACCTCAAAAAATTTAAGTAAAAAAACTCCACTATATTGAGTCACAAAGAAACAATATGACTGAAAACTGGTTTAAACAAGAGAAGGGAGGCATAATTTCTGGAGCATACATAGATTCAGTTGCTGTAATAGAGAACATTGTATTTTCTGTATCACAGGCTTTTGATTTCTCATTTTACTTCTAAAACTATGAAGAGTTTAAGAAACCCTTAGAAAACAAATGAAGAATGAGGAGGACAGTGCTTAGAGAGTTATTTCCAATACATTACTTCTCAATAAATATTGAGAAATATTTACTGATTGTTTTCTGTCCATGGGGCCAGGAGTACCTTCCTATATTATCTTAAATAGACTCCCCCCCCCATTTGTATCCATCACACTTGAGATTATAACTCCTTGAAAGTCAAGAATTGTGCTTTTTTTTGGGGGGGGGGGGGACTAGGTCCTGAACTTCAGAAATTCTTTGGAAATGGTCCCAAACTTTAGAAAATTTGTATTTCAGTCACTATCCCACCTTTTAAAAAAAAATCTTTTGCCTTCTTTCTATTTGTTTTTTTTTTGCTGTATTTGACTTATTTGTCCATATTTGACTTAACCTCTAACAAATCTTGAATTTTTCTCCTTTTCCAATATTTCAGTATATATTAAGGGTAATAAATTTTATTGTTGTTTTTTAAGAATACATTTCAGTCAAATTTTTTCCCCATTAGGTTTTAAAATAATCTCTTTTTTTGACAGATAACTTTAAAATAGGCATAAATCTTTAATTCTTCCATAGTTTTAATAGTAATTAAGAATTAATTAAATTAAGAACTAAAAATGTCTATGTCTAGACAGCTACAGTAGGAAAATGGCTTTATATTCTATATCAGTGAACATCACAACTCATTTTATTCAAGAGAAGTAAGCCCAAACTTAAGTTACAGGTGTCATTCTATTCCTGGGATGCCTTCCTTGTAATAGGTTTCTTTGAATTTATCTTTCTGTGCCTCTTCCGAAATTAAGTTACTGAAGCTTTGTAGGTGAGTCATAAGATAAATTACCTTTGGAAATCTAAATCAGATGTTGTGTATTCTGAATAAGTTTTGTTTGTTTTTTTAGTGTCTTGCTTTGGGTCCTTTCTAGGTTGTTTGTTCTTTAGCTAAAGACTCTAAGGGGTAGGGGGAAGGGAATGTTAATGCAGTCTCTTTTCTCCCATAGGCAATGCCATAGATCTATAATATTTGTGAAGGAGACTTGTTAAGGCCCCCCTAGGCTTTGAAATAAATGAGACTCCTAGAGCTTAACCTAAGCATTCACAAGAAAGGTGTTAGGGTTGGCAGTGAGGTTTTCTCTAGTTATAGTGGTTTTATCTATTAGCTCTCTTACCTTTTTCTCCTCCCTGAGTACCATAAATAAACACGAAGGCAGAAAATCCTTCCCTTCCTACCTACTTTGGTTTCTTCTCACTGACCAGAGCCAGATAAAAGAGTTTTAGCAGGAATGCATTTCAAAGCCCTAAGGGCTAAATTTCTAGGGTTGGTGAAGGTTAAGAATTTTCCCTAAAGATTGTTTCCACAACTCACCTCCACTTAGGTGGCTTCAATCAGTTCTTGCTGTCTTTGAAGCTTTATAGTGCTTGTCTTTTAGTTATATCTTTTTCTCCTATATGCATCTAACATGCCTGAGATAATAGACTTCTTGAGAGCATAAATCCTTGGGTCTTATTCAATTTTAGGCAATGAACTCTGAACTCAGGTTTCAGTCACCATCCATCTATCTCTTCTTTTTTTAAATCATTTTTTTTCTTGTATAGGTTCATGTTTGATTCTTGGCCTCTAATAAGTCAAAATGGACATTCTTGATTTTTCCTTCTTTCTTGATTTTTTTTCAATATACCTTCAATGTCCTAAATGATTAGGTATTTGAAAGAATTCATTTCAGAGTTATTCATGATTTTTTTTCCCATTTGAGTTTTCAGAATATGAAAGATGATTTTAAAGTGTACAAAAAGCTCTAATTCTACCATAGTTTTAATACCAATTGAAAACTGGACCTATAATAGTCACTCCAATTAATCTACAGTTACAGAAGCATTTTTGTCTGTCTGCTTCTTTAAAAATCTTTTGAACTATCTTCAAGTGAGTTTTAAGTAGTTCTTTTCCTTCAGATAGAGATCCAGTCTAGCCAGATGGGGCCCTTTTTTCCCCAAAGGAAAAGAGGTACCAGGACAGGAAGACAGTAAGGATAATGACAGATGACCCATAAGAATATCTTCTGTGATATCAAAGGAATTCTATCAATCCCTTTGTGCATACTTATCTAACCTGATATTGTCGTGGTCTCCTTGAGAACCAAGGACAAACATCAATCATGGTATGGTGCTTAGATTCTGTTTATCCAAAGTTGTTTGTAAAAGTTTCTACCTGCCTTTGCATAAAACAGTACTATCCCTAAGGGCTGCATTCATTAAACTGGAATACAGTTCTAGATAGGGTTAATTTCCCCTGGAATGATCACAAAAATGTTATCATGCCTTACAAGACTAAGAAATTGGGTGATTGGTTTGGGGAGGAATGGAAGAAAAATAAACATTCATATAGCAAAATACTTATTCAAGTATTATCTCCTACTATCATTATCCCCATTTTACAGTTGAAGAAAAGGTTAAGTGATTTACCCAGGGTCCATACAGCTAGTAAGTGTCTGAGGCAAGATTTAAACTCAGATCTTTTTAACTCCTCATCCAAAGCTCCATGCTCCATGTCACCAAAATGCCTCAGATTGATTAACAAATGTTTCATATTTGTGTGCATCACTAATGATTTGTCTATTATCAATAAACCATGTAGTTAGGGTTAAGAGTTAGGAGTATAAACCATTGTGTTTCATTTGTTGACATCTATCTAGAATTAAATGAACAATGAAAATCCAACCAGGAGGGTTCTTCAAGAATGGAGAAGCTTATAGGTACAGTATTTTTGGGCTGAAGTGGAACTTCATGCAACATTTATTTGCTTTAGTGTTACTTATGTATCTTTTAAATTTGGAGTCAACAATTGTCGAATACTTTTTTTGTTATATCTTTGATTCTCAGAATTGTAACATAAGATAAAAATAAGCATAAAAATAAAAAGAGATACACTAACCCTTAATACTAACATCAGTATCTATTGGTGGAAAGATATTTGCATGTACAATGTACAACAGACAATACTCTTTCCCACTATACTGTATAAAAACTTGAATAAAAAGGACCTGACCTGTTTTCTGAAAAAGAATCTTTCAGTGTAAATGGTTAAGATGTAAGAAAATGTCCTTGGCTAAAATGTTCTTGAATGTTTCCAAGTTTATAGGAGAAACAAAATTCTTTCCTCTCTGCATTTTCTCTTCTTAGGTAAAGGAAAAAACACATCTTTCTGCTTAATTTGTTTATATTAGGGAATGGTGACCCTAGCTGCAATTTTGACTGGGCAAAACCCCAACCTCATCTGCCAAACACTTTTCCCCTGAATTTTTAAACCCAGGTGGAGCTAATCCCAGGGGGAAGTTAATCTGTAGGTACCTGCTTAATTTTCACTCATCTCCTCAGACTTTTGTTTGCTTTGTAAAAGCATCCTGATGTACAAGAAGCTTTAGGAGGCTTTCCTATAAGCCCCTTTGAAAACATTTTTTTTCCCTTCCAGCCAGGAAGTGGCCTTTAGCCAAATATAAACGGAATTCAACCTCAAAAGAGCTGAATTCATTTGGAAATTTGGATAATGTCAGGTTCAAGTGGGCCCTAAACCTTGCAAATTTTTTCCCAACCATACTTTAGAGTAGTATTACGGTTTAGAAAAAGAAGGATTCCATTCTAGGGTTAGTATGGAAAATGGACTAATTTAGCAGTTGATTCATCTTCCAGTTTTGTCACAACATTGATTTTCATATGTGAAAACAGAGGTCTGAAGTAAGAGTAGAATCTCATTTTAACATTGCCAGCTCAGTCAGAAAGTAGCCTTGGAGAACAGTTTGAGGATGTAAACTATATGTGGCTACTCTGAGAATGCTGAAGCCAAAGGAGGCTCTGTGGAATAGGGTGGTCCGCACCTTCCTGAAATTCTTTCATGATGAAGGAAAGCACTTTTTTATTTATATGGGAATGTGAGTTACTTTCTGAAAGAAAAGGCATTCTATAGACCAACTTGGGATGTATTAGGTGTGTGTGTGTGTGTATGTAATGGATTTTGCTAGAAACTATACTTTGCCTTAAACAAATGAACAGAAATTATTTGACGTGATTGCTTAAAGAAACAAATATGCTAAACTTCCAGCTATGGATCTTTCTTTTGTTTCTTTATCTGCTTTTGGGGTGTGATATTATGAAGAAAAGATGTTACAAGATGATGAAAGCGCTACAAGAGGAAAAAAATGCTCTTACCCAGGTAAAAAGCACCTCATAAGACTAGTTTGGGAAGTGGAAGAATTGGGTGCAGAGGAGGCAGAAGGAGTCTTATAAAATAAATGCCCATAAAAAGAAAAGATGAAAAAATTAAGCTGATTTCATTCTTTATGGGGGGGAAAAAGGACTTTTTTTGAAAAACAACATAAACAGTTATATTCTTTTTTTAGTCTTGTTTAGCACTTAGACTATATCCATGTCCACAATATATCTCTCATCTGTCATTGTCTCTGCATTTTCATGACAAACATCTTAGTTCAGGTCAGGATCACCTCTCAACTAAATTTTTTAAGCATCCTCCTAAATCATCTTTCTGACTCTAGTTTCTCTCTTTTTTTAAATTCTTCTATTCAGCTGCCAAAGTGATTTTTCTTAGGCACAAGTTTAACTATGTCACTTTGCTACTCACTAACATTCCTCTAACATTTAAAGCTCTTTACAACCTGACTCCAACCTACCTTTCTGGGCTTATTGCATAGCCAAATAGCTCTTCCTTACACATAGTATACACCATTTTTTCCACTCTTGTTCTCTCGTGCTTTCCCTTTGCCTTTCAGAAACCCTAGATTCTTTCAAAGTTTAGTTCAAATAATATCTTATATAAAAAGTCTTTCTTGATCCCTTTAGCTGTGAGCCCTTTCCTTCATATATCATATCTATTTTGCTTTTAATTTGTATGTACTTATTTATGTGGTATACATACAATCGTTAGTTTGTAAGCTTCTCTAGGGCAGAGACTTCAAGTTGTCTTTATTGTCTAGAAGTCATTGTACCTAATACATAGCAGGTACTTAATAAATGCTTACTTATTTATTAGGTTGCAGTTTTAGATGACAGATCATAGAAACTTAGAAACTGTATAATGTCTTATTTTATCCCTTGGGGGGAAAATCATTGTGAACAAAAATCTTGTATATACTAGTATTTAAAATCACTTACATAATTTTAAATATTTAATTTTTGGGAAGATGTTCAGCTAGATTTTAGTAGAAGGGTGACCTACCAATCTGAAAAAATCAGATCTTTTGCTTTTCTTCTACTTGAGAAGTTCTGCATGTATAATTATATTCATCTCTTATTACCTTCAGCTTTGATAGGTAATGGTATTTCAAATTTATATTTTTGTGGTCCATTTCTCCTCAACTGGGAAAATGTAAAAAACAGCAAAGTACAGACACTAAATTAAGCTATCTTTTTTCACTTGAATCCTTTTTTTTTTTCCTCTTTCCTCTTATCAATGAGGCATTTTATACTTCAGAATTTATTATTCTTACCTGTGGTACTCTACTTATTTGAGTTCATCTTCTTTTGGATAGTTCTGGTATGCTATTGGTAAATGAGGAAGTAATTTCTATGAGTGAGAGTAAGAGACAGAGAGGGCACAAGGTTCAGACTTTTAATGGAAGATCAAAAAATGTTTGAACCATTGGCACATGGGGACCTGTTAGCACCTCAGTAAGTCCCTTGATTCCCAGTATCTAAAAGTCCAGAGACTGCCAATAATGGACTACTTTGGCGATAGCATTTTCTCCTTGACTGAGCTGAGATCTAATCTCACTTTAGGTCACAGAGCCTCTGAATACTTATTTGTTCTATTTTTTAAATTAACCTAGATGGCTTCGCTGATTACTGTTTTACTACTTGTTTTGATAAATATATTTACTCCTATCTGTATTTGTAGTAAGTTTCTGGTGAAAAAGAGAAGCTAAGTTAGTCAAAATTAACTGTTACTTTCCAGATTTGAAGGAGAACTACTTCACTATCTCTTGATCAGGAAAGCCTGTATCCAAAACATACATACATACATATATATGTATATATGTATGTGTATATGTGTATATGTGTATATGTGTATATGTATATATGTATATATGTATATATGTATATATGTATATGAAGAGAGAGAGTATGGAAGGAAGAAGAAAGATGGAAGGAAGGAAGAAAGGAAAGGAACTATATGTCTAAAATATTTATAACAGTTCTTTTTTATCATGGCAAAAAAGGAAACTAAGAGGGTTACTTAAAATTGAGAAATAATACATAAATTGCGATACATGAAAATAAGATAATGCTATTGGACTAAAAAATAAATTAGTTGTCTTTGAAAAGACTTGGAAAGTTTTTTTCACTGATGCAATTAAATGAGTGGAAGAAGAAAAACAATTTATACTATAACATTCATATTATAAAAATCAACAGTTATGAAGTAATTGAGAATTAAATTAGCAGAATCAAGAGAAGAATTTATACAACAGTGTGAAAACAAACAACTGTGAAAATTTATGAACTATAATCATTACCACGATCATTCAACATATTCCAGAAGAATGTAACATTGGAGGAATTTGTCGTGTGTGTGCGTGTGTGTGTGTGTGTGTGTGTGTTTGAAAACAGTGGAATTGGGAGAAGGAAGAGAAGAAGAGATAACAAATTTGCAGTTTGTTTTTTTAAAGAGAAGTGGAGACTACCTTGGATATGAAACATATATATATATATATATATATATATATATATATGAGATCAATGTTATTATTCTTTTTATTTAACAGGTTTTTTTGTTATCTGAGAACTCTTTAGAGCATGGAGATAATCAATTCATGTTTATAACATTAAAACATTCTAGTAATAAGACTAAAACTATTTAAAAAAACATTATTTTTATTCAATTTCCCTCCAAAAAAATCTGTCCTTAGGCTTTAAATATTTTAATGTGTCCAAAGTAGATATAATTGACTTATTAATGACTCCTCAAAGATGTGAGAGAGTCAAAGCCTTACTCCTAATACTCACAAAGATGACATTCCAGAGTCTCAAAGATATGGAGAGGGCATTACAGAAACATCTGTCTATCTGTCCGTCTGAATATCTATCTGTCCATTTCAGTTATAAGAGGCTATAGGGTCCTTTGATTACTGGGTCACAAGTTACACATGCATAAAAAGAAAACCCAGTGGTTTAAAACCTCTGAAAACTTTCATTGTTTTTAAAAGAGATAAACACATTTACAAAACAGTATCTATGTAATAGCACTCAGAAGTACATCATTGTCTCTTATGTGTAGAGTGATTTACAGTAATTAAATATAGTAGTCAGTGGGACAGAAAATGGAAAATTGCTGGAATAAATTGAATACATTTTCTCATTTGGCAAAGAAAACAGACACCTTTGGTGATTAGGACCCTCCATCCTCAAGAAGACACAATTAACTCTTTTTCAATTTGTTTCCAAAAAAAGATATTTAATGATGTAGTACACTGTGTTGCAATTCAACATAGAGCATTTTGTCAACTGCTTGATATAATTGACAGATGTTTAAACTTAATGGAGCTGCAGAACAAATTTTGGTATAAGAAGGCTACAAACCAGATGTTCACAATATTGCCATTTTGAAAGGGAAACTTCTTTTCACATTGTCCGTAACTCATAAGCTAAAAGAAAATTGGCTTATAGGAGCTTACTGAACTAATAAACATAAATGAATATCTCTAAACAAAATTGAATACTTCCATTTTTAATGTGAGATCACAAAATCATGACACATCTTTTCTTTATGTTTAAAAGATTAATTTCATTGTTCTTATGAATTCCAAATTATTTTGAATAAGTGAAATATGATCTTTTTTTATGGCCAAAATAGCAGCTGTGAGGGTCAGGAGGCAGAGAAGAGGTGGGAAGCCTGGTATTTTTTCATCTTTAGCATCATGAGCTCCCAGAGAAACCCCTAGGGCATAGCAAATGGTGAGGTCTCCCAGGTCAGAAAATGCTTCCTGGGACATAGATCTAGGGGTGGGGTTAAAGAAGGTAGCAGCTGCTGCTTCAAAAACAACTAAACCCTAAACAGAAAACAAAACCTGGGGCACTGATATATGCCTCCCTTTTATTTTAGTTGCATTTCCCCCCCACCCTTTTAAAATTTGGTAGAGTAGCAGTCTCATTGTCTTTCATTCCCTTAGGGAAGGTCCTGGATTCTTTTCCATGGTAAATAAGAGTTTATGCTAGAATTTAGAGATGGATCCAAGAATACAATTACACTTCCAAATTAGGAAGAAGATAGAGTAATTGGGAGCATTACCCCTGCTCTGCTGCTGTTCAGTCATTTTTCAGGCATGTAGTGTCCAGCTCTTTGTGACACCATTTGAGGTTTTCTTGGGTGAGATACAAGAGTGGTTTGCCCTTTCTTTCTCCAGTTTATTTTGATAAGGAAACTGAGGCAAACAGGGTTATTTGACTTGCCTAGGGTCACACAACTAATAAGTATCTGAGGTCAGATTTGAACCCAAGAAGTTGAATCTTTTTGACTCCAGGTCCTGCACTCTCTTCATTGGAATAGCTAGTTGCCCTTCTACCTACCTACTTTTCCTCACAAAATCACTTAATTATTTCAGCTCAATAAATGTAGACTATATAGACTACTGTGGGAGTTCTTGAAGGAAAAATAGAGGGTTAGAGATTATAGTCAAATTTAGTGATAACCATTATATATCATATTCACTTATAGGTGCATCCATGAAAAAAAGAAATGCCATTTAAGATCTGATGGGGAAAGTATTTACCAATACAAGAAATAAGGATTGCTAAATGAAGGAGATGGTATTTGAATTATAGAGGCTTAAAAGATGGCTAGGACATTGCCTACCATCTCAGGGAGAGGGGAGAAAAGGGAGGGAGGGAAAAATAGAATTTGGAACTCAAAACTTTAAAAATAAATTTTAAAATGGCTTTAAAATGTAATTGGAGAAAAATAGTATACATAAATGTAAACTATATATGTATATGTATATATATAGACACCCACATATATATATATATATATATATATATATATATATATATATATATATATCTCCAACAACAGATGAACAAAGTGGATATTTCAGGCATAGAGAATAGTATGAACAAAAATGTGGAGGTAGGAAAAATTATTAGATATCTGGAAGGAACCTCAGAAATGATGTAATCCAATTGTTTTGTTTTATAGATGAGAAAACTGAGGTGCAAAAGGGTTTAAATGACTTAAAGTCACACAGGAAATAAGTATCAGGAATGGGATTTGAAGTAATTTATTCTGACTCCAGAGTTACTGTTCTTTTCCTTTTGTAGTATTTAAAAGAGATAAACACATTGACAGCATGATATACATGTAAGGGTACTCAGCAGTACATCATTGTCTTTTATGTGTTCATTGATTGACATTAATCAAATATAGTAATGAAAGGGAATGAAATATCATTCCTAGGATGTATTTAGGAGAACAGAGAATTGTTTAGTTTGGCTGATGTGTAAAATGTGTGAATATGGACAAGGGAGGAAATTCCTCTTTGAGGAGATGCTCTGAAAAAGAAATTGATCTTTGTTCATTGGACAATAGGCAACCACTGAGGATTTTTAAGCAAGGAGTAACATGCCCAAATATATGCATAAGATGAGATTGACAAAGATCCAAAAATTAGATTGAGGTCAAGAGACAGTGGATATGGGAAGTTCTGCAATGAAGCTATTACAAATATCTAGGTAGGTGGAAGAAAGGCAAGTTAGTACAATGGATAGAATACCACCAACCTTGGAGTCAGGAGGACTTGAGTTCAAATGTGTCCTCAGACACTTGACACTTGCTAGCTGTGTGACCTTGGGCAAGTCATACTTAACCCTGATTGCCTCTCATACATTCATCCCTGATCCATATAGAGTCACTGGACCCAGCTGACTCCAAAGGAGAGAGAGAGACTGGTGACATCATAGATTTACTCTATGCAACTACAACTCTTCTTTATGTCTTCTTTGAAAACAAATGACAAATATCACTTTGGTGGTAGCCATTGAAGCAAGCAAAAAGAAAAGATGATGGATGCCAAAAATGCTTTGTAACTACTCTTGATGATGCTTTCTGATTTCTCATAGTTGAGAATATCAAGAAATTATGAGCCTATTCTCATAATAGTTATGAGAAATCAGAGAAAGGGAGGAATCTAAGGTGATATCTTAGGTTTGAATATAAAAGACTAGGTGCATGGTAGTCCATTAGTGTTCCTGCTGTTTGTCATATTTTCCAATCTAATAGAAGTTCTTTTAACAGGTAATCTCTTTGCAGGCCTTCTTACCTATCATCCATCCTGGCACACCTCTGCCGGAATAGTCTTTCTTATGAATATATCTGTTCATTTGAGCGGCTATTTATTTTCATTTTTAAAATTTTATTCTAAATTTATAGAATAAAATAAACATTTCCATAACATATTATAATAAAAAAGATGATTCCTCACAAAATTGCTAATCTACTATGTACAAATTGCTTTTCCTTTCAAATATACAACAAAATTGTTATATACCCCCCCCTTCTCCCTCCCTAGAAATGGCTACCATTAGACACAAGGAGGTTTGTTTATGTGTATTTGTGTGTGGTGTGTTATGTAAAATTAACATATATATATATATATGTGTATTTCTATTTATTAGTTCTTTCTGATAGCTTCTTTCTTCACATGTCCTTAGAGTAATTTGGGTATTTTTAATAGTCAAAATAACTTATTTGCTCGCTGTTACCGAATTCAATGTTCTTTGGGTTCTGCGGATTTTGCTCTTCCTTATACCTATTGTCTTCTTAATAAAAACTTAAATCCTTCTATTTGATATTCTAAGTCCTCCATAAGCTATCACTATCCTACATCTTTAGCCCTATAGTATAATCTTATCCTCTGGTCTAGCCAAACAAGACTATTTTTCTCTCTCTTCCCCCCTTCTATCCTCTCCCCATGGTTTGGAGGAAAATGCAGGTACTGCTGTCAGAGGACCTGAGTTCTGCCAATTTCTAAATCTTTGACCTTAGACAAATTTCTTAATGCCTTTGGATCTCACTCTTTTCATCTGTATAGTAAAGGGTTAGTTGAATCAAATGACTTCGATAGACACTGGGTTCTCATACCTCTGTGTTTTGGTGTACCCTACTCCTTATTCTTAGAATGACTCTCTGTGGGTTAAATTTTTATCATCCTTTAAAGTACAATTCAGGTTTTAAATCCTCTAGTCTAGTCTTTGATGATCATTTCCTTCTATCACACTCATTTACATATAATATTCTGAATTGTAGCTATGTATCCCTATGTCTTAGATCTTAGGGGATAGAGAGTTTGATCTCTGGGTTCAAGTCCTACCTTTGACTTCTATTGCCCACAATCTCTCAATCTCCTCAGATAACTCTGTGAAGTTACTAAATAGCAGAGCAATGGCAGATTTGCATTAGTAGAGTGAATTTACTAAGTTGTTTGGCCTATTCCAGTGAAATCACAGATCCAGATAAACCTTTTCACCTTACTTAGGGGAGGGGGGCAAGAACTATTAAAGTTTAGCAAAACTTACCTCCTCCAGCTCCTAGCAAGGAAAGGGTGCTTCATAAATTCTTTTTTTTTTTTTTTTTGACATTGCTGTTTGACCAGATTTTTACAACTGAATATTTACAAGTCAAAAATCACTGTGTATTATTCTGGTGTGGACTTTTAATGGAATGTAGGGTCATATTAGAGTCCTAGGGTTTCCCAAACTTCACCCTCAATTTGATATGTTCAGTAATTCAGTTTAGGTTCCTGTGTTTTGGTAAGAATGAATTTGAGGGGTGCCTAGTTGGTACAGTGGATAGAGTACCAGCCCTAGAGTTAGGAGTACTTGAGTTCAAATCCAACCTCAGATACTTAATAATTACCTAGCTGTGTGGCTTTGGGCAAGCCACTTAACCCCATTGCCTTGCAAAAAAAAAAAAGAATTAATTATGGTTAAAAATTTCTTGTTTTAAAGTGACTAGCTTAGCAACTAAAGCAAAGGAATAGGGAAAGGGCTCTTGATATCTTATAAAAGAATCCTTGCAGGGGCAGCTAGGTGGTGTAGTGGATAAAGCACTGGCCTTGGAGTCAGGAGTACCTGCGTTCAAATCCGGTCTCAGACACTTAATAAATACCTAGCTGTGCGGCCTTGGGCAAGCCACTTAACCCCATTTGCCTTGCAAAAACATAAACAACCCCCCCCCCCCCAAAAAAAAGAATTCTTGCTTAAATTATCTGGATTTGTATGTTTTTAGGAGTCTCAATAATTCTGGTCTGATGCATCTTAAGTGTCTTAAGTTTAACCTGGAGGTTAGGTAAAATTTACATGCAAGGAGATCTCACATTATGAAACTGGCTATTTTTTTTTCAACATTTATTTGTACTGAAAGTCTTCAAATTCTCTATTTTTTGATTTCAGGGAAAAAGATTTATTTAGATCATCATGAATTTTGTAAGAAGCAACAGAAATTTATTCTATTTTAATTACTATTTTTAGTACATTTTTAGGAGAAAAGTTACTCTCAGTCCATCTTGATAACTTCTATTAGGTGAAAATGCCAATTATGATCATTTCCACTTATGAAAACTTTAGAAAGATTGCTTGTGCATAACCATTGCCAAAAAAAACAGCATGACTAGGGATTATTCTGTGTATTGTACTTAGCATTACAGAGACCAGCAGTGAAGCTGCCCTTCAGGGGGCCTGCATCATCTATTTTGGTTTCACTGAATACTTTCTGGTGAGGATATATAATAATTGCAACAGAATTGTAACTTTATGCTCCAACATAGTGATTAAAGAATATCAATAATGTAGGCTCCAAGGCACAAAATAGACTCAATGCTATTTCCCTTTTAGTCTAGAGAAAGCCAAAATGAACTATCAATGAAGGTTATGGTCCATCAGCCTAGAAATCGATAGAAAAACAAGTCATTGCACATCTCAGGCCAGCTCAGCAAGGGTCTGTCAAATTGCAAGAGTCTTTAGGAAATCTTTTAGGAAAAGAAGTGTGTCTTCCTTGTTTCACTTTAATTTTGAGAACATTTTTAGTTCATCAGGCGTCAGCATCACACCTCACTGGAGTGCAAAGTTACCAGAGCAGCTATAAGACAGATATTTGTAGTTTATTTTATTAGTACTTACCAACCCACAAAATAGATAAAACAGTTTTGTGGCTTACATCTGGTTGAATAATAAAACATATGGCTATGGAGTAAAGTATGTGCAGCTGTAATTTACTGTAAATATTCAACTCAAGATAACTACAGAGATAAAACCCTTTGGTATTCACATAGAGTTTATCCTTCTATACATCACTAGCTGAATATTTATGATACTGAGACATTTGTGGATTGTATGTTAATTAACCACTTTGGGGTCATTCTTTTTGGAATAATCCTATAAGTAACAGAGAAATTCTGCATTCAGAAAGATTAAAAAAGTAGAAATATTTTATTACTTCTTTGCTTTATATTTTTTTTTGCAAGGCAAATGGGGTTAAGTGGCTTGCCCAAGGCCACACAGCTAGGTAATTATTACCTGTCTGAGACTGGATTTGAACCCAGGTACTCCTGACTCCAGGGCTGGTGCTTTATCCTTCTTTATATTTTTAAAGTGATTTTCATACTGAGAGGCTCAGCTTTGTGGGATTCTTCAGCTGAGCATTCCCTTTTGACTTTATGAAGTTATAAGTCCAAGATAAACAGAACATCTAACCATGCTTCTTTGTCCTAAGGCAAAGAGATAGATTCATTATTAACATGTGAGAAATTAAAAGTTTATTGGGAGAAGTAAAATAAAATAAGAGAAGAGATCTACAAAGCCATGTCCTCTTAACATTAGCTTTGGTTACAAACACACAGACATTTTACTATGTAAATATCAAAAGAAAATAAGTTAGCTTACAAATAATGGGATTTTTTCCATGTAAAGGGGAAAAATCAAAATATATACATATGTATATATATATACATAAATGCATGTGACTATATAGATAAAAGGATAAACTATATATTTGCTTTCCAAGTATATATACACATACATATACTTTTAGAAATATGATTATACACACATACATACACATATATATGTATAGATATGTATATACACATATATATACATATATATATATTTTTTTTAGAAGGAATTGTGGTAAAACAAATTCCTCAACTTTTTTAAAAATTGAAGTCTTATGTGATTATATATTATAAGATTATAGTTTATTAGTAGCTTGGCTCTTAACTTAAGTAATTCAATAACTAGTTTCTGGTTTGGAAAAGCCCTGGAGAACTAGGTATAACTGTGATATATTCTTGCAAGCTCTGCTCCTGAGGAGATTGAAGCAAATGTATCATTGAAGTTTGAGATTTCTGAGTAACAGGAGAGCCAAAACTTGGAGTTTGGCTGGACTGGTCATCAGAAAAAGAAAATCTTTTCAGTTTAGTAGAATCTTTTCTAAGTCTTTGGTTCACTGGTTTAGCCTTAGATGTCCCAGCCTCACTCTAGGGACTCTATATTTTGTTAATGGAATCTAAAATTTCATATGTTTTTTCCTCTTTTCACTAAATTAATATTACAATATTGAGTTATCGTGATTTAAAGTCCACTGACAACCCATGAAATGATGAAAAACAGAAAATGGTCCTTAATTTGGAGTAGTCTCATTTTGATAGTGGCATGGGGATGGAAAAAGGGAGACAGAGATGCTGAAAATGATATAGTATTCTAACCATCTATAAACATTAACTTTGGTGTTGTTATTCTAATTATCAGATTCTTATCCAGGGTCCAAAAGAGAGGATTTGCTACTGAATGAACTGAATCCTATCAAAGAAACAAAAGTGCAGCTAAAGGGAACAATGTTTCAAATATTCTTTTCATAGAGACAAATAAAGGATTTGGAAGAGTTGATTTTTAATATGAGTAGCCAGACAAGAAGAATCATTTCATGGTCTATTTAGGGATCCTATATTGTGGTGTTCATAAGTATTTTTAAAAAGATAATTGCTGAGGATGAAGGAGATGAATTCTACAAAGAACTTTATAAGATTCTCTAAATTAAATAAAAATATACTTTGATACTTTAATATGAGTAATCATAGAGGATATAAGAGAAATATATCAGAACACATGAATAACCAAGCAAAACAAATTCCTCCCAATATACATTGCAAATACTTGTTTGGAAAAAAATTGGAAGGTGCAATATAAAGCATTGAATAACTTTTTTTAATTGCTTCTCTTTTAACAGGCAAGAAACAAGTTGTTACTGATGTGGGAGTCATTTTTGGATCAGTTCTCTGTATATGGTAAGACCACTAACTTGTTAGAATAAAGATCAAAGCTTAAAGAAAGAATAAAAATAAGAATAGATATGAGGAATAATAAAAACAACTCCAACCTGAACTATTTTAAACAAATCAGATGAAATGACAAACATGAAATATGGATGCTTGAAAACTACTTGCTGACTTGATCCATCAGGCTTCCTCAATCACAAACAGTCATTCTTTTGAAAACAGTATTACTCAGTAGTTAATCTCTTCACTATCACACAAGTGACTAAAGATGTAGGGAATCACAAAGATCATGTCTTGTGCAAATTAAAGCAACTTTGAAATTCTCTCTCACACCCATTAGATTGGAAAAGATGACCAAAGGAAAAAAAAGAAAAGGACACATGTTGGAAAGGCTGCGGGAAAACAAGTGTATTAATGTATTGTTTGTGGAGCCGTGAATTGGTACAATCTTTTTGGAGAGCAACTTGGAACTCTGCCTACAAAAACGAGATTTGAAACAGCAAGGTCACACCTAGATTTCAAAGACATCAAATGAAAAAGAAAAGGACCCATATGTACAAAGCAACACTTTTGTAGTGGCAAACAATTAGAAATGAAGGGGGTACCCAACATTTGGGGAAATGGCTGAACAAATTATGTTACATGTATCATTCTATTAGAAACTGCAAAAGAGGGGTTCAGAGAACTCTATGAAGATATAAATATATACCTATATATGAATCTATATGTGAATTATAGCAGTCAGAGTAGAATCAGAACAATTTATATAATAGTAACTTTGAAAAACTGAAGATTTCTGATCAATGTAGTGATCAAGTATGATTATAAAGGACTACCGTGGTTCTAATGCTACCCATCTTTTTTTCCTCTTTCTTTTTGCAAGGCAATGGGGTTAAGTGACTTGTCCAAGGTCACACAGCTAAGCAATTATCATGTCTGAGGTTAGATTTGAACTCAGGTTCTCCTGATGCCAGGGTTAGTGCTCTATCCACTGTGCAACACTGCCCTTCTACCCACCTTTTACATTATCGCAGAGGACATGGGCGCATATAATATACAAATTTGTTTTGCTTGGTTGTTCATGTGTTAACAAAATTATTTTTCTCTTAAATTGATAAGAAAGAGAAAAATAAGAATTTGTTATTTGAAAAATAAAACATTCCCCAAATCCCATTGTACTTGTTATTTAATAATTTAAAATAAAGATTTGTTTTGATAGCACCAGACACTGCTGCCTTAAATACTTTCTTCCAATAAGCTATGTCCTATATATATTTAAAATTTATATAAGATTTCTTGAAATATATATACAACTGAGATAATTTTGTCTTATTACCCACTGATCATTGATATTCGACAAGGTGTATCCTTTAAAGATATTCTTGGGGCGGCTAGGTGGCGTAGTGGATAAAGCACCGGCCTTGGAGTCAGGAGTACCTGGGTTCAAATCCAGTCTCAGACACTTAATAATTAACTAGCTGTGTGGCCTTGGGTAAGCCACTTAACCCCATTTGCCTTGCAAAAACCTAAAAAAAAAAGATATTCTTGACTGTCAAGGAGGGAGGATATCTATTGCAGAATCTATGTTGCATAGAAATGTTCTAGGTCCTCTATACATTCTTTTTTGTAAATGACATTATCTTAAATGCAAAGTCTTGAAGTATTGGAGAGCCTACTAATTGAGAACTGTTTATTCTAAAGAGTTTGTCCTAACAATCCAAGAAGAAAAATTTTGATAGATGAAGAAAACTATTTTCACCATCAACAAGCTATTTTTAGAACATGATAGGCAAAATGTATAGGCCATTAATGCATATATATATATATATATATATATATATAATAAATGTATATATAATAGTGTATAATAAGTATATATATATATAATATATAGGTAAATGTCTTCAGTTTCAATAGAAATTGAAGATAGACAATAAACTGATCTCTAATTTGAAAGGGAAAAAGAAAGAGGTCTGGCTTTTATTTGGGAAATATTTTAGTACCATTATTTATCTTTTATTGCTAGATGGTAAATCAGTCTCTAAAATTATGAATCATAAGGTGATGGAGAGACTTACGATGGTTTATTACAGGATATATTATTAGCAGGGGCAAACTAGGTGGCACAGTGGAAAGAGTGTTGGACCTGGAGTCTGAAAGACCTGGGCTCAAATTTGACCTCAGACACTTAATAACTGTGTGAGCCTGGATGAGTCATTTAACTTTTTGCTTTAGTTTCCTCATCTGTAAAATGAGAAGAAGAAAGAAATGGCAAATCCCTCCAGGATCTTTGCCAAGAAAAGCTCCAAAAGGGGTCAAAAGAATCAGGCATACCTGAACAACAATATTATTCCTGTGATAAATTGTACATGAGAAACAGAGGAAATAGAAAAGGTGAGCAAAAGAAAGGGATAATTGATGTTTTTGTGCACTTCATTGGTCCCCAGTAGAATTGATACCTTTGTAAAGCTATTTACTGTGATGTTGGTATGGACAAGGAATACAATGATAAGATTTGATTTGTTGCAACTAGGACCTTTAAAGAGATCCTTGAGATGATGAATCTGTAAAATATAAGAAATAATGGAAAGGAAAATAAGAAAACAAAATCACAATAAAAATAGCACACTAGAAATTTACTATAGCAAGGCACCTGTCAACTCAAATATTTATGCTTTAAGTGGCAGGATGTATAAGGGAGATACTTTTGGAAAAGGAAGTTAGCTCTTTTTCTCAATCTCCAGTTGCCATTTTCTTTCTCTCAAAAAGGTGAAACCAGCATTATAACTGAAACAACATACCTCCACCCACTTCACCTTAGAAAGTGAAGTCCCTTATATTCAACAAAAAGAAAGCAATCCAATGATTAGTGATTCACAATCAATCCATTGAGAAGCTTGAATTAACTGAACAATTTCTCTATTTGTATATCTGACTTGAAATTATATCCTTTTTTTTTTCCTGGAGGTGTATAAAGTTTTGGATTGAATATCAGGAAGATCCGAGTTAAAACAGTCTTTTGGACACCATCAAAATCATGAACTTCTTTCAGTTTCAGTTTCCTCATTTATAAAATGAGGAAGATAGCACTTTTCTCTCAGGGGTGTTATAAAGTATCTTACTATATAAAAGGTAAATAGACATCTTTCCCAAGGTATCTTCTTTGGTGGTGTTGGGGTGGGGGAGTAGAGGAGACAGATGAAGGTAGCTTGATGAAGGGGAGAACTTTCAGATCTTTTGCTTTCTTAGAAAGTGAAAGAAATAAAAGTATGCAATCATAACTTACTTTGTCCTCAGGCTTACACAGCAATTTGATGAACCGACCAACTTCCTTATAAAGCAAGTTGCTAGGTTATTGGAATCAAAGCTGTTTGGTTAATATCACAATGGTGCTAATCTTAAGCACTGATAGGGTGAGTAGCAACTATCTCTTAAGTCCTTGGTCCAGATAAACAGCTGTTTCTTGCCTCAGATGTGTTATCATTCTTTAGTGTGCTTTGCACCAGAATGCAATCAAAGTAGATGAGTTAAAGAACAGATTGACCTCAAGCAAAAACACTTAGTCAGCACAAAAATTTTACACAAACAACTTCAACCAAGCAGAATGTAACAACCAAGGAACCCAGAAAGTTGCAATTAGTTTACAGAAAGATCTGTTCAATAGAATTTGTCCTGGCATTAACTCTTCTAGTAGAGAAGCAGACACAGGCACTAATTATTCAAGAGTCATGGACAGAAAGCATATTGATCGATGTCTAATCCCTGAGAAGATGACAAAAAGATGGCTTATCAATACACTTCTACAAGGCAAAGGAAACAAATGAAATGTAGATTTAACACATTAGCCATGAGATTAGTACTCCAGCATTTAGGCTTTTCTCTTGCCAAGTTATAATCCTACTGAGAGTTACTACAGCTCAAACATCCCTAGTGGGGAATCATAAAAGAAATTCAAGGACATCATGGGATCTATAGCAACTATTTTCAAAGGAGCAGCTTTAAAAAAAAACATTGTGTGTTAAACATTAAGTTTGAGTTTAATGCCTAGTTGTGAGAGACCTTTGAAAGGAGAAAATAGAATACTCTGCTCTGGAATAGCTCAGTTGTTTGAATTTGACATTACTTTTATCACATATCTTTGAAAGAGGTCTCTGACTTAACACTTGACCTCTCTGAGAAGATAAAAGTCTTTTTATTCCTATTGATAAAAATGTGTGTTTGTATACATGATATATGTCCTGTTACCACAGAAATTGGTTCAATAGCTTAAAGGGTAGTTGATCTAAAACAAATTGAAATTAAAGTGGAAATGATACTCTTTACTCAACCTCGATAATATGATAGATGGAACTACGTGGATAGATTCAAACTTGAGTGTCTATGTTTGTATTTTCTATACGGGCACCATATATTCTTTCAGAGGTGTTTAATAGTTATAATCAATAGGATACTGCAGTCTCAAAAGAATTAAGTTGAAGTCACCCAAAGGTCAAGGAGGTAGGCTTGATTAGGCCATGACATATTACAAACCAAGAAATCTGTAGAAGCAGCAGCATGAAGAATGCTATCTGAATGGTGTCTGACTGAAAAAAATGGTGAACTGCTGAAATGATGAGAGTTAGGATAAATGATAGTCCATGTGTACCATCAATACCCAAACAATGTCAAGAGATCTCAAGTAACTTTCAAAATGTAACTCAAGAGTTATAAGAAATTATAAGGTTTAAGTAGATTGTAGTCTCCTGCAATGGAGTGAGTACTTATATCAATCATGTCAAAGAATCATTAAAGTATTAAAATATATATGTTTATATATATATAGATAGATAGATACATAAATTGATATAGATATCTATAGCTATCTATATATGGAAAGAGACACATCCAGAGAGAGAGAGAGAGACTATATTTAATAAAGAAGAGGCAGTTTGGCAGAGAAGGGGTCTTGGTCAAGAAGATCTGGTTCACTTAACCTCTCAGTGTTTCAGGCAATTTTCTAAGACTAAATCATAGAGAATATTTAGATCTTAATTGGTAGAAAGAGTTACCTCAACAATGAATTCCCTTCACCAATGAAATCACAGATACCACTTCCATTCCTATCCTATTTGTAGGATACAATAGTAATTATTTCAATAATAAATTTATTTTAATCCTAGGGTACAACATGATGTCCCTAAAGAGCTTTCTTCTTTTGCTTTGGGCAGTTGGCTTCCTGGAAACAATTAGGTGAGGCAAATGAGAATTATATAATGTCTGTAGACAGACAAATTTCAAGAGGGAAAGTTAAAGAATTAATCCCTTTTTTAAGGCTTCCTGGGTTCCCTAGTCTGAAATACTTAAAGATCCAATCATTCTCTTTGATATCTCTTCATTGCCCCTGATCAGTTATTCCTTCATTCCCTCAAAGATGTGTTGGAAATGTAATTCCAAGTTATTTAATCCTGACTCCTTGGTTTTGAGTTTTTTCTTCCTTTGTTTTTTTTTTTTTTTTTTTTTTTTTTGGTTTTTGCAAGGCAGTGGGATTAGGTGATTTGCCTAAGGTCACACAGCTAGGTAATAATTGAGTGTTTGAGGGTGGATTTGAACTCAGGTCCTCCTAACTTCAGGGCTGGTGTTCTATCCACTGCACCACCTAGCTGCCCCTCTTCTTCCTTTTAAGCCAATTTTTGGGGCAGGTCCATCATATAATGGCTTTGATTATTTCAAGGAGGCATTGAAGGACTTATTTTCACTTGGTTCCGATTATTTGATTCAATCAAAACCAGTTTTTAGATAATAAAATTGAATAATTAGTGACACCTCCCACACATATGTGTATTCATATTCTTCAAGCATTTTTAAAATACTTACCTTATGTCAGAAAAATGTGGAAGACTGGAGATACAAAGACAAAAATGAAACAGTTCCTTTCCTCAAGGAACTTATATTCTAATGAGATAGATAGTATTTGAGAGAATAAAGAACAGACTGCCCCAAATTTTTGAAGCATTCTTTTGATACTGCATATTTAAGAATGAAATAATGAATCCTCAAATATATTTAAGTGCATTTTATGATACCATAATTGATTTTATGTACTTAAGGAATGTAGAGATTGGAGTTAAAGATCCAAATATAAATAATATTTAACATCACAATGATCAACTTTATAAGTTTATGCTATGTCACATTTGGCAAAACACTACTCAGAAGCCAACTTTGAGTGTATGATATTAATAATTTACCCAACAGTAATAATGGGAGGGTAAAGTACAGGAGAGAGAGAGTGATCATTGTAGATTTAGAGAATCTGAATTCAAATATTGACTCTAATGCTTATGACTTATAGAGCCAAATTACTTAACTCCTTTGACCTTTCTGCATGTGTAAAATGGGAAGCAGGGGAGAGGATGTTAGTGTTTGAGGCTCCATCCAGCTTTAATGCTATGATTTTATATCTCCATTTGAAAGATTATTGATTTGACTAATGCAAATCTCAGTCTATGTTTGAATCAACAAGGTTTGTGAATATCCAGCACTGGTGTCCAAACTTCTAAAAGAGTCTTTTTATTGTAGGGAGCTGGCCTTTGGGTGATACACTGAGTGACCTCCAGGCACTTTTAGCTTTGATGATAGTGAGACAGTAATAGCTTTGGGAGTCACATCCTGGGGTCACATCCTGCCTCTGACAGGAGATCTGAGCTTGGACAAGTCACTGAGCTTCCCCTGAAGCCAGAGTTTCCTTATTTATAGGAATGCTAATACTTAGGCTATCTCCTTCCATAGACTGGTTATAAGGAAAATGCTTTTTTAGCTATAAAACACTAAATAGATGATGTCTGTTATTACTCTTATCAGAAGAATTTCACTGAATATCATTTTATTTGGAGCAATGGATAGAGTACAGAGTCTGTAGTCAAGCAAAACCTGGGTTCAAATCTGACCTTCCACACTTAATTGTGTGAACCTGAGTAAGTCACTTGTATTTTTCTTTGTCTCAGTAGTTTTCTTATCTATAAAATATGGATAATAATAGCAGCCTCCTAGGATTTCTGTGAGGATCAAATTAGATAATAAATGAAAACACTTAACCTACCCAGTACCTGGAACATAGGAAGTGCTATATAAATGGTAGCTATATCTATCATTCCTGCTATTTTCCTGCTGTTTCCTGTCATGTTCAGCAGTGATTTAATACATTATTTGAAATATTCCTATTCGTAGTTTGAAGTTTAATATTTTTAATGAAATAACCATAATTTATAGCAAAAAAGATTTCTAGTTCCTTCTAATATCTTAGGATAGAATCAAGCATTTATGGTTGATTAACTGAGGGAATCTAGACTCTCACATTTTCCTTTGTTAGGATGATCTTACATTCTTTTTACCCCCTTCAAGTAGGTAGATATGCATGCATATGCATGTGTGTGTGTGTGTGTGTGTGTGTGTGTGCATGCACAGAAAGTCATATTACTAAATACTTCTCTGTTTTTAAAGACTGTAGCAAAGTTCATGGAAAGGTATAGTTTTAGTACAAATCTCTTTTATATTGTAGTTGAAAACAAAGATTTTTTTGGTTGTTTTTTTTTTAATTGAGAGAACAGTTTCTTTTCATTTAATCAAGACAATATATTCTTTTAAAATGGTATTTCTTGACATTTATAGTGCGTGTGACAAGGTCATAATTTCCATTGTAATGAGATACCTTTAAATAATGCATAACCCCATAGCACAGAAACTATAACCTTTTCTAACAGGCTAAAACCAAGTCCCATATATTTAGCTTAGTTGTTGTTTTTTCCCTTCTCTAGTAAAGTCTAAATAGTTTTAAGTACATTCGCTTTTGCCTTTGTTCCAATGGATTAAGAATTGCTATAGTATATTCTGATTAGATTCAAAGTGTTTCCAAATAATTAAGCCTGTTTAGGGTTTATGGAGCTGTTGTGGCTGTTAAAGTGGATAGTCACAATGCATAAAACAGTTCAGGAGATTTTTATGAATTTTTTTCTATTCTTAGGTAGTAGAATGGATCTTGATGGGTTTATTTTCTAGTGTTCTCTCCTCCTGCCTCCACCCCCCCATGGCTTGTACAATTAATATATCTCTTTTCGAATTTGTTAATATAGGCTTTCAGAGACTTTCCCTCCATCTAAGGACTCTTTTAGCTGTAAACCTTTCTCATCACTTTGTTCACATTATCTTCTACATTTTATTTTTTCTGATTTGCTCTTTGAGCCTCTGATTATTTAACATCTCATTACTTGACAACCATTTTGGATCTATTTCTTTTACTTATGTCACAATATTTGTTTTTTTTTGTATTGAATTATGATAAAAAAAGTATCTATCTAATATTTTAGCCTGTTTACTTTTTTTTTACTTTCTCTGTACCACACCATTATTACCAAGAAAGAATTATATTTTTAAAGGTTTCCCATTTATAAGATGCTATGTCTTTTTTTTTTTTTTTGGATGTTTTTGCAAGGCCATGGGGTTATGTAACTTGCTTAAGCTAGGGCAAAACCAGGTAAGTGTCTGAGGTCGGATTTCAACTCAGAATGACTCCAGGTCCACCTAACTGCCCCTAATATGTCTTTTATATTTAACTTTTCCAATAGTTTATTTCTGTATTTTCCTAAATCACCTTCAAGAGAGAAATATTAAATTCTCATATAATTATTTTATTATCTCCATCTTTTAGCAATTTTAGCTTTTCCTTTATAAATTTAGTTTGACATTTGTTTTATATATGTTTAATAACAATATTTTCATTGTCTGTGTTATCTATAAACATCATGTAGTTTCTTTGTTTATATCTTTTGACATTGTCAATTTTTATTTTGGTCTTGAATGAGAGTATGATTACAATAGCCTCTTTTGGAAATTACCTAACACTCAGCAAATTTTGTTCTAGGCTCATTTTCATTCATTTTGTATGTGTAAAGATATTTATTATGTTTCTTGTATTCAGTAAATGATTGGGCTTTTAAAAATCCATTTTGCCATTTTCTTTCATTTTAGAGAATTGTTAAATGTATTCATATTTAGGTTATAATTGGTAGGCTTGCTAACTTTTATTTATTTTCTATGGATTTTCCTCCTAAAGTTTGTCCTTGAAATTAGTTTTGCTTGCAATACTTTGATCCTACTCTATTTATCTAGGCTACCCCCTCTTATTTAAGTTTATGTACCTTATTGTAAGTTCTTTGATTTTACTTAAATTTTGTATGTGGAGAGTGGGCTCTAACTTAAAATCATTTCTAAGTAGTATTTTTCTAGGAAGTTCACTTCCAAATTTGTAATAGCCTTCAATAATTTCTATAGAGTTCTATCAACTGACTTGATATTTGCAAGGTTACAAAGTCATCTGGAACTTTGCTCATCACCTTCTAATTTTGAACAAATTTGGATTACAACTCCTATACCTCTAATGACTCACCATTTGTTTTGAGTCAATATTTTGAAATTAACAAACTTGAGTCCCTCTCCAGTGCTTCTTCACCTAAAAGCAGGAAGTAAGTGAAAAGAGGGGGGAAAAAGTTCATATTTGTGAGCTACTTATCCAATCCAATCCAAGTGGGAAGTGTCTATGACCTTTTCTCACCCAGAGACTTACAGCAAGGGGTTCCCTTTGCCTTGGCAATGCCTTTTTTTTTTAGGTTTTTGCAAGGCAAATGGGGTTAAGTGGCTTGCTCAAGGCCACATAGCTATTATTAAGTGTCTGAGACCAGATTTGAACCCGGGTACTCCTGACTCCAAGGCCAGTGCTTTATCCACTACCCACCTAGACGCCCCTGGCAATGCCTTTTAAATGAATCCCAATTCCAGTTCAGCAGTCAATCAAAACCTATCTTTTCACTATGTGGTTTTGTGATGAGGACTGATTACAAAATACTCGAACATATCCCAAATCATGAAGCAGGGTCTTTCCATTGCAGATTGTCATTTCTCTTTGGAAGACTTCCCAACAAAGGTTTTCATCTGGCAAAATATGATATATGTACTCTAAGGATAGAACTCTCATTTTCCAGGTCCTCTCTAAGACAGAATATGCAGAACGCAGACTAATATACATGTATTCCCTGAAATGTTACAAATGAACATTCTTCTAATATCAAAAGGAGTACATTACTAGAAAATGGCTAGTTCAATTAATCATGGTCTATTTTTGCTGTATTGTGCTGAGGCAAATTAAATTGTTATAGCAATATATGATGTTTATTACTGTACTACTCCTTATTCTGCTATCTCTGACAAACTTGGCATGTAAAAATAAATTTTGTGAAATTACCAAAGTCTCTCCCACCTGTGAACTTACTTTCATGTTTGTTGAAACATTAATATAAATCATGGGAACAAAAATATGTTGTTAAATATCTAACTTATTTTGCTTAAAGGTATATTTAGATAAAAAAGTAACATTCAAGTTCCCTTATATTGAGGATAATTTTTATATAATTTATATATCCATATTCATACATCCATAGAAATTTATATATGTATACATCACATACACATATGCAGATACATGTTTACTTTTATATAGACACTGTGCTAAGTGCTTTACAATTATCTTATTTGATCCCCTGGCAAGCAGGTGCTATTATTATTCCCATTTTACAGATGAGGAAACCAAGACACAGAGAAGTTATAGAACTAGTAACTGAGACAAATTTGAGTTCAGATCTTCCTAACTCCAGGATAGCTCTCTATTCACTGCCCTACCTAGCTGCCATGATATACATGTATGGACATATATGTGTGTCATATACTCTTATATATATATATATATGTGGCATACATGTATCTATTTAAAGATTTATTGAATGGTTCAGTTCCAGCCAGTTATATTGAGTCTGCTTTGATCCCTATAAAGAAAGTAATTTTTAAGAATTTCCCTTTCTTGTGAGTCCTTCCAATTTGCTTCTTTGAGTTTATTATTTATTTCTTTGGATTTCATTTCTTTCAGAATGAAAGGCCATCATATGACTTAAAGACAAGGATGAGATTTGCTTTGTGATCTCTCTTCTCTCACTTTTCCTGCTTGATGGCTTTGGCTGGGCACAGCTGTTCTGTCGCTTTGCTGCTGTAGTGATGGTTAACTTGAAGGCAAACATCTGCTGAATCTCTTTTAATGTTTCAAACTTCACATGGTGCTTCCCCTCCTCACTTTTGTTTTGAGAAATTGAAGCAAGACTCCCCCCCTCCCCAATCCTTTAAGCAGCATTCTCTAGAGGGATGAAGATTTTTCTCAGCAATCCCCCATCTGGAAGTAACCTCAGATTTCCTTAATTTAACTCAACCCTACCTAGCAGGAAATACCTAACAGTTTGTTATTGTGAACTTCAAAATATAGGTATAAGGAAAAATAAAGCAATTACCTCTTTGTGGGCTGAAGTTAATTTGATTCACACATTGCTTTGGACAGTGGTATGATAACAAAAGAAAACAATACTGATTCTTCACATTTTATTGGACTTATAATAAATCTTATAATTTCTGACTGAATATCCCCAAACTTTTTTTTAAATATATGATTTAACCACTTTGTTGAAAGCAATAATTTTCACTGCCTTTGAATCCTGTGACCACAGACTAGAGTACTTTACTTCATCAATTTCTCAGTTTATTAACTGGAATTTTATTTATGTCACTGGCAGGAATATTGGAGGATATCTTTCACTAGAAACAGCCCTTTTTAGAAACACAAAAAATAGAGCATAAGGATATACTGAGTATCAAGAAAATTTAAAAGGCTACTGATAAATTTGAGTGCTTCTGTTTTTTGTTTTGAAAAAATTCTGACAACATTTATAACTCAATACATCAATGAATCTCACTGATGGAGTACCAAGTTAGTACCAATTGATTGTTGTCCTTTGTTCTTTTTTAACTTGAAGAGGATCAAAATGATACCACTGTTTAGGAGTCAAGGTAACAACAGTGTGTCTAATTGGTTGATCAGACTAATATGAACTTGTCTACAAAGTCTACAAAGGTTCAGTATAAAAACTCCATATTAACATTTGGAGTGGAGATTTCTCTAAATTTGTGCATCTCATGTTTCCTTTTAAGCTCCTACAATTTTGCTTTGCTCATGGAGGATAGCACCTTTTTTTGAGGCTGGCATGGCAGTTCTTTGCCAGTGTCTTCCATGTCATGCTATCAATTCCAAAGTTCTTCAGAGAGACCTTGAGAGTATATTTGTATTACTTCTTCTAACCACCATGGGGACATCTGTGAGGTCTTCATAAAATTGTCCTTTTTGGCAAGTGTACTTTTGGCATTCAAACAAAGTGGCTGGTCTATCAGAGTTGCACTCTGTGTAGTAGAGTTTGAATGCTTTTCAGTTTACCTTGAGGAAGGACCTCAGTGTCCAGTACCTAGACAATTCCAATAGAAGGGATTCACTTTCCTGTGATGGTACTGGTATACTACCCAGGTTTCACAAGCATGCAGCAATGAGGTCAGTACAACAGGTCTGTAGACCTCATAAAATATCTTTTCTATAACAATTTTCTTCAGAGCCTTCCAAACATCAAGCTAGCTCTGGCAATGCATATATCAATTTTATCATCTATGTTTACTTATTCACAGTATTCAAATTCTCTCCATTTGCTGTAAATGATGGTTCCACCAGTGACTGGCTGGTGGAGTTCCTGTGTTTTCTTGGTATTGGTAGGCTAAATATCACAAGTAGCAAGGAATCAATACATTGTTGCATCTGCTTCAGAGGCTGCATAGGGTTACATAATCATCTGCAAACTCATTCTCCACTTTAATTTTGGTTTCAAAATATTTTTTTTGTTTTTTGCAAGACTATGAAGTTAAGTGACTTGCCCAAAGTCACACTGGGAATTGTTAAGTGTCTGAGATCACATTTGAACTCAGACTCCAAGGCCAGTGCTCCATCCACTGCATCACCTAGCTACCCTGTTTTAAAGCATTTTCAAGTTAAATAATTTACTATCATTACAATAGCTGACCCTAGTGCCATAGTACTGATTATTGCCCAGCCATTTCCTTTATCATAGCTTACTTTTACATCCATGTCAGTCTTTTACAAGGAATTCTCATAATATATTTATGACTTTCCTCTAGTTCTCTTGAATACATATTTGTATATCTATACATATATATAAACATATACTATATATTTCTATATTTGTTGTTTGTTTTTTATTTTTGACATAAGTTATGTCTTGACTTGCATGAAAATTAGATTTAAGTGAGGCAAAGTTGCACAAAGTTATCATCCTTACTATCTTTCAGAGCCATGGAAGTCCAGTGGCAGGGCAAAAGTCAAGATGACTAGTGATAGCCCAAGATGCAATGGATGACTTTGGCATTTTCTTTCTTTCTTTCTTTCTTTCTTTCTTTCTTTCTTTCTTTCTTTCTTTCTTTCTTTCTTTCTTTCTTTCTTTCTTTCTTTCTTTCTTTCTTTCTTTCTTTCTTTCTTTCTTGGCAATGGGGTTAAGTGGCTTGTCCAAGGCCACACAGCTAGGTAATTATTAAGTGTCTGAGGCTGGATTTGAACTCAGGTCCTCCTGACTGCAGGACTGGTGCTCTATGCACTGTGCCACTTAACTGCTCCTGACCTTGGCATTTTCAGTGTCTGACTGAGCTCTAAGCTTGCTACAATACCTGCTTTAGCCACCTTAATGGCCATTGGAAAAAAATTTCTTTCACCCATGCAGGTGGTGGGCATAGGTTACCCTCAACTTGGTTTAGTTTTTTTGCCAAGGTTTTACCAGATTGTGATCCAGTAGACACAAAGTTGAATGAGTAACCCTAAAAAGGACTTGGCAAGCCCTCACACCAGAGGTGCTAGTTCTCTCTGAACACTATTTATTGAATAATTTGACTCCATATACATTCAAACTCATCCCAGTGGAGCACATTAATAGTCTATTACACATTTTTCTGGATTATATAAGATATAATTTTGTATATATATATGTATATACACACACATATACTACATATATGTATATGCATATACATTCATTTAGAACAGTCTTCAAATGAGTCTGGTCTACTAGAAGAATGTGAGTGGCTAATTCTGAGGTCCCTCCATATTGATGGGATCTTTGACAACTATTTACATGAAATTTTTATTGCTGTTGCTTTATTTTCTAAGCCCAGCTTTAAAAAATCCACTTTATTCTGTTCAGGCCTGATCTAGATACTTTTGAGCTTATAGCAGTAGTATATTATTTAGACCATTGTCCTTTCCTTTGAACTGTAAACAATGGTGCACTATTTAATAATTGTCTTTCTGGGGGAAAATATATGAAAGACACACTTTTGAGTTTAACCTGAATTTTTTTGACATTTTTCTCCATTATTTTTTACTCTGGATGATTAACAAAACAACAAATCAAGCTCTGATTTGTAGCATGCTGATTTGCACAGTAGGTGCAGGCTTCAGTATACCTCAGGCTTTAAACACAGACCAGTGATTCCCCCCCCCACCCCCAGTTTAGCCCATTTGATGTAACCAATGTACCAATGGTAAATATGTTCAAGTTCAAGCAAAATAAAATCAACAGGAGAAATCTTTACTTTCTCAACATTTTTTTGTTCACAAAATTTCCTTGCTTTTTCTTTTTCTGAATCAAAAATATATCCAAGTGATAATGGTCACCAAACCAAAAGAAATATAAAGAGATGGTGCTATATATTGCCTTAGGAATTAGGGAATTTCAATTTAAAACTGGTTGTGCCCAGACAACTCAATTGTCTGGACCTGTATTTTATCTATTAAAAAAATGCTCTTTAATCAAATGATCCTCAGGGACCTTTCCCAGTTGTAAAATACTGTGATTCTGATTTCTTTACTAATGTACAACATATATTCAACACTTTCAAATTACTAATTTCAATCTGAGTTTCAGAAGGTCAACAGTGCTTAATAAAATCTTCCATGGTTTCCCTTCCATTATTTCTTCTTGCAACACCATAGAAATTAAGATATGCTTGAGCTCTCTTGCAAATAGTTCCAAGATATGAAGTCCTAGGGATCAGACTGAGAGTTTCCGTGGAGGCACCTTATCTTTGAATGTCTTTCCTCTTACTTAGAAAAATGGTCCCCATGGAAACCAAATCTAGGAATGACTTACCTGGGCATGATAAAAGATGTATCTTTTCAGTTAGACTTTTTTCCTGATAAACCATACAGTCATTTCAGTCATCTGGCAATGGAAACACTTTGTTTAAATGGAATGTTATTCCACAGTGTATACAAATGTTAGATCAATAAGGGCTATTTAAATTGATACCTGTAAAAATGCTTCCATCTAGGCTCTGCCTTAAATATATTGAGATGATGATATGACTTAATAAAAAAATAAGATTACCCCAACCAAACCAAAAGAAACAAAACCAACCAACACTGGAATTTGGTATAGATGAAATGTGGGGCTTTGAGTAAAAAAAAAATCAAGCAACTGTGTTAGCTAGTGTCCTACAGACAGTCTTAAGAACTGTTAACATTTACAATGTGTTTTACTACAAGTTTTATTTGTTGTTCCCCAAATGTTCCTGTGAAGTAGATTAGTAGAACAAAGAAAGCTGAATGACAAAGCTATTAACTTACTAGTAATCAGCCAGTACAGCATTGTCAGTTCCTGACATGACCTGGCCTCTTGGTAAAGCATTTGCCAGACCTTGACTTTGAGGACTGACTTTTTTGATGGTTGTTTTCAGTATTGGGAAGAATGTTTGGGAAGGGATCCCAAGGATTCCAATTTTTAAAGGACAAAGAAAAATCAAAAGGGTTTGTCTTTGGAGTTATGGAAAGATGACATCTTGAGAAGAGTAGAGACAATTTAGTAATTAGTAATATAGCTTTTAGTCTGCCATTTTTGTATTATGTGCATCTTTTAAGCATAATGATTATGTTTTTAATGTCTGTTATTTCTGCAAAAATTATGGCCTGAATGTTTTTTTCCCTATTGCTCATCATGATTTATGGCTGCTTTTAATTCCATTCCTGGAGTGTTGTTGGAATTTCTCTACCCTGCAGAGTGAGGAATGGGAACAGAAACTTCTGCTGGTTGAAATCACTCTTGCATTGCTCTTGATAATAATGAATAGAGCCATCTAATTGCCACTATGCCATTACAGGACAGTCCATCTGGTTGGAAATACATAGGAGCTTTCATTTTGCCAACAGATTGCTCAGGTTCCTGAGGGGAATTAGTTTCCTAATGAAATTACATTCTTTTTTCCTCTAAAAATTTATGGTAGATTTCAGACATAATTTACCAAAATAGATCTACCAATATAATGACATTGAGCTAGATTTCTAGAGTTCATTTTTATAAAATCACATACAAACTTAAGATTTATGTGGAGGTAAAAAAATCAATCTGAATCATTTACATGACTTTTAAAGATCCATTTCAATCTTTTCCCTACAAATATATCAATCCTGTTATTGTCATTAGTGTGAAAACTCTTACCTTTACCAGTCATGATTGCACTATCTGAAGAAAATATTTTTCCCTAGAAAGGAGAATATTGTCTATACCTGCCTGATTTTCTTTTCATGGATGCTGTATATTGATTTATATTTTAATGAAACTTTGGTGTAGTTTGTTAAATGTAAGTTTCTCAGAGACAAGATGTTAATCTGGATTTAATGCATGTATCATAAGGTTAAATCTGGCATGAAAGGCAATTGAGATCACCACATTACTTTGGTTCAGTGCTTTATAGGAGAGGATAGTAGCACAAATCTAATTTTACAAGGAAATTGCTGAAAAAATGAATGTAATAGAATAGATATGATAGAACAAAGTAGTTAAAAATTGCATGCTTAGGTGGGTAATAAGCACTTAGAAATTATCTCTGACCACTGGGAAAAGGAATACTGGCTCGAAAATATACTACTGTTGTTTGATAACCACTAGTCAGGTTATTAACTTTACTTGGTCCTGATTTGATTTTTTACTATTAAGGTGACTTTTGTTTCAAACACATTTCATTCTGAATGATCCATCCTATGTAGTATTAACAATTATGAACATATAGACAAATATATGATAGAATAAAGTTATAATTTTCTAATTATAAGCTATGTGTGTTAGTGAGATATTTTCTGCATATTATATGTAGTGACATTATTTGACCTACAGTATAGCTAAAGCATTCATATATACACAGATAATTTCCTTAGAAAATGAGAAAATGAGTATTCTTTGAATTTTCTTCTTTATTATAGAACATAAATAGCAGTAACAGCTTGTTTGTAAAGGGCTTACAATTTACAAAATGCTTGCTTAATGACCTGATAGGTAGTTCATTCTCATTATAGAGATGAGGAAATTGAATCCCAAAGAGTTTTGTCCTGTCACAGCTTGGTCAGCAAGGTAATATAGTGGATAGAATACTGAGACTCAAGTCAGGAGGACCTGAATTCAAACCAGGTCTCAGACTTTTGTTAGCTATGTGATTTGGGCAAGTCACTTCACTTTGCCTCAGTTTTCTAGCCTGCAAAATGAACTGGAGAAGGAAATGGCAAATTACTCCAAGTACCTTTGCCAAGAAAACCCCAAATGGGGGTCACAAAGAGTCCGATATAACACAGTAGCAACAACAACCACAATCACCACCACAACTTGATTCTTTTCTAGTCTTCATGACCAAAATTTTAAGATAGCAACTGTTGACATTAATTAGAAATTGAAAAAGGCAGCAACAAACACATCAAATAGATTCTAATGAAGATGAAACAGTATGGTACAATAGAAAGAGAACTTAGATTTAGAGTTAGATCTCCAGGTTAGTTCACAATCTGGTTTTGCCACTACTACTTGTGTGACCTTGAGCAAGTCACCTCATTCCTCTGAACTTCAGGTTCCTTCTCTATAAGATGAAGAGAACCTCTAGGTTTTCTCCAATCAATCAATCAAGAAGCATTTATGAAATGCTAATAGTAGTTCAATCTTTGCGTTAGGCAATGAGAATACAAAGAGAAAAGTAATATAACTCTGTCTTAAAGTTGATTGATGTCTGTCCTTCTTTCCTGGAGAAGACCATAGCATCAAAAAAGTCATGTCTTTGTAAGTGAATTGGATTTTAGTGAGGGGATGATCTACAAAGTCATCAGCCTCATTTTCTCTTCCAGAGTCATCTGGCTTCAATGTCAGATATGGATCAAGATAACTGGAGATTGCCCTGGATACTGTGGGAGCTTACTCTTTTAAAAATTAGGTCTTTCCCAGGTCACAGTTTGCCTGAGGCAATGTCCATTCAGTCATAAGAGAGAGATGAGGAGAAGTGACCACTTTTGGAATGATCACTTCCAAAAAACAGAAAAAAAATTAGGCTGGGAGGGTAAGATCCTCAGGGTTTCTCAGAGGCCTTCAAGTTAACACTTCATAAGGAACAACAGACATAAATATATATATTTATGTGTGTGTGTGTGTGTATGTGTGCATGCATATTATGTTTTACACATGTTGAATTTGATATTGATGTTGTGGGAATGGAACTCAGTAGATGTGAGACTAAGGCTGGATATATAGACCTGGAAATTATCTACATAGACATGATAATTAAATTTATGGGAATTTGGTGAAGTCACCAAGTGAGAAAGTATAGTGAGAGAACAGGGACCAGGAAAGAGCCTTGGAGTATACCACTATTAGGGGTTGTGATGTGGATAATAATCTTTTGGTCTCTCTCTCTCTCTCTCTCTCTCTCTCTCTCTGTATGCATATACTTACACACACACACACACACACACACACACATATATGAAAATCATCACTATATAGGAAGAAAGCATAATGACAAAGATATTAAGCTTTTATTTACATTTAATATGATCATAATATTACATTTATGGAATAACTAACTCTAGAAAGAATACTTGTTGGAAAGATTTAATTACATTTAAATAGAAAAACTATTTGAAGAAGGCTAAACATCAAGAAATAATTGATTGAAATGACTGCATTTTTCAAAGATCTAAAACTTTCTGTGACATATTTTACAAGAAAGTTTGGTAGCAAATTTTTCTGATATGATCACTATGGTGATTTTATAAAAATCTCCTCCATCCTTCCATTTCATTATTTCTAAAATGAGGTGATTAAATAATTTATTGTTTTTCCCATTCAAGAGGCATGCCTGAGATGGACTTTTCATCTCTAAATTTTAGGTTTAGAAAAGACTCTAATGGATGTCCTTTATTAAAGAGACATAGAGGAATAGAATCTTAAAACTTGAAAGACATCTTAGAGACCATTTAAGTCAAACCCCTTCATTTTTCAATTAAGGAAACTGAAGCCAAGAATGGTTTACAAAAGTTAGATTATTTATCATCATCATCATCATCATCATCATCATTGCTATTATTATTATTAACCATATCTTTCCTGTGAATGACTTGACATTTTGAATTAATTAGATACTATATTAATTAGACTCCACTAAAGCACAATTCTGATGTCATATCATGATATGAAGTGATCCTGAGTATTTTAAGGCCATGCCAGTGGACCCTAAGCTATGGAAGGTCCTGATAACCTGGGAAAACTTCTAGTCTCAGATGTCAGTCTCACTATTCTTTGAGAGCCTCCTTACCAGCATTTCACTGACAAAGAAAGATTCAGTCACAGAAACTCATGTTTCATAATTTGGATGAGCGCCTGAAAGGATAGAGAGATCCACAGATTCTTGAAGTATTGTAGAAATTATCAAATGTTAACATTGTAAAATAGCCTCTATTGTTCATATGAAAACTAAAATTTGAATGGAGAAGTGGGATTGTATAAATTTTAAGTCTCAAGGGAAAAGTTTAGAAGGTAATGACCATGGCTTGTTTGTACAAGTGAGATGTTTTAAAATGCCAAACTGCCCAGCTCCCAGGAGAGCTCCAAGATGAGGTGATGTCAAAACTTGCCTGGGAGTCCTACTTCTTTAACAACACTATATTTTCTGGGGTAGGTCTTCACATGTTTCATTAAACTCCAGTTATTATCATCATTATTTATGCAATGGAACAAGACCTATAAAACTGGTACTTTTGAGCAATTAAAATACAAATGAAAGAGACTCCTACAACAGAGACCTTCTAATCTAGGGTCTATAATGGAGGATAGCCTATGCATCATGGTGATGAATTTCAAGCATCATAGACTTCCCTAGGCAGGGAGGTGTTAAGGAGTGATTTGACTAGTGAAGGAGGTTGTCTGGCAAATGTTCTAGCAACTGGGGGTGGCATGAAAGTGGGTTTGGAAATAGCAATTGGCAAGGAAGATGAAAGGAGCATCCAGGAAAGTAGCATAGAGAGAATTCAAGGGGTAGGAAGGCATGGGTTCAGAGACTAGAATGAAACTAGCCTTAAGCACTTGGGAGTAGGGGACAGTCTATGGTATTTAACTTGAGGGAAATTAGAAAGACTTTCTTCATCTTCCTGTCCTGGCTCCTGGGACTGGTTCTAATATCTGAAATTATTAAAAGAAAAAAAAGATATTTAATTATAAATAGCATTGATGACTGTATTAAAAACTTTAAAATTTATTTTGCAAACCAAATATTTATAAATAGCATAAGTCACATTATAATTTGACAAAAGTTTAGATTGCCACCACCATTTTGCTATATATTTTGGATCCTATCTATTTTACTGATCAACCATTCTATTTCTTTTTTTTTTAACCTTATTTGGTTTTTTGTAAGGCAGTGGGGTTAAATGACTTGCTCAAGATCACACAGCTGGAAAATTAAGTGTCTAGGGTTGAATTTGAACTCAGGTCCTCCTGACTCTGGAGTCAGTGTTCTATCCACTGCACCACCTACCCGCCCCCCCCCATTCTATTTCTTAGTATCAGATTATTTTCTTGATTACTGATTTAAAATATAATTTGAAATCTGAGACTTCTAGGCCATTTTCCTTCACATTAAAAAAAACAACATATTCCCTTGATATTTTTGAACTTTTGTTGTTCCAGATGCGTTTTGTTATTATTTTTTCTATCTTTATAAAATAATTCTTTGGTAGCCTGATTGGTGTGACACTGAATAAGCAAAATGATATAGGTAGAATTGAAATTTTTATTATATTGGCTTGGGCTATGAGCTTAATTTTCTTTATAAAACAAGGTGATTATATTAGAAGGACCCTTGAGAGCCTTTCCAAATGTACATCTTTGGTTCTATGTGCATAGAATTTTTGCACCTTTGGAAACTATTGAATATGAAAAATCATATAAAAGATCTCACTAAGGACATATTTGCATGATCTTGGTTATGCTGCTGCCCTTCCTTGGGTCTAAGATTTTTCATCTGAAATAATGAGACTACTAAAAAAAACCCTTCTATTTAAGGTCCATTCCAACTCTAATTTCTATGCTAAAACATGTTTATATGCTTTTCAAGGAAAAAAAGGAGGTAGGGAAAAATTTAACATATTACACAATGAAATTGATTCAGAAAGACCTGGAGGAACTGAGTGATGATGAAGCAGGACTAATAAGGCAAAATTTATTAAGCATGTGTCAAGTATAGGATGTATGTGTGACATGACAGTCACTCCTATGTGTGTGTGTGTGTGTGTGTGTGTGTGTGTGTGTATTTGTGGAAACTTGGGGATTTTAATAGATTGGATGTTGACTATGGGTCCAAGAGGGTGACATTTCAACCAATAAAACTAGTGTCCTATTGGTTATATTAGCAAGTTCCTTCAGTGAAGGTCACAGTTCCACTGTATTCAGTACTATCAGACTATTCCTTGTGTGTTCTCTTCAGATCTAAGTATCACATTTTGGGAAGGGAAATGGTTAACCAGATCACTGAAGATACCATTTAATGAGGAACAGTTAAAGGAAATGGGGATATTTAATTTGGTGAAGAGAGGACTTGCAGAGGACAAGATACTTGCCTTCAAATGTCAGAAGCATTAGCATATCAAAGAAGGCTTACTTTTGTTTTATTTATTAGTAACAATTGCTTATTAGGAATATTAAGTGGAAGCTGAAAAGAGGTAGATTTTGTCTCAATATAAATAAGAAAAACTTTGGAATAATTAGACCAATATACAAGTAAGTGGGTTGCTCAAGAAATGGTGAGTTCCCCATGACTATAAGTCTTCAAGTAGAGACTGGAATGCTATTTATTAGAACATTGTAGAAGGGAAGTCTCTTAAAGCATGCCTTAGATTGGATGATATCTGAAATACCTTCCAATTTTTCAAATCTTCCACTGTAGGAAGAGGGGTAGGGATAACAAAAGAGACTAAACATTTATGTAGTTTCTACTTTATTGCAGGCACTGTGCTAAGCACTGTACAAATATTAACTAATTTCATCCTCACACCACCTTTTGAGATAGGAGCTATTCCCATTTTATAGTTGAAGAAACTACTGAGGAAGGGTCACACTAGGGTACCAAGGGTCACACTGCTAGTATCTAGGGCAGGATTTGAACTCTGGTTCTCCTGACTTCAAGTCTAGTGATCTATTCACTGCATCATCTTGCTGCCTATGTTATAATTATTTATTTTTCTAATTTGAAGATGTCATATATATAATATCTATATATGAAAATATGTGTATGTATTTGATGTAACTTGAACTCACACTATAACAACCTAGCCTCATTTATCATATTTTAGTACAGAAATGAAGAGGTTGCATAGCCTTGTGAATAGGACCCTGGACTTAGAGTAAGGAAGATCTGGGTTTGAACCATTCCTCCTATACCTACAAGCTGTGTGACTTTGGGCAAGTCACTTTATTTCTCTGTGTCTCAGTTCATAACTGGTATATGGACTCAATGGCCTCTATTATTCCTTCCTTCTCTGGGGCTATAGTCCTGTGAATTGTTGACAAAATTTTCATGATTCCAGTCCATCTCAAGAGAAGCTAATGCTGCATTGGCAAGAGCACCTCTGTTTTGAAACATAAGCATTTTATGGAAAAGATCATCTTTATAATATATAATCATATTACTACATGTACACACATATGAGAATATACATATACATTTGTCCTTTAAACATTTAAAATATTAGTTTCTTGTTTGTGAAGGAAAAAAATAAAACCAATGGAATCTTTTACAAGCCCAAACCCAAGGGCAGGATAGTTTAATGGAATGGTGAATTTACCTCACTTCTCCATGGGGGTCAAAAGAAACTGAAATAACAGAGCATGGTGTCATTATTTATCCTGACATAAGATCAGATAGGGAGACAAAATTCACCTCTAACTTGTAGGTATTTCATTGCAATTTTGTGCAGGGCAGGGGGGGAATGATAAGGAAATCTGTCAGAAGTGCATGTTAGTCAACTTTTATAGACTATGAATTTGATCTTGGTAAAGCTGAGGGTCACAGAGTTCAAGAGGTTAAAATCACTTTGTCTATTTAAGTGTACATTAGCTCCAGAACAAGGAAACCGGGGTTCAGGGGACTTGAGAAATGAGTAACTTATTTAATTCTATAAAAGGATTCAGAGAGTGATTGAGATCTGATAGATGTCTGCGAGAGACTGAGTGCTGTTAACTTTTTTTTTTTTTGCTGACAAGTCATTTGTATTAATGGCAGCCCAATCATCACAGCTCTGAGCTTCTCCTTAAAATATCAGCAGGGAAACATCTGGGTTGTGTGTAGACCGTCACTAGTATGTCTTTCATCAGATAAATTAGCAGCATTGTTATGCAGTGACTGTAAGAGAGAGAGACAAAAAATATTCAAGCACACTGATGCATATCATTTTTTTTTTTCTGCTGAGAGCTGATATTAAGAATGATCAGTGAAAAGGGAGTTATGCATGTTGGAGCCTGATAGAGCCAAAAGCATACAGGCAAATGAGTTTTCAGGTGAGAGGAGGCTTCTGGGTGTACACCCTAACAAACATTCAGCACAGCTTTATCCTATTCCTCTCAACTGAAGAGAGGCAAAGAACAGACCAACAGACCCTGTTGCACTGATGATAGCTTGGGCAGAAGGAATCAGGAATTCCTTCTGCTTCAAAAATGGTGTGAAGAAGCTAAATGATAAACTTTGTTAACACTTTTTTGTGGGATTCTGTTGATGTAGCTGAGTGGGACCCTCCAAATGGAGACGGGATGCCTGAGCTGGGTTCTTGGCTCTGATACTTAGTAGCTGTGTGACCAGCATGCATTGGGTTTTGGATCATGGAATCTTAGAGCTGTGACCATGGACCAATCATTTATATTCTTGAAGTCTGTTATGTAAAATGAGGATAATATTAATACCACTCATCTTACAAAAGTAGTGTGAGGAAAGTGCTTTGTAAACCATCAAAGTCCAAGTAGATAGATTTGCCCTTGTAATATGTATACATAGTTAAACAAAACAAATCCCCATATTGACCATGTCCTAGAAAATATGCAAAGTTTTCTATACCAGTTATTGCTTTATGCATAAGTCAGGGAGGTATCGACATAGGTGAAGTAGGCATTGGTCTATGTGTTATGATTTTAGAGGCTTAGGAAGAGAGAACACAGGGCTTAAATTCACACTACAGTGTAAATGCCTCATATGTTTCTTTCATGAGTGGAGATTTTGATGCAGGTGGAGAGGAGATGTGATGACAGACTGTGAAAGTCCTGTGTGTGTGTGTGTGTGTGTGTGTGTGTGTGTGTATAGGTCTGAAGGGAAAAGAGATACTATAAAAAGCGAGGGAATCAAACAAAAATCAGTTTTGTACTTTTCCTCGGGTTAGGCAAGATGATGTTCAGTTATTTTTCAGTCCTGTCCTGTCACCTTAAGTGACCCCCATTTGGGGTTTTCTTGGCAAAGAGACTGGGAATAGTTTGATATCTCCTTCTTCAGTTCATTTTACAGAGGAAGAAACTAAGGCAATCAGAGTTGTGACTGGTCAAAGGTCACAAAGCTATTAAGTATCTGAGATGATTCTTCCTGACTCCCTGCCCTGAATTCTATCAATACACTATGTCATCTTGCTGACCTTTAGGCAAGATGGGGCTCTTTAAATGTTGCTCCCTGATTGGAAAAGGAGTAAATGTTTCTATTTAAGGTAGGACTGACCTTGATCTTTTCTTAAACACTGGAACTTCATTGAAGAATGTTTGATTCAAAAATATCTTTTGCAAAGGTTAAATCAAACCCATCAATGCTTTCTCTGACTTTTATGCACATTAGCTTCCATCTGGAAAAGCAACATTCCATAAGAGGGACTTCTTAGAGTTTCTTGTCTGTTAGCCTTGAGTAGCACTGATTTTTTTTTTTAAAGGCTTCCTTTAAACAGAAATGTTAAACTTACTGAAATGACTGGGTGAGTTGGGGCAGAGCCCAAAAAATCTTTTGGTGTTTCTGCATGACTATGCAATTTTTAAAACTGTGCACTGACTTTTTAGGCACAGAGAGTCTATTTGAAAGTAAATGAACCTGCTGCATATTAATTATTTGAAGTTAATGTTCCACCTCTTACAAGAGCAGTTCATTTTCTACTGTGTCTTTAAAAAAATTATGGCCTTTATTTATAGGTGTATTTGTTTTTTTTCCCCCAACAGAGGGGTAGGTGTAGGAGAAGTCTGTATGTGTGTCATTTTCAGAAGCATGGTCATCCTTTCCTTAGCAGAAATCTCAAAGAGAAGAAGAGTTCAATGCACTGACTTGAATGAAACTCCCCAGACAACATAACATTTAGTGACACTTATTTTTACATATTGGTTAAAGGAATTTCTTTTGATGCTCAGCAACTTTTAGCAATTCACTTAGACTTAATTTGTTTTCCCATTGACAGAAAAATATGCACAGTCATATCAAATGTTACAAATTGAATCCACAAATTCTCCAAAGCCTGGGGGAAAAGTGATATTGTCATATTCAAACTTAGAGTTATGATGAAGCCAAAAAAATCACTTCTAATGGGTGCATATTGCTATGCCATTGACTAAGATTTTTGACTTCAGTCCCATCTTTCTCTTATATCACCTTTATCTTTCTTCTAATCTAGTGGTTTTAAATTCAGAATTCTTAAACTTTTTTTAATTTTGCTAATACTATTTCAATTAATTATATTTAATTCAATTGACTTTATTTTTCCCAGTTAAAAACATTCTGAAAATGAGTTCCAAATAGAAAAAGACCCAAAATGTAAAAAAATACTTATAGTAGCTCTTTTTTTTGGTAGAAGAAAAGGATTGGAAAATGAGGCATTACCATCAATTGGGGAGTGAAATCATGAGCAGGCAAACTTCAGAAAAGTTGTGAACTGATACTAAGTGAAGTGAGCAGAACCAGGAGAACACTGTACATATTAACAGCAATATTGTGTGATGATCAACTATGTTAGATTTAGTTCCTTTCAGCAGTTCAGTGATCAAGGAAAATTCTAAAATACTTTAATGGATAATACCATCCACATCCAGAGGTGGGGGAAACCCTATGGTGTAGAACAGGGTTGTCCAAAATATGGCCCATGGACCACATGTGGTTTGCAGTGCAATTTTTATACTGCCTGCTTGTGGGTTTTAATTTTCATTAGTGAAAAAATAAAATAATAGTTTGTGTGAACTGCATATTAGATTTTTTAATTCCATTACTAATAATAATCTCATTGATGTTAATGTTCTTTGGTGTTTTTAAGTAGTATTACAGATGGAACATATCCCACAGAATTTTCAATAGATCTGTGGGATGTATTCTGTCTGTACGATGCAGACCAGTCAGTATGCACCTACCTTTATTCTGTTGTGTTGCTGTTTTGTTTTGAGTATGCTTCTCACCTTTGCCTATTATATTGATGACTCTTTCTAAGAGTTATGAGGCAACCTTTTATCTCTAAGAACTTTGGCCCTGGAGCCTTCATGTAGTGCTGTGAACCCTAAATGTGTACTGCATTTTTTATTCTGGGTGTGGTCCTTGAATAATTATTTTATTTTAATGTGGCCCTATGATAACCTCAGGTTGGGTAGCTCTGATGTAGACCAAAACAAGCATACTATTTTCATTTTTTAAAACTTGTTTTATCCTTTTTTCTTTTTCCTTTGGTTTTTTCCCCTTTAGTTCTAATTCTCTTTTCACAACATGACTAAAATAGAAATATATTAAACATGATTATACATGTATAATCTATATCAGATTACTTGCAGACAAGGGGGAGGGGAAGGGAAGGAAGGGAGGTAGAAAAATGTGGAACCCAAAAGCTAACAAAAAGATGAATGTTGAAACCTATCTTTTTATGTAATTGAAAAAAATAAAATAAAATACCTGCCACTTAAAAAGAAAAAAGAAAGAAAATGAGATCCATTGGCTTTCCCAGTCTGCCATAGGGATTCATGAAACAAAATACCCAATTGTTCTTGTGAAATGAGAATTCATCAAAGTCAACAGCAATCTGTCTCACCTCATGGTTTGGGCTATGCCTAAACACCTAAGACTAAGACATGCAGCAGTATTTTCACTATCAGCTAGAATCTAGGTCAGAATCTAAAGCTAACAGGTCCTTGCTACCTTTTATGAACAGGGCAACTGAGGCCTAGGGAGGAAACAGATTGTAGGAAGTAAACAATGGGCAGAATATGAATCTAAGTCTTCTTACTCCTAAAGGAAGAAGGCCTGCCCTAAAATTCCTCAGTTTCTTTAATGTGTAAGGAGAACCTTGAATTAGGTACCCTTCCTTCAAATTCTAAAATCACATGCTATTCAGTATCCTGGTGAGAGATGAGTCTACTATTTTTCAGCCTGTAAGTGACTTAAAAGTAAGGCAAGGCTATACCCAATTTGAACAACGAGGTGGTATATTTGACATAATGGACCTGGAATCAGAAAGACTCATCTTCCTGAATTCAAATCTGGCTTGAAACACTTAATAGCTATGGGACCCTGGGCAAGCCATTTAACCCTATTTGCCTAAATTTCCTCATCTGTAAAATGACCTGGAGAAAGAAGTGACAAACCACTCCAGTATCTTTGCCAGGAAAATCCCAAATGGGGTCACAAAGAATCAGATACCACTAAAATATCTGAATAACAACAAAAACAAATTCATTTGAATACCATCACAGGGGACAGTTAGATTTTAGATATAGTTGCCCTAACAAGGAATGTGGCCAGTTCCCTAAAGAATCTGTTTCTCATTCCCCTATATATATTTAAGGAAAAAAGTTCCCAATAGAGGAGTGATACAGAAATTAGACCTTGACACTGATTCTACTAGACCACGATGTAGAGACAATGGTACATTCCATCTTGGAGGAACTTTTCCTCTCCCCAGAGCTGTTAGCATTCTAGGACAAAACTCAATTTATCATGAACTAGTTATGGTTCTATTTATTTCACAGATGAGTAAATTGAGGTTTAGAGAGATTGTGACCTGCCTATTAATATAGCTAGTAAGCAACAGGATCAGAATTAGAACCTAGGTCTCTCCTGACTGAAATCACTGCTTTACTCCTTATTCCATACCATCTTTCCTTTAGAGAAGAGATATAAAAAAATTATAATGGAAACTTCTTTTCCTAAAGCTTGAAATCTTATTAGATTTCAAGACATATGCATAGAGAGGTAAACAGTAGTAAAAAATAATAGTACTTTAAAATTTACAAAACATTTTTTATATAACAGCAGGGAATTGAAGAGGAACTCTACATAGAGCTAAAGAGAATAAAGGAAGAGGAAGGGAGAGAGGTAAGAAACAAAGGCTGATAAAAGGTTTTTATGGTTTTTTGTTTTTTAGGTTTTTGCAAGGCAAATGGGGTTAAGTGGCTTGCTCAAGGCCACACAGCTCGGTAATTATTAAGTGTCTTAGACCGGATTTGAACCCAGGCACTCCTGACTCCAGGGCCGGTGCTTTATCCACTACACTACCTAGCCACCCCTGATAAAAGGTTTTTAGAAGAAAAAATAATCTTACCTTTCTTTTAAACTTTAGAGAAATATCTTTACACGTGGGCATTGAAAAAATCCTAAATGTCACAAATAACATTGTCCTTGTTTAATCATTTCAGAAATAAAGATTCATGTCTAATTTCAACATTCAAAACTCAATCAACATTAGAGATCATCTAGGTCAATACTCTTATTTTATAGATGAGGAAACAGAGTCCTGAAGTAGTGTAATAAAGTAAATTATAGAGCTGGGATTTGTATAGAGATCTTTGTATCCAAAAAAATCCAACATTCTCTTCACTATATCATACTGCCTCTCAGGTTTGATATAAACATTGATAGAAACCCTTTTAGAAAGAATTGAGCTTTCTTTTTTTATGATTTGGTTCTAGCAATTATGTCCAAGTTTCGAATATTTCTCTTCTTGTTTTCTTCCTTCCTGCCTTCCCCAAGTCGTTTCCCCCCCCCTGCCCCCAAGCACACAAAGAGCCCTGTGTCACCCATTACCAAAGTTTACCAGGTAGTTCAAAAGCAGCTTCAGTGACATGTTCCACCAGCTCCTTCTCTCTCACATCCCCATGTCACCAGCTACTTCCAGATGAGATGAGTGGATCTTCTCAGCAGGTAAGTTAGTTTGATTTTATTTGGTGAAGGGGAATGTTTTCTTTCCCCCTTCAAGACTGGTTGTGTCTGGTGGCCACATGTAGCCAAGAAAGAATTACTGGCATATTGTATAAGGTAAGGATCATAATATAATTTTCTCTAGATGGGTTAATTGGGATTTGAGATAGATTTTGTTCACTGTGTTAAAGAGATTGCAGTACCAAGGTGCTGCTACTCCGTTATTATATTTTTTTTGTTCTCCATATATTCAGGAAGTATCCCTCCTTTTACTGAACCTTTCAACACCTCCAGGATCCCTGAGGCCCTAATTTAGGGCTAGAACTAGTCTCCCTTCACTCCTTCTATCAATCATTTTTGCTCCTTATGCAAACACAGACAGTTTTGTCATTATACTAAAAATAGGCCCTTTTAAAGAAGGTTTGCAACCAGTTTATCTTGTTCTTTTCTAAAACTGTTTTTACTTGCAGCAGCTATAATAGGACAGGCCCACCATTTTTCAATGCAATAATCTGGTTCTCTCATTGATATAAACCTCTCACCTTTTGGCCTCACAGTTTACTCACTGGGGAATGTGATTTTTTTTTTATTGCCTTGTAAAATAGTCTTCCTGTCACCATTATGGTTTAATTGGGAACACAAAATAATAAATAATTAAAAATAAGGAATATTGTTCATGTAGGGAGATGAACACAGATGAATATTTAGCCTTCAATTCCTCTGGTATGTCTCATATAAATGTTGGAAAAAATAAGTTGAGGGTAGTAATCTTCATCTCCATTATGGGCCTGGGTGCTTTTTCTGAGATTGTTCCTTGTCTCCAGTTTCTCAATGTATAGTTTTCTTACAGTGAGTAGATTTTTTTCCTTATTGCTATATAGATTTATTCAATAACCAAATGGGTTGTGTCTTTTTTTTTTTTTAATTTGAGGAGGGACAAAGCTGTTATAAGGATAAAGTTAATTTTTTTCTGGAAGGTGTGGTAGAGGAACAACTTGCTAGTAGCTCTTCTTTCATCACTATCTTACTACCAATATACTGAACCAACTTGGAAACTGCCAGGATTTAATGCTTTTCATCGATCACTGCTGGTGGTAGGGGTGTGTGTCAGTCACATTGTGGCTTTCGGCTTGGCGTGTGCTAACTAGACATCAAATACTCCTAGTTGCAGTTGGCGCCTATATACTGTCGTCACTTGACATCGTCTGAAATACTGGTTAGTAATGATCTAATGCCGATTACAGATCACTAAGAAATCATCAAATTGCCATAATGGAATTACATTGCTGCCCATACAAGCACTTAATATTTTTTTAAGCATTTAATATTTTGAAATTCAAAAGTGGTTGTTAGGTGTGCCAAACATTTGTCCTTATTTTTAAAATGTATTTTTATTAGCATCACTTCTTTTTAGCCTCTCCCAGAGAATTATACCTTAGAATAAAGAATAAAAAAGAGAAAAATAGTTCTTCAAAACTGATATATTAGAAAAAAATATTTTAAAAAATTTAAAAACAAAAAAACATCTAATTATGTGCAGGGTTCTACCCCCTTAGTCCTCCAACTGTACAAGTGGGAGGGACACTATTCATTTTAATTCAACAAACATTTTTTTAAGGTGCCATTATGTTTAGGGAACTGTGAAACAACAGAATCTCTGCTTTTATGACTTACAGTGTAATTAGGAAGATAAAGTGGATAAAGTCAAGCAATAGTGTGATATGAAGCAAAATGTAGCAAAGGAGATATCCGGAGTGGCTCTGACAAATCTGAGCAGGAAGTTTTTCTCAGTTGGGGGATAAGTGAAGGTCTCATGGAAGATGTCCATCTTAGCTGGGTCTTGAAAAATAAGTGTTATAATTTACTGAAATGTGGGGAGAATGTCTGGGTGATAGTTGGAATGCATATATATATATATCTATATATATCTATATATATATCTTTCTCTATATATATATGAGAGAGAGAGAGAGCAAGATGAAAATGGAAACAGTTCCATTTAACTGAATGTAGAAGGCAAGAAGGCAAGGACTGTGAAAGGTAAATTAGAGTGAAGTATCAAGGAATTTGTATTTTTTCATGTAAACACCAAGGAGACAATGAAGGGTTTTGATCAGAATAGTACAATGATTTGACTGGTACCTTAGGGAGATTATCCCAGTGTTGGAAGGATGAATTAGAAAGGGGTAATACTAAAGAAGAAACTACTACAAAATTCCAAGCAAGAGGTAATGGGATCTTGAGCTAGGATAACGGCATTGTTGATGGAATGGAGGGATAGATTCCAATGCTATTAGAAAATTTTGATAGGACTTATAACTGATTGGGTTCACTTAGGTTGTATAGTGGATAGAGGAACAGGCCTGAGGTCAGAAAGACTCATCTTTGTGAGTTTATATCCAGCTTCAGACACTAGCTATATCACTATGGGCAAGTCACTTAGCTCTTTTTGCCTCAATTTCCTCATTTGTAAAATGAGCTGAAGAAGCAAATGGAAAACCACTCCAATATGTTTGCCAAGAAAATCCCAAATGAGGTCAGAAACAGTCAGACACTAATGAAATGAATGAACAACAACTGATTAGGGCAGAGGGTGAAGGAGAGTGTAGATAGAGTTGAAGGTTGCTTGGAGGTTGTGAAACTGGATGACTAGAAAAATAATAGTTCCCTTAATAGAAATAGAGAAGTTAGTAGGAGGGGCAGTATTAGTAGTTTTGTTTTGGAAATACTCAGATTGACATGTCTATGGGCCATCCGGGTGATGTCCAACAGGCATTTAGAAATGTAAGGCTGAAACTTAGGAGAAAGATAAAGACAAGATATATAGATTTGGGAGTCATCTGCATAGAGATAATATCTAAATATATAGAAACTAATGAGAAAAAAGTAAACACTTAGAGGAACTCATAAATTATGATTTTTAGTGTATTCAAACCCATTGATTATCTTGAACTTGGGATGATTGTTCTGAGGGTTCCATGGGTGACTGGGAGTTATCCTTGGCTACATAGGCATGAGAAAAAAATCATGGTACAGCTCTTCATTTGCCTGAAATTCTCTGAGGCCTGATTTTTCATCCCTTGGAAATGATGATCTTTAAGATTCCTTCCAACTACAAGTCTGTATGATTCTCTTTCTTTTTCTGTCCTGAATAGTAATTTATTGTTCAGTCTCCGTGACTATATTTGGACTGTTCTTTGAAAAGATACTGGAATGGTTTGTCATTTCCTTCTCTAGCTCATTTTATAAATGAAAAAACTGAGGCAAATAGGGTTAAGTGACATGCCGAGGGTCACATAGCTAGTAACTGTCTGAATTTGAGGTCAAATTTGAACTCAGAAAGATGAGTCTTCCTGACTTCAGTATCTATTGTGCCACTTAGCTACCCTGTATAATAATAACTTACATTATATAGTGCTTTAAGATTTAATACTGTGAGAGGTAGTATGACTTCGTGTTTTTGAGATTTGAGGATTCCACAAAGAACTTTTGCATAAGTGCATTATATCGACAGATATTAGAAACTAAAACTTAATATTGTGAAAAATAGTTTTGCCCTCATAGACTCTTTGAAACAGTCTCAAGGATCCTCAGTGGTCGCCTGATGATATTTTGAAAACATCTAGTTTAATGAATGCCAGGAAGGTGTGGGTTCAAGTTGCACCTCAAATGCAAATTGGCTATGTGATTCATGGAAAATTATTTAACTTTCCAGTAACCCCAGACAATTCTTTATGACAGTAAATTACAGAGAAGGTATTGACCTGAATAGGTAGAGGAAGTTTCCTCATCCCAGAATTCCTTCTATCAGTGGAAGCCTAGGTTAAGTTCCTTTTTCCTATCCTTTAAGATTTGTAAAACATTTTACATGTTATTTCATTTGAACAACAAACCCTTCAACAGCCCAGGAAGATGTGTTATTATTCTCTCCATTTTTCAGAGGTAGAAATAGCCTGAAAGAGGTTAAGTGATTTGTTCAAAGACCACAAGCTGGGGTGGCTAGATAGTACAGTGGATAGAGCACTGGCCCTGGAGTCAGGAGTACCTGAGTTCAGATTCATAATAATTATGTAGCTGTGTGGCCTTGGGCAAGCCACTTAACCCCATTGCCCTGCAAAAAAAAAAAAATCACAAGCTAATAAGTTTCTAAGGTATAATTTTAATTCTGTTCTTTCTGACTCAAAGTTCAGCATTTTATCTATGGTCCCATCAAGGCATCTCAATTAAATTGAATTAAAAATGTAAATATCATTATAAATATATGATTTATTTCATTTTAAAAGAGTATTTGATTTTTTCCAATTACATGTAAATTTTTAATTTTAATTAAAAAAATAGCCTTCCAAATTTTCTTCCTCCCTCTCTCTCCCCTCCCCTCTCCTTAAACAATTTGATATAGGTCATGTGTATGCAGTATATGATTTTTATTTTTAAATCAGAAAGCATCGCTTAAAATTGATGTGAAAAAAAGAGAATAGGGGACATGGCAAAGGTGAAGTATTTGTGGACAGAAGATATTTCCAGGTGATTGTGCAGATTTTATATCAGTAACACATGCTATGCCTCTGAAATGATAAAAGGTATTCTAGGAAAGCAGTATTTCCTCCCTTTCAACTTTCCAGATCCCCAAAGTAATCACTTATAACAAGTACTTGAATCACTCTTCTATCTTTGCTATCTTGCAAAATGACCAGGGTCAAGCTTGTTCATTCATCCTTTGGGGCTGAATTTCTAACAATTCTGCTTAACTCCTGGAGGAAGTGGTATTGGTGAATCAGTGTTTGGCAATCTTCCTTCCTCTGAGTCAATAATGAACTAATTCTTCATCGGGTGTTAGGGGGCAAGTTGCTGGAGGTGTAGTCTTTTAAATAAGTAGTAAACCTGACCACAAACTCTCAAGGCACCTTTTCTAAGAGCAAGGAGGTTAATGCCAACATGTTTCCTTCTTTCCAATTTGGGTCATTATATTTTAATTACTTAAATTATCCCTATAGATTCCATGGGATAAGTCATTATCCATTTCCTGTCTTTTAACTAGAAAGTCTCAATATGCTGTTTAGCCTTGTCATTAAGAAAAAGAAAAGAATTCCACCAGTGTTTTCCAAAAGTTTCCTACCCACATTCCTATTCTGGGACAATAATATCCCTTTGACTTTTTCCTTCCCTCTCCTCTTGTTAGGTTCTGTCTCTTTTCCTAACTTCTTCCTAAAATGAACATTTCACCATTGCTTCTTTGCTACTTTTTTGACCTTGTCCAAGGAAGGTGCAATATCTTAAGACCTTCCTCTTTCATCTCTCCTTGTCTTCTCTCCCACATGCAAGTCAAGCTAATTTTTCCTTAAAAGGCATTGAGATTATCCTTAAATATTGGTTGGCAAATGGGATTAAACATTTGGACTATAGAACTGATTTTTTTGGTTGTTTGACTATAAAGCAGATCTGATAAACTTCAGAGGTTCTCTGAGGCTTGGCTGGGAGTTTTCCTCAGCTGAAGCAATTCAGTGTCCTCTTTCTTTATCTTTGTTTAATATCCTTTTCTTTTTGAAGGAACTACAAGTATTTCATATTGTTGAAATATTGAACCAAAGCTGTCAGGGGACTGATCCTAGTCAGGTCCAGTAAAGAATACCCCCTCAACCCCACCCATCTACTCCCTCCCTAACCCCCCCCCCCCAAGCCTACTCCATGATGATTTTTTAATGGAATGTGCCTTGAAAAAAATGACTTTTTAAAGTAGGGTACAGTAAGCAACACCCTTTGTCATGTCATCTGATGAGCTATGGGTAGACTTCCCCACCCCCAAATATTTCCCTCATTGTCTTTCATGATACCTGAAATCCCACCATTAGAAATATTTCTTTGGACACTGGGGACTTCTTTTCAAGAATCTCCTAATAAGATGCAGATATCTCTGTGAAGACTGATATTTTAAGCCAATATCAGATAACAGTTGAGTGGAATTAATTATCACTAGCTGAAAGGAAGATAGAAGCCAGAGGTAGAGGTGGGGTGGGGTGGGGGAGGAGAGGGAAAATACATTTTTTTTGAGATATCTAAAAAATAGAGAGGAAGACAATATGAAAGTAGAGGTGGGGAGAAACTACAGAAATCTTGTACATTTTGTTATTTCATCTATTCTAAGGCCTGCTTGTTGCCCAGAGATGGAATCAAGTCAGATCTCCTGTCTGACTGAAGGGGCAAAGCTGTGAAATCACTCAGGACTAATGATTGCTTTAGGTTCTTCATATCTGCTGCAGGCTCTGTTTTGCCTCCTACTATTTATGACCCTGGACATTGTCCACAAGAGTCAGGGTTGTATATCTAGTCCCACAGGGAAGCTAACTTACTCCTCCCTGGCCAATTCTTTCCCACTGACTTTTTGGAATTTTTATGTTGGTGCTTTAAGGTTAAGCTTCTTTGAATTCCTCAAGTATTAAAGATGAAAGGCATCTCTTTCTGGAAGAAGAAATGAATTAATATTCCTTTAAAAAAGTTATTCTTTTTTTTTAAACTTATTCCCATGCCTCCCATGATGACATTTCTTATAGGAGAGACTAGGATTTTTAAGAATAGTAACATGGTGATTTGTCTTTCAAATACCGTTTTACTTATAGCAGCAAAAACAGGAAATATGCACCATTTTTCAGTGTTACAATCTGATTCATTCAGTGATATAAACAGCTTTATCTCATCTCATTGTTTATGTCTCATCGCTATGCCATTGGCAAAACACTATTTTTCCTTCTGAAAAGTGATATATTCTTGTCCAACAATGACTGAAATAAATAACTGAAAGACTTCCCTACCCCTCTCCCTTAGTGATTCAAATTGTGTAATCAGTTACTTTGAAAACTTTACATGTTTCTAGACATTCTGCACTTCTGGGTTTGTGAAGAAGGCGGTCTTTTATTTATGTGGGAGGGATGATGCTTGGACCATTTCTGAATATGAGCAATTGATGAGATTTATTTGATCTTGTCAAATGAAATGTGTGTGAACAAATCTCTTTTCTGATGCATAGTTACTCAGTACAGTCATGGGAGGGATAACACTAAATATATACCAGATGCTTATGACTATAAAGCATGAGTCTCCTATATATACCACATTTTTGCTTTGCAACTTACTTGACTTAGTTGACAACTCAATTCTAGTATTAAAATTTGCTTTTGAGAAAGAGAAAGGAATAAAATGTATTTCTTTGGATCTGGTCTGTATATTTCTCATCCTGAATCAGTTCAACTGAAATAACACAACCTTAACCTGAGGTCATTCAACTAATTTTTTGTCCCCATTTTCTCATCATTGAAACGGGCAATAATGATACCTGCTCTTTACTACCTCCCAAGGGTTGTTGTGAAGACAAAAAGAGAAAATAACTATAGAAAGGTTTTTGAAAAGTTAAAATTATATATACATATATATATATCTATATATCTATACAGAAACACATATATAAATGTGTCTGTATATATTATATAGACAGTTTTAATATATTAGGATCGAACTGTAAATCAAATAAGCTGAATAGTGATATACTGATGAATAATTGTATTTTCAGTGGGTCAGCTATCTTGTTCAACCATAGCCTATCCAAAAGAGCTCTTCTTTCCTAGGGAGAGTTTCAAACAAAAAAGTCAATTTTCCAGCTAGGATTGCTGTTGTTTGCCCACCTATGGGAGAAAGAGAAACATTCTAATTTTAAGTCATTCAAAATTTGAAGTGAATATAGTTAATCTTCCAATATTCTATTACCTTTATCATTACCATTATCAAAATTCTGTTGTACTTTTAATAAACAAGCTTCAATAAGAAAGGTGTTGTAGTTGACTATATGAATTATACCTACCCTAAAAACAACATGTTCTTAAATTATTTTAAAAATAATCACATTTGACATTTATTATTTCATACTTTAAGGTTTATACCCTTTTACTTTACAGCTCTATGAGTTAAGTAAATATTTGTTCAATTGCTTTTCAATTGTGTCCATCTCTTCATGACCCTATTGGAGTTTTTCTTTGCAAGATCCTAGAGTGGACTTACTTCCTTGTGGACTTACTTCCTTCTGTAGTTTATTTAACAGATGGGGAACCTAAGGCAAACAGGATTAAGTGACTTATTCAGGGTCACAGAAGGAGTAAGTATCTGAGACTTTATCAGGTCTTTCAGACTCCAGGACCAAAACTCAATCCATTCTATCACCTAGCTTCCCTAGTGCAAATTTTGTTGTTTAGTACAATTAAGTCCTACTCTTTGTGATCCCATTTGAGGTTTACTTGGCAAAGATACTGAAGTGATTTGCCATTTCCATCTTCAATGAGGAAATTAAGATAAACAGAATTAATTGACTAGCCTAGGGTCATACAGCTAGTAAACTTCTGAGACCAGATTTGAACTTAGGAAGATGAGTCTTCATGACTTCAGGTATAGTTTTCTATCCAGGGTGCCACCTAGCTTCCCCATTGAAAATATGATTATTCCTATTTTTAGATGAGATAACTGAAGCTCAGAGCATTTATTTAACTTGCTCTATACCTCTAGGATTGCATGTTATTTTACCATAATTTAAAATTTTTAATAACTTTACTCATTTTTATACTCCATAGAAAAATATACTTTGAGATAGTCTACAGATTGTCAGAAGAACAGATTAATTTATTCATTATTAAGCACTATTATGTGCATAATGATGTGCTAAGTTCAGTGGAGGATATGATCTAGGACCTGTCCTTAAGGATAATACCATCTTTTAATGAATCATGTTATGGATGAGTAGTTAGGTGGAACAGAGTGTAAAGAAGGGTGGAAAATTTGAGAGACAATTTGAAGACAGAATTGGTTTTTGTTTTTTTTTTGCAAGGCAATGGGGTTAAGTGGCTTGCCCAAGACCAGATTTGAACTCAGGTACTCCTGACTCCAGGGCTGGTGCTCTATCCACTGTGCCACCTAGGTAGCCCCTGAAAACAGAATTGTTAAGACAGTGATTGATAAAAAATAGAACTGAAGAGAGTAGAATCAAAGATGACTGGGTGGCATAGTAGACAGATTGGAATCAGGAAGACCTGAGTTCAAATTTGGTCTTACATTCTTCCTAGTTTGGTGACCCTGGCAAGTCATTTCATTTGTCTGCCTCAATTTCTTTATCTATAAAAATGGAACTAATCATAGCATCTATCTCCCAGGACTGTGAGGATAAGATAATATTTGTAAAAATCTTTGCAAAACCTTAAAAAGTACTAGCTATGATGATGGTGGTGAAGGCAATAATGATGGCTCAAGTTGCCAAACTTGGGTGAATATTTGAGGCACTGAAACTATTGACAAAATTAGGCAGTCAGAAAAGGGAGAAGTTTCGAGGGAAAATATTTGATTTCTATTTTGGATATGTGAAGTGGATTTGACTTCTGCAGAGCATTTGAATATATCTTCATGCAGTTTAAATCCTCCCTACAGATAAAGACAGTTTTTCAATATGTCTAATAACCTCAACAGGAATAGGTCATAAGAATGTGAACTCTTCCATGGTACTTTTCTTTCTTCTATTGAGGGTTTATAAGACTAATAAAAGAAAAGAAAATGACCCATGCCTTTCAGAATACATACAGCTATTGACTTTTTAAAATCTGAAAAAAAATGACATGTAACTCCATGTTCTAAAATGTCAATCTTATAGTGTGCTGCAAACAAACCTTTTTGAGAAGCAGAAATATTTTTTTTCCAACTGTGAGAGGTCATGTCCAGTTTCCACCAACTAACCTTAAGGCAGCTCAACCACTTCTGTTTCTAAGATTGACACCTTTGATGATTTGTTTGAACACCTTTCTAAATTAGAAAAGGTACCATTTCTTGGCCAGACTGAGAGAACTGCTGTTATCAAAACTTTTTTTATTAACTTTTTTTTTTTTTACTGGAAAGTACCTAAGTGTCACATTTTGGTGCGCAATTTAAATTGTCAGGCTTTTAGTCATCTCAGTTCTTGGAAGTGTGATGTAAAATGCTGTAATGTGGTACGTTGCTGCAAATTAGGTTTATCGATTTGGTATTGTCAAGAAATATAACACCTTCAAAATAGTCTGAGTGGTGAAAAAGATAGTCCATTTAATGGCAGCTATTGGGGTGCAACTGTATAATTTCCTAGCATTGAAATCTACAAAAGCCTAGAGTTGTTGATGTACAGGCAAATTTAACATCAAAACATTTTCCTTCTCCATACCCGCTGAATGGAGGGATGCTCATGAAATGTTGGAGCAGTCAGAGAGAATTGCTTTGATTTTTTTCCCCCTTTTATGTTCTACACTCCTATCTTTAATAGCATATAATAGAAAATGACAGATGACTCTTTTTATTCTTTTATTAGTGTGATTTCACAGGTTTCCATTAGGATCTTGGTTTCTTTTCCAATCCTGACTCAGGAAAAAAAGGGAAAGAGTATCCAGAAATCATGACTTTGGGGCCAAGGCCAACAGACAGAAACAAAATGGATGAGTAGGGAGTGACTTTAAAAAAAGAAAAAGAGAGAAATCTGGAAATGCATTTGTTGGCTTCCTGCTGTGCTCAGGCCTTTTACTACTTGTGGGCCAATATTAGTTTTCAGATTCAGACAGCTGCCTTTTAAAAAATCAGGTAAGTCATATTGGAATCTGGATAGACTTTGTATACACAGGATACTTATGATATTGGTGTCCTTTTAAAGAATAATAAACCTCCCCCCCAATAACTTTTCAGAATTTATTATTTCAGAATCCATAAAACCCTCAAAATAAAAAGTTGGCTTGTTTTTTTTATTAAATAGATCTTCAAATGTTTGGCTACTGATTGTAAAAGGTTTTAGTGAGAAAGTTTAGATTTTTGTTTGGACAATAAATTTGATAATTCTTTGTTAAGCCCCAATCTACTGTTTAAGGTACTGTAATAACTTAGATATCAAGATAATAAAAAAGATATCTCTGCCCTCAGGGAAATTAATGGGGAATAGAGTTATGACATGCCCATAAATTGGACCTTATTTTCCTCATTTATAAAATGAAGGGATTGAATTTCAATGGTCCCTTCTAGCTCTGATATTCTGTGAATATGGTTAATGATTCTTTTAAAAGCAAAGAACAGCTTTCCTATATTCCAAATTAAAGATGTTCCTCACAATAAGTACAGGTGAGGTACAGAATCTATTCTTTATTTTTAAAAATGAAATTACTCATTCCCTCTTCCCCTTTGCTTTCTTGTTATTACTTTATCAGTTACTACCAGGAGTGTGTGTGTCTTTTGGTTATTAATGAGTTCTGTTGTTTCATTGATACATCGCGGTGGTTTCCTAGATTTTACAGGAAACAAACCACATGACAAAATAAAACACCATGCTGTGAGTATTGGATAAAAGACACCCAAAAAATCCTTTGAGCGCAGAGCTGCTTAGAGCTCTGTGATACATTAGCTCAGTTTCCCTTACCCCTAAGCGAGTGCACTGGCAAATCTTCAGTCTGCCTTAGGGAGAAATTCGCCTCTCAACAGCTTTCCTTCAAAGTTCTTACTCTTTTCAGCTGTGCTCCTGTCTCCCTGAATTACTCCCCAAAGACCCAGCAATTTTCCTTCGAAATTCTTTCCACCCATTTGGAATTGAGACTCTTCCTGGTTTTCTTATAGGGATTTAAAGGGAGCTTCAGGGAATATCTAAGTCTTTCTCTCTTCTCTATCTGCATTATGTTGGGAACATAAGCTAGAGTGGTCCCTCGGAATCATCTGATGGCTTCCAGAGCTCCTCTGAGTGTTTTAGATTATATATAATTTCAGGCAAGGTTGGCTCCTGTGAGGGAACAATCCTTCCTTTTCAATTCTCAAGGTGTTTCTCACCAGAAAGAGTGAACTATAATAAAAATGAGTGTCTGAACCTTGGCCTAGACACTGGTGGACCACTATCTGGGGAGAGTCCTGAAGGGAGGATCCCAATATCACCAGAGATATTTGTTTCCAACCTAGCACTTTATCCCTAACCCTTAGAAAGACAGGCTTAATTTAAGAAGTCAGACACAAAACTGTTTGTGTGTGTGTGTGTGTGGTGGGGGGAGAGATAAGATTCTATTTTCTTGATGAAATTCTTATTTTTCTGCACTGATTTAATGTATATCAATCCCTGACTACAGGCATTCATCATGTTCACTTGCAATGATGGTTTGAAATCTAGACTATCCAAAGGACCAATATTATGAATGACTGTAACATGACCTCTAGGTTGTTCCAGGGGGTGATAAGTTTTTCTTTTTGTGAAAATATTCTGATCTACCATTTCTTCAGCTAAGAAATTGGTTGTTAGTTATGAAATCTAAAATTAATGGATATATTTTTGCTACATGTTCCATAATCATTCTAATTTACCATAATCCTCCCCTTTTTGGAAAAAAGTCCTTCTAAATGCATAAGTAGATGTTATATATTGTTATTTCTTTAGGTACCTAGATTTAATATCTAGTCCTTTTTAAAAGAGTATTTTTAAGGATGTTGATTGGAGGCAATGCTATATATAGAATTTGAAGTCAGGCAGACCTTGGTTCAAGTCATGCATTATATAATTGTATATAATTATGTATGACCTTATACAAGTCACTGGTACTAGTTTCCTTCTCTGTAAAATAGGGAGGTTGGACTTGATACTTCTAAAATCCTGTTCAGTGCTTAAAAGCTGTAGTCTAGCTACCAAAGCTGTAGTGTTCCTGAGCCTATGAAGTGTTTGGCATTTGTAGTAGTTTATGATGAGGTAGAATAACCTTTTAGATTCAATAAGGTTCTGCTTTAATTTAATTGTAAATAGCAAGAACACTACCTTTTCTTTTGTTCATATTTTATGATTAGGGATTCTTTCTTCTTGTCTTCCCAAGAGACTATAACAGTAACATTTCAGAAACAAGCTCCTTTCTCTACTAACCCATGGCAATTCTTCCTCTTTAAAATACAAAGTCTCCTTGTGTTAGCTCAACCATCTTCAGCCTTCTTCCTTAAACAAATTTATGGAAGTGTCCCGATTTGCAACTCTGCTGAGAAGTGACTATATAAAATCCCTTACAATGTTCTCTTTGGACATTACAGGTCTTGGGTCTTACTGTTAATCCTGCCCAAGAAAAACAAGCATTCCCTTCTGAAAGCCCTCGACTTTAGCAACAACAACTACAAAGTGTTTTTATGTGCTAAATGCTAATCATAAATTATTGTCTCTGAAACCTCCCATGTCTCCCTTGAAGGGTAGGAGAAGGGGGAGAAGTTTGTTCTGTGATCCACCCTGCCAGGAATGAACCAATCATTTGAGTTCAATGGACACTTCCTGCCTGAACTGAGCTGATTCTATACTAGTGACCCAGTTACCATGGCTAGCCTTAAAAACAAACCTCCCATGAGAAACACACCCCCACTGACTTAAAGCAGGAAGAAAAAAGGCATACTTTGTTTTAAAATCTGGGCCCTTTGACCTGTAAAAGTTAATTTCTTTTCCTGTAGGTTCTTCCAAAAGCCATAATGAATAAGATGCAATTCCCACTATGATATGTGAACATAAGCAGATGTGGGTAGATTTTCAAGAAACTATGTTGATTGTATTACTAATGATTAAAAAACTCATAATTTTACTATTGAATTAATAATAACATTTTTATAGTGTTGGATGCAATTATTATTCCCAATTTTATAGTTGGGGAAACAAAGGTAAACTGACTTGCCAAGGATCAGAAAAATTAGTAAGTGTCTGAGTCTGAATTTGAATGCAAGTCTTCTTGAAACCAAGCCCAAGACTATCCGCTATGCTCTCTAGCTGTGGAATTATATTTTGAAGATTACTTCATATGATACTGGTCACCTATTCTATATGATCATTTTTCTAGTATTAGAAGGGATTTGAGAGGTCATCTAGTCCATCACTATTTTACAAATGAGGAGGCTGAGGCTCATACAGGTGAAGGGATTTATCTAAATTTACATAGGCGTTAAGTGACAAAGGGAGGATTTGAGTGCAGTTTTCATGACTCCAAATTAATTAAATTGTTTGACCTCAAACTTGCCAAATGAATTTGAAACATACTAATATTAGTAGTGTTTTTCTTTAGCAAACTTAATTTTTTATGATGTCTTATTGAGAAATAAAAGCATAATTTGATTTTCTAACATTTCATTCTATTTAAAAACAAATTCAATATATGGTTGTTTACAGTTTTTGGGGGGATTTGAATTCAGTTCTCATGATTCTAAGTTCTTTCAACTATTCATTCTCAAATTTGACAAGTTATACTGGAAAGTACTGACATGAGTAATAGTCTTTAGTAAATTTAATTCTGTGATATTTTATTGAAAAACTAAAAAAGAGCATGGTTTAAGTTTTTTTATATTTTATTTTATTTAAACAAGTCCAAAACTAGGACTATTTGCATTTTCTATCATGAAATATCATTTCATAGAATGTTAGAGTTTGCAATAATCTTAGAAACTACCTCAACCTTGACCTGATACAGGAACTATTCCACAATTTCACTGGCAAGACTAAATGACAAGGGATCATTTAGTATTTACTTGAACACTTCCAGTGACTCACTAGCTCAAAAGGCAGCACATTCAGGGTTTTTTTTTTTTTGAGAAGTTTTTCCTTATGTTGAACTGAAATTAACTTCTGGATAACTTCCAACTATTGGTCCAGGATCTCCCTAGAATACAATGTAATTTAACCCTTATCTCACATGACAGCCATCCAGGGGTTTGAGGATAGTTGTTATTTCTTCATAGTTTTCTGTTCTCTAAGCTAAACTCCCTCATTTCCTTCAGCCAACCCTTGAATGACATAGTCTTTAATCCTCTCAGTATTCCTTCATATAATTAGATTATGTCAATACCCCCTTAAAATATGGAGCTCAAAAATGAACAAAATACTCTAGATTTGTAGTCTGACTGGTGTATTCAACAGTGTTTGGTGAAGGAAAGAATACTGGATCAGTCCTTGAAGTGGTTCACTGAAGAACAAAATTAATTTGTTGAGTTGGTTTGTTGTTACTATAATCTGATAGTTAATTTTGCTTAGAGATGAGAATGTCCAATTATTTTTCTATGATCTCAAATTCTGGAAGTAGAATTTAATTCTCTGTGGATTACTTAGCTCATTTCTTTGCTGAACCAAAGAATTGTGAATTCTGATTAATTCAGTCACAAGATTCAAGAGATACAGTAACACCAAGTAGGAAAAGCTCTGATACTTGACTAATTGCCCACCCAAAGACTGCAAAACTGTTTCATATCAAATTCAAATCATGGTTACCATTGGTTTCAATAGGTAGGACTGTTCATAGATGAAATTAGCCAATGTAAAAAACTATTTTTCTTCTCTACCTTCCTCCCTCCCTTCCTCCTCTTTCTTTCTTTTTCTCTTTCTTTCTCTCTCTCTCTCTTTCTTTCTTTCTTTCTTTCTTTCTTTCTTTCTTTCTTTCTCTCTCTCTCTTTCTTTTTCTCTTTCTTTTTCTTTCTCTCTCTTTCTCTTTCCCTCCCTCCCTCCTTTCCTCCTTTCCTTCTTTCTTTCTTTCTTTCTTTCTTTCTTTCTTTCTTTCTTTCTTTCTTTCTTTCTTTCTTTCTTTCTTTCTTTCATCTTTCTATATCAGAGAAATCATTAATAACAATAATAATGATAATAATAATAACTTACACTTGCATAGCACCTTCAAGGATAAATAAGTTATCTTTTTTGACATTAACAACCCTGTGAAGTAGGTAATATGAGTGTATTATGCCCATTTTACAAATGGAACAACTGACTTTCTTAGAGGCTAAGTGATTCAGCCAATCCCTTTCCATTCTCTTGTAGTGAATGGCAAACATCTCACATTCTCAGCCTACTGTTTTCTCTTTACTACAACAACACACTAAACAGTTAAGAAGTGGTAGAGATATCATGCAGAACCTTAAAAGGACATTATTTTATCAATCATGGCTCTTAAGACTTGGCCAGTAGTATCTTTTATATATCTTTGTATTTTTTATTTGTATATATAATTAACTTTTGACTGTAAAGATTAAACAAAGGGCTTGAAAGTATTTTTTCAAATAAATCTTTGACTGATTAAAATAAGTGAAAAGGTAAATGAAGTTGACTGCTGTAGACGGAATTAAATTTGCAAACCAGTGCTTAACTAAGGCACTGAAAACTTTTGATTTTTATTTCTAGATTAATCAAATTCTTCTAGTCTGTGCTTTGAAACATTCCCTGGAGTATCTTGGCATTATAAATCTGGTAGTTATAAAATAAAGTCATGATTTTTAAGGAAACTTAATGACCTTGAATTAAGCACTGTATGCGTAGTTAGGACACTAGTCAAGTCACAATCTCTTCAAACTTGTTTCTGCATCTGTAAAAAGGGTATAATAATAGCACCAATGAACCAGACCTAAGTCTGTTATCCTTGCTACTGAGGAGGTTGAAGATGGCAGATTTATTGTTTAGAAGTTCTGAACTTCAATGGACAAAACCATTTTGGTGTCTACACAAAATTTGACATTAATTTGATATACACCAGGATAGTGGGTGTAGGGAGCTAAGTTGCTTAAGGCAGGGTGAACAGATACAGTTCAAAAATCAGAGAACGTTGAAACTTTTAGGTGCACATCAGAGTGGGAAAAGCTGGGTCTGAGATAGGAAGATCCAGTTAAAAATATAGCACCTACATGAGGTAATATATTCATTCTTTTGCAAAAATTTAAAGTGATATATCCATGTTAACTATTATTAATATTACTCTGGTAGCAGCATGAGAACTTTGACTAAAATTGATTCAACTTTAAGCTAGGAAAGACTGACAACTAGAATTTGCTGCTAACTATGGCCATCCTCTAAAAAAAGGATGATTTGATTTGATATAATGGCAATAATTCTGATCAACTGACAATTTTGTGCCCCTTTAACCTTTAGCAATGGAAAAAAAAGGAAGGTAGATTATAGTGGGATTGCCAGTTGATTGGATATTCTCACATGTTCACAGTCATAACTATGGCTTCAGTGACTTTTGGTGAACTTTTCCCCAGGTTTCCCCATTTCCATTTGTGCCCCAACTGGTCTTGATTCCCTATCAGGATGATGGTGAGGAATATACTGAAGCTTCTTCTAAAACTCCTTGTAGCATGCTCATCTCATCTCCCAACAGCAAGTATGTGCTAACTGAAGGAAATCATCATGGTGGCTTCTGAGAGAGAGCAACGTAGTGTTCCAATGGGGGCAAAGTGTTTCTCCTTGATAATACTATTGGCAGTATTTTTGTTATCATCAAATGAAAAATCAGACTTATTTGAAAGGTATATAAAATTATGTTAAGTCTAAGGTAGTCTGAAGCAGAAAATTCTGGATTGGCTTAAATTTTTTTTTAAACCAGGTGTTTTAGGAGTTGTTTGGACTCCTTCAGTATGAATGTCCTTTTTTGTACTATATACTTCTCTAAACTTGGTCTTAGTCAAAAAATCCTCTTATGATTTGCATGTTTTCTTTCTGAATAACCAATTTTGAATAAATATAGATTGGGGGTGATAGGATTAAAGAAATTAATGAATTACAGGAGGGCTTTTATTAAGTGGCATAGATAATTCTTGCAAACCATGAATTAATTTTTATGAATCAGGTCCAAAGAACTTAACTAAAACACAGCTAATATTTCATAAGTAATTTCAATCCTCCCTAATAGAACAAGTCTCTGGTGTGTAATATTTAGGTAATGATTATCATAAAATAGACATCTTTTGAGTGCAATTATGTGTTCTCAATTCTTTTTTTATGAGAGAGCTGGGAAGAGGATGTCATTACATTTGACAGTATATTTATCTCACATAATATTCATGCTATTCTGATGGGAAAGCAGCAATCTGACTCTATATGAGTATACTTATAGAAGTGCTGCATACATTGCTAAACCTGTTTATACATGAAAAAGCAATGTGACTCAATAACCTAAGCACAGGCTGTTACTAGGCAGGTACAGTGGACTGTTGTATATGAAAACATAGAGTTACATGCATTGAGTAAGCTCCCCTAGGGAAGCAACAGGGATGCTCAGGGGAAAAAGAGAAGCCATAGTCTGGGAAGTAATGAATGTCTTTGAAGTCAAAGGTGAAACTCTTGATGCTGATCTTTGAAAAAAAAAAGGAAGCCTCTAAAGGGTTTTAATGAGCAGAAGCAAGCTAAGATATTCCTCATTTGTACTTTTATAAAATTTTTAGTCCTCATTTAAAGCATAAAAATACTTCCTAGGCAATTAATAGATTTTTTTTTAGTGTATGAAAATTTGTCTGAATATATAAACATTCTTGTATATATGCATGTATGTAACGTATTGTATTATATGATATTGTGGTTATTTTCATATATATACACATATGTCTATATTTTCCTTTTCTAGATAATGATATCTTTTGTTAAAATTCTAGACTCTTAAGGTACTTTATATATCAGCAGTTGACTTTCAGTATTGCACTGTCCTTTATGGACAAAACATGGGTTTGTTTTTTCTGAATTTCTGCCCCAGTAATAAGATTAAACTTTTTATGTGCCTAATTTCTTTGGCTGCTTTTTAATTCCCCTGGCATATAATGAAATCTGTATTGTCATTGTTGACTATTCTGATTAAAGTTCTTGCAGTTGATACACACTTTAGAGAGAAATTAATTGACCTTGTATCATGGCAATATTTATGGAAATTTATCTCAACCCAGCTAAGGGTCTAAGTCTGAAGATGTTTGTTGAATGGAGTTTGGAACCTTTTAGAATCTGATCATTGGTAGTTATCCTGAAAACATTGGCTTATGTCAATTTCCTTTCTTAACTCAGGTTTTTTTTTAGGTTTTTGTAAGGCAAATGGGGTTAAGTAAATGGCTTGCCCAAGGCCACAGAGCTAGGTAATTATTAAGTTTCTGAGACCAGATTTGAACCCAGGTACTCCTGACTCCAGGGCCGGTGCTTTATCCACTGCGCCACCTAGCTATCCCTTAACTCGGTTTTGAAAACATAAATTATTACTGACCTTGAAAGAGAAAAAGCTGTCCTAGAGGAAGTCAAATTTCCGGTTTTTAGCTGTTGTCTTGACTCTTTGTGATCCCATTTGGGGTTTTGTTGACAAAATTATTGGAGTGATTAGGCATTTCCTTCTCCAGATCATTTTACAGATGAGGAACTAAGGGGTGAAGTGACTTGCCCAGGGTCACACAGTAAATATCTGAGATCAGCTTTAAACTAAGGAGGATGAGTCTTCCTGATTCTAGGTCCAGCAGTATTCTATCCACTGAGCTTAGTTACTTCATAGTTTTAGAGAATCCTATGCTTTTTTTTAAATACTTGGTTTCTGCCTTTAAATTTTTATATTAAAGAGGTAAAGAGATATGCTTTATAAAGTCTTATGGGCATGACATTTATTTATTCACCTCTGTTCAAGGCAGGGACTGAATAACTTATGTGTTTCTGCTTTTTTTTCCCAAGACTGTTGGTTGCTTATCAAAGTTTAGTTATTCATAGATATTGAAGAAGATCAAAATGACATCACTATTGTCTGAGATAAATTTCAGTGTGTCTGACTGTGGTTGATCAGTTCGATATGAGCTCAAAATGCACAGAAAGTCCATATAAATACCTAGGGTGATAACTCTAAACTTACATATCTCATGTTTCCTTTCTGTTTCTTCAATTTTGTCTTGATCATAGAGCACAACATCCTCTCTGATGAAAGCATACTGTGTTGGGCAGTCCTGTTTCAGTGTCCCTTATGCTGCAAAATCCAATTCTAAAGTTCTTGAGGGTGACCTAGTCTAGTGTCTTCAGATCTCGTTGTGAGCACTTGCCCTCTGTGAGTTCTCCATAAAATAGCCTTTCGGGCAAGCCTATGTTTGACGTTCTAGCATGACCATTGCAATTGCACTCTCTACAATAATGTTTGAATGCTTGGCAATTTAGCTTGAGAAGGGACCTCAGTGTCTGGAATCTTCTCCTGCCAGGTGGTCTTCAGAATCTTCCTAAGACAATTTAAATGGAAGTGATTCAGTTTCCTGGCATGGCACTGTTAGACTGTCCAGGTTTCATAGGCATACAGCAGTGAGATATGGCTCTTCAATTTGATGTTTAGTCTAATATCTCTTCTTTCCCACATTTTCTTTCCATGTTTCCCAAATACTGAGCTAACTCTGGCAATGCATGCCTCAACCTCATTATCAATGTGTACCCTGGAAAGTACACTGCCAAGGTAAGTGAACTTATCCACAGCAATCAAAACTTCTTCATTTGCTGTAATCAATGATTCCACATATGAACGATATGGTGCTGACTGATGGAGTGCCTGTGCTTTCTTGGTGTTAATTGTTAGACTATGTGCTTTATGACAGTATGGCCACACATTCATTTGTTTTTTTAACCTCTATTCAAGAGCAAGGATTGTATTTCTTAAGTGTTTCTATACTCTTTTCCCTAAGATTGTACCTAAAACAGAATTGATTATTGATTAATTAATTACAAAGGAAATTTCACTTTGACGGGTGGAGTGAATCATGAAATTGATAAAAATGAGGTTAAGAGTAAGAAAAAATTTAAAAATTAAAAAAAGTGTTTTGGGAAAGGGATACTGATATCACAAAAGGAGTCTGTATATTTTTATTCTAGTAGTTCTCTGCCAAACAAATATACCCTATGACGCTTTCTTTGGCTCTGGCCTGGGCCAGTTCCAGGTCTGAGATTCATGATAAAACTTTTCATGAGATGATGCTGAATGAAATAAGTAGAACTAAGAAAATAATATACATAATTATAAAAATATAAATATATATTTTTAAAGAGACTGAAAGGTCTATGATTATAATAATGAAATTAGACCCTGGAGAAGAAATGAGAAAATGTACCTTCTTTCTTTATACAGATGGGATACTATAGTTGATTAAGGTTTTATGTAGTGTAGACTGGAGGAGCTAGGTAGTTTTATTGCACTATCTATTTCCCCTTTTCTTTTTTGTTCTAAGAGATTTCTTACTTCACAGTTGAGAGAAGAAGGTATATACCCAGAAATGAAAGTGATTTGAAAACAAAAAAAAATGCATATTTTTCAAAACTACTAGAGTGTACCAATATGATTATATAGTGTTACCTAAATTGAGAATAGAGGTACATTCCCACAGTCTAGGAGTTCAATGATATTTGCTCTATGTTTATACATAGAATTATAGCTTTAGAATTGGAAAGAATACTGAAAGTGATTTAGTCCAATACCTTCATTTTACAGGTGAGAAACTGAGGTCCAAAAAAATAAGATGACTTGCCCCAGGTCACATAGTAGCGAAGTTGGGATTCTAACTCATATCCTTAAATTCCAAATTCAACATTCTTCCCACATGCCAAACTGCTTCTCTTATTCTTCTCAAAAGCATATATATATATATATATATATATATATATATATATATATATACACACATATATATGTATATATATATAATGTATGAGGAGATTTGGAAAATTGTTTTGGAAAAACAAAAAGATGAGAATAAAATGTTATGAAACTTTGGGAAAGAAATGACTACTTGGGTAGACATAGATTTAGAGATTATTTATGAACCTTATCAAAATTCAAAGCATTCTTATATATTATCCCTACGGTATTAACTTTCTCAACACCCTTTCTGCATCCCTGCTGGACCACTCCCTACCCCTCCTTGTTTTGATAGTCCAAGCTCATTCCAGTTTGAAATGGTTTTAGGGAGCAGCCTGGTAAGAGGCACTGAGAAGGTACTAAAAAATAACTTCAAACAGCCCCATGGGCAAGGGCTTCATTAAAGTAGGGCCCCTCCCATTCCAGTTCCTTTTTATCCTTCCTGATATGTCACTGGTGAAGTATAAAGAATGAAGTACAAAAGTACCCTCATATTCAACCCTCTATTTAGCTCATCTCTATTAGTTGTTGAAGTCTAATTGCTGGTAAACACACACACACACACACACACACACACACACACACACACAGACACATACAGACACACACACAAACACACTTTGAGATGATCAAGTTAATTTGAGTATTACATTCTAATTATTCACTTTACCTTCATCTGCATACAGATTCTTGGGGGAAAGTCCTAGAGAAGATAGAAGTAATTAGATCCAGGCTAAGAGAATGTTTAAGTCATAAGAGATTTCATGGGAAAAGATTTGGAGTTGGGTGTGACAGGTAGGAGGAAAAAGTAGGCCAAGAGAAGCTTAGTTTCACAGAGATATCATTGCACTTATTTTATACAGTTCAACTGAATTAGTCAGCACCATTTATTGACCAACAATTGGGTACATGCAAATGTGCACGTATTAGGAAATTTGGGAGATGCATGGGCCAGCAAACTTTTCATGAGGATTCTCAAGCAGGACAATTCTCAAGCAGGACAATTCTCAAGCAGGACCTAAATAGTGAAGCCTGAAATGATAAGAAATCTCTAGATAGTCATCCTTCCTTATATAGAAAAAAGGACCCATTTTAACTAGAAGATTCTGGGATTTTATGGGCTCTGCACATTGCAGGAAAAAATATATTTTAAAATAGTGATTTTTTGAAGATGAAATAGATTTATCTAGAAGATTATTAATGAGCTCTTTGACTGTGTTGAGGTGGCAAAAGAGGAGATAATTTTTCTACTCTGCTTTGCTTACCACAATATAGAAAAAACATGGATAAACTGAAGAGTATTTAGAGGAAGGCAAATAGGAAGGTGAAGGGTCTTGAGATTAAATTATGTGATAATTATTTTAATGAACTGGAGATAGCTTGGGAAAAATGGAAATATTTAGGGAGATTCTGATAATTATTTTCAGGAAGTAACAGCACTGTTACTTGAAAGAGGGATCAGACTTAGAGGGATGTTTGAAAGAGGAAAATTTAGGCTTGATGAAAGGTAAAACTTCCCAACAATTACAGCTTTCCAAAAGGAAAAAGAGATCAGGAGGCCATGACTTTAATTCAGGTCTTCAAGCAAAGGCTGGGTAACCATTGTCAGATTGAAGGGATTTTTACTTAGCTATTTGTTAGATTAGGCAACCTTTGAGTTCCTATTGAACTCTTTGTCTCTGTGATTCCCAGAAAGGATATCCCAGAAACAAGAAATTTTAGTTTTGATGAGATCATATTCTTGGACTTCTCCCATATGATAACTTTGTAACACTCTTTCTGAGTGGTATCCAAAAGTACAAATTCTTTCTGGGAGAAATATAATCAAAATCTTTTGTGAAAAATTTTTGTATATATGATGTTGGGTAAGATATTGTTTTATTGTTTTGTTTTTTTCAAGGCAATGGGGTTAAGTGACTTGCCCAAGATCATATAGTTAGGTAATTATTCAGTTTCTAAGGTTGAATTTAAACTCAGGTCCTCCTGACTCCAAGGCTGGTGCTCTATCCACTGCACCACCTAGCTGCATCAGGGTAAGATATTTTTAAAAGCAATGTTTTTAGACAGACATAGTTCTATTAATTTACTATTCTTTCTTCCCTATTTGCCTAGAATTTACTTGAATACATTTTACTTATAATAATCTATGAATTTTTTGTTTCCCTCAATAGAATGCAAGCTCTTTGCCAGGACTATTTCATTTTTGTCCTTGTATTCACCAGGATCTAGTACAGTACAAATAGTTTACAGATAATGTATGAAAAGATTTGGATCCCTGCATTATTTTAATCAGTATTAAGCAGTTTGATATTTTACATAAATCATATAGGGATTATTAGTTAAGAAAAGATCTTATAGTAGGTTTTTATAATAGACCTCAAACTTGAATGTCATTTTCATTACTTACTTACCAGTTAAGAAGTTTACTTTATGATCTCTCCATCCTGTTTTACTCTGATTCTATGTCCAAATCCAGAATGTGTGGGATGTCATGATTTTTTGGAAAGTCCCTCAACTTATTTTGTACCTCTGGACCACCCTCACTTGTTAACAAGTGACCATTTTATGACCACTTGGTCACCAGAGATGACTCTTGCTTAGCCCATCTTAATCTTGGCCCCTCAAGAGCAAAATCTATCAACTAATGAGATTTTGTATTCTACCATTCTCCTTTTCTATATACCCAAATATATAAAGGGAACCAGGGGTATCTTAGTTCTGAGAAGATCTGAGGTTCACTTCTAGAGGGCATCATGGATACTTTAATAAAGTCCCATTGACTCAGAGTTCTGCCTCAATTTCTTTTATTGTAGTTTAGAAAATTTTAAACTCTATTTTTTTTTCTTTTTTGCAAGGCAAATGGGGTTAAGTGACTTGCCCAAGGCCACACAGCTAGGTAATTATTAAGTGGATTTGAGCCCAGGTACTCCTGAATCCAAGGCTGGTGCTTTATCCACTATGCCACCTAGCCGCCCTAAACTCTACTTTAATAAAAGATAATTGGTGAATTTAATAAAACTAATCATGTTATAGATGCTTAAGCCAATATGCACAGGTTTCTGTCATTTGCAGATTTTTAATGAAAAATTATTGACAAAATTTATAAATCTTTAAAAAACTTGGAATTTTATCTGACAGTCAATGATATTTAATGTGATTAGAGGATCTATTAATTAATTAGAGGATTTATTAATTAATACATATATAGAATCCAGAACTAGTGAAATCATGGTCTTCTTGCTCTTTCCCTTGGTCAGATAAATTTTACACTATTATGTTAAGTTCTGTGTTCACATTTTAAGAAGTACATAGCAAATTGAGAGGGGAGTTAAAATTAAAGAGAGAACAAAATGACTAAGAGATCTGAAACAATGTCATGGGGAAATCAGTTTTAAAAATTGAGATATTTAACCCAAGAAAAAGATGATATTGGCAATGTGGAAAATTAATTAAAATGATTACACTTGATCTCAGAGGGCAAAACTGTGAACAATGCATGGAAATACAGGGATGCAGACTTTAGCTTAGTATTCAAGAAAAGCTTATTAAGAATTAGTTTTTAGAAAGTGTCCTATCATTGGAGACCTGTAAGGGAAAGATGAATGATAACATGAAGAGGATTATAGAGTAGATTAGCATTCAGGAAAATGTTCCAGATAAGCTCTGAAGTCTGATGTTGGCTAGGCAAATGAGTATATGATGGCTAGAGAGTGATGGGAGAAGTTGTATCCTTATGGGAGCTGACCTGGAAATTGAAATCAACTGTCTGAATTTGATTAAAAAAATATGGGAGATCACCCTGGAAAAAATGTCAAGTAATAATTGACAAAAGGCAAAATGAAAAGGAAGAAAGATCATAAAATCTTAGGCAGTTATGTTCCTGGAACCAGAGAGAGTTGATAGTTAAATTTTCAGGGTGAGCATTTATACCACAGATAAACCAAGGCTACAAATAAAATCTTTATTTATAATTTTTTTTTCCAAGGCAGTGGGATTAAGTGACTTGCCCGAGGCCATACAGCTAGGTAATCATTAAGTGTCGGAGGCTGGATTTGAACTCAGGTACTCCTGACTCCAGGGCCGGTGCTCTATCCACTCCGCCACCTAGCTGCCCCTATTAATCATTTTTTAAAAATTCTCTAGACTTAAAAAAGTATCATCAAAACTGCAAATAAAGTCTTTATCATTTTTTAAAACATTCTCGACTTAAAAAAGTAACAGCTAGCATATTTATAATTCAAGTTAAGCTTAAAAGTATGTTTTGGGTATAATTTTTTTTTTGAGAGCCAATTGTAAAACATTTACCCATCTGGGTTTAGGCTGATGTTGATAGCAACCATTTGGCCTTATAGGAAAACAAATGAAAATAACAATGAATAGAAGCACATTAAGATAATATTGATTCATCAGGTAAATTCAACTATAATATTTTAGTATATTTGCATTATGAAATGTCCTTTTTATTATAGGTTGCCTTTACTGCCTAGTGTTTTCTGTGATTACTACAGACAACCTTATGATTTGAAGTGTCTCTGATATATGAATTTGTGTCTATAGAAATAAAGCTAAATGGTGGAACAACTCTCTCTCTGTAGGGGACTGTATCCTTTTTCTTTTATTCATTTTATATTGAAACTACAAATACAGTTATATTTGAGGAGATGTCCTTGCTAAGTGGAAGAAACACTTTCATTAAATATAATGTATTATAATAATTTCTGCCTGTGGAGATGTAGCACAGGCCTGAGAAGAACATCAGAGACAATAGTTTTCAAGAATTCTTCTTTACTATCTTGTAATCCAGTCAGGTATATTATACACTTCAATAAATTCCACTTGGATATGTAAATAATGCTTTGGCTTCTTTTTTCCCCATTTAGTAGTATAGTGAATTATCACTTAACCAACCGTTAAGAGATCATTTGCTGCTAAATGTTGGGGAATGAAGAAGAGAGATATTATCTCTCCTGCATGTGAAATTAGCTTCATGAATTTTATTTAGTTCCTTCTTGCCTACTCTACCCCACTTTAATCATGCTTATTTGCCATTCCAGTAATGTACATGAGAGGTTGGAGAGGGCTTGTTTCAAGATTTATGTGATGGAGGTCTCTCCATCCTTTCCAGTTCAGAGTAGACTCAGATATTCCCTGATTGTTTTCTTTTGATCATAATCAAACAAGAGTTTATACTGGGGTGATATGAAGTCTTTAATTGGTTCCTGAGGCAGGAATTCAAGGGCCTACTAAAGGGGTGAGCCTGCCATTCAGGTTTCTTTTTCTTGTTGGTCTTTAAGAAAAGCAGCACAACTTGGGGTGACTAGGTGGTGCAATGAATAGAGCATCAGCCCTGTAGTCAGGAGGATCTGAGTTCAAATCAGACCTCAGACACTTAATGATTACCTAGTGGTGTGACCTTGGGCAAGTCACTTGACCCCATTGTCTTGCAAAAAAAAAATGCAGCTCTCTGAGGCTTCTGGAAGGTTCCTGCCAGATATGCTTCCTTCCACTTGACCATAAATCATAAGCTCATGGCTTACTAGAAAAGGATATTCCTTACACTTGGGCTTACTCTTGCTTTGTCTTCTGTCCTTTGATGGAGGAATTTGTGGCATCTTGAAAGGCACTAGAGTCTTTCTATTCTCTGGTTTTCCTGAGAGTTTTTGAGATAGAAGTGCAAAAGAGAGCAGGGGGGTGGGTTGGGGGGAACCTACTTGGTCCCGTAAGTAATACAGATAAGAAAGAGAAGATCTGAATTCAAATTCTCTGACTTAAAAGAAATTTCTGCTTCCATCTTTTGGAGTGTTCAATCAAAAAGAAAGGTGGAGGTCTCCCAGGTCAGCTATAAAACTGTTTTATGTTTCACCAAAGTCCATGTCCTTTGAATGAGTAAGCCAAGGATTGAGCTCATATTCTAATGGTATTAGAAAAAGCAAGCTTGACTCTATTCACTGAAGGTGAAGTGTGAAATGACTAAACAGACTCTTGTAAAAAAAGAACTGTTTGCAGATGTGCCTTAAATATTAGCTTCTCAACTAATTAAACTATTAGTGATAAGTTCCTGGATTTTTGATCTAATAATTGTTTTCTAAGTGAATATAAAGCTTCCTGTTTCTTACCTGATTCATGACTGTTCTCTGGGTACTTTTTTTGTGTTCCTTCATTTTTTGAGATTAGAATCTAACATATAAATGTTCCTTGGAAATCTGTGGTGGTTTTAGAATTGAAGCATTGAGGAACCTAGGTCCCCTGTTGAGAAAATAAGCAACCCCATGGTAATGATGCTATTGTAAACCATGAAGGTAAGTAAAGGATAAGGAATAATGAAAGTTGCCAGTTCCAGAGGCCTCAACCTAGTGGTATTTAACTAGCACTGTGCTAGACTTAGTTTTGTAGCTGATCTGGGAGGCCCCCAACTTGTCCTTTTAATTGGACTCTCCAAGAGATGGAATAAAGTCAAAGTATTTGTATTTAAATCCTTCATTTGTTACCTTGTATTTTGTCTGTGTGACCTTGGGCAAGTCCCTTATAAACTCTCTGAACCTTAATTACCCTATCTATAGAATGAGAACATTGGATTAGGTAGCCTCCAAGTTTCTTTTGAAACACCAAATCTATGATCTTATGATAAAGGTTTAGTCAGGAGGAAGCTGTCTGGACAGGTGTGATTTCATAGTTCCTGAACTTTCACAGTCCTGAACTTTCACTCCCGAAAAGGTATGGTTGGTATTTCAACATGTTCTTAGGAAATCTTTAATGTGAGTTGACATGTCACTAAAAGTAATGATTAAGATGAGTAAAAATCATTATATGTTGTGCTTGAGAGTTGAATAAGGCCTTTCCTTCTGTTGGTGTGTATGACTCAGTTGAAGGGGTCTATTCTTTGAGATGACAACGTAATCCCTTCACTGGTTGCTGAGCTGAAAATGCTAATGCCAGCATACCATAGTGAAGAGAGCACCAGACTTGAAGTTAGGAAGATCTGAGTTAAAAATCTATCCTTAAATACTTAGTAGCTGCATAATCCTGGACAAGTCATTTAACTACTATGTGCCTCAGGTTCATTATCTGTAAAATGGAGATAGTAATAATACCCACCTTCTATGGTTATCATAAGGATTATAATAGATGATATTTGTAAGATACTTTTCAAATCTTAAAATACGATAAGATTCTAGTTATTACTACTACTACTACTACTACTACTACTACTACTACTACTACTACTACTACTACTTGTTCCGTGACCCTGGTAAGTCACTTAAATTCTCTGTTTCTCAATTTTCTTATCTTCAAAATGAGAAATTTGGACTTAATGTCTAAGCTTCCTTTATTGGATCTTTAAAAAGGGAAATGACTCCTCTATTCCCTTTCTGGTTCCAGGGTATTTCAAGTCACTTCCAATGAGGAAGTGGTAGAAGGGTAATTGGCCCTACTCTCCTCTTGGTTGCTATGGGATACCTAGGGTCCATGACCTGGCCAGGTGAGACAGACCCTAGGATTTGGAGCTGCTACTTCTCTATTCTTTTCTTTCCCAATATCAGATGGATGCCCATTGATTCTAAGATGCTTGTATTCTGGCTTGAAGACCAACTTGGGAGTCCAAGATGTTTGATAGTCTTGGGTCTTTTTGTTGGAATTGATTAGCAGCAAAAGGAGTTCCCAGCAACAATTCCAGTATTTATGGAGAAGATTATCACCACAAGAGTGTGAGCTCAATTCTTGGTTTGCCTATCCAAGGAACATGAACTTTGCATGAGACAGTACAAAGTCTAGGTGAAGTGTGAAATATCAACTCAGTACTCTGCTTTCTTCTTAGATGGTTTTAAGTATCAGCTTCCAGGAGAATAGAGCAATTTTTTGGTTTGGCTTGTTTGCATTAATTTTCATTTGTATGTAAGAAATAGGAATAAATTCCTATTCCCTATTTAATCCAAACTGTCCATTGAGTATCTTTCTACCACCCCGCCCCCCTCACTTTCTAGGGAGATTTTCATATGAGCCTAGATATAAGCCAAATATAAATAATTTTCTCCAACTCCGATTGTAATGGGGTGAGATGTAATTAGCCAAAGAATATGGGGGAAAATATAGTCTCATGCCTTTTCTAAGTGTTTGAACGTAGTCTATATCATGAACATGAGTTCAGAGCTGAAGGAGCCCTTAAGAGAAGGGAGTGAAAATAGTGTCTCAGTAGCACTGGGTCCAAGAGCAGTTCTTTTAGTTGTCATAAGACTGCATTGCTATGAATTTTTTTAATGAAGGGTAAAATCAGTATACATGAAGTATACATTCAGTTGTTGCTCCTGAGAATTTTAAGAACAGCCTGGTATAGGTGGGGCATACTTAAAAGCAGAAGCCTTATGGCAGATCATTGAATGAATGGAGGATGTGTATTTACAAGCCTTTTCTGGGGCCTCATTCTGACTCCTTGTTGTAATACTTGTGTTTCTAGGTCCATGTAGAATTACTTGATGAACAATTCTTGAACTATTTTCTTAGGCAAATGCATGTCAGGTCTCTCCTATGCTTCCCCTACTCTATTACCAGACTGACTATACTCTTGAGAACACCTGAGCAATTGTTGCACTTTGTCCTTTCCCCTTCCCTCACCTTTCCTCCAGTAACACCTGGGTGCTAGTACAAGTTCTGCAGCTAACTAGCTATATAATTTTGATCAAATCACTTACTTTTCCTGGACAAATTAGGGAACTATATCTTTAAGTTTCCTTAAGGCTATCAAAATATATGATTCTACTAAATTGATCCAAAATTCTTATTTTATTCTGAGGATTTTTTTTTGTGAAATTGATATTTTTTCTCTCTCTCTCCCCACTTGCTCTGGTATTTGGTAAGCAGGATTTCTTTCCAATTAGAATTAGATTTTTCTGCCAAAAAGCAGTAATTACTCCGGAGGTATGACATGCTCATATACTGCTCATATCAGCCAATTCAGCTGGCCCAGGTTTTTGAGATTGATATGATGAATAAAGTTCTTGATTTAGAGTCAAAGGATATATATTCCAATCCTTGCTCTGTTGCTTATTATATGTGATTTTGGGCAAGTTATTTTGACTCTCTGGGTCTCAGTTTCCTCATATGAAAAATGTACCTTTAAGGTCTATAATCTTAGAGCTATATAATCAAGGGACTTTCCCACTAATTCATTGTTGCCTTATTCTTTCTCACTCCATTTCTGCAGTTCTTGAAAATTTCTTTTTTTTTTTTAGATTTTTTTTCATTTTTTTTTCAAAGCAATGGGGTTAAGTGACTTGCCCAAGGCCACAGGGCTAGGTAATTATTAAGTGTCTGAGGTTGGATTTGAACATAGGTACTCCTGACTCCAAGGCCGGTGCTCTATCCACTGTGCCACCTAGCCGCCCCAGTTCTTGAAAATTTCTCCTGGACTTTGAACAAACCTTGATATCTGCCCCCATCTTTATGTAACAGAAGAAAAATATGTGATAAAAACAAACAAACAAAAAACTCAAATTCTGAGGCATGCATCAATAATAAATTATATATACTCTTGAAGGACAATAGAACTATGATGAGCTTCTAGTCATGAATGTTTTTATATGTATATGTACATATGTATATTATATTTAAAAATAATCTATGAAATAAATATACTTCACATTGAAAAAATGTAGACACATTGGCATTGCCTTTTCCCTGCCAGTGGGGTAGATAGTATAGTAAGATTTGACTTCATTTTGTAATTCTTGGTGAATACCTGTTTCATGGCAGGCTCATGAAAGGTAAGAGAAATCCTCAAACCTGGAAAAAATATAAATGTTTCTTCTATAGAATAGTGAATTTAAGTTTGAGAGCTGGGAAGATACCTTAACAAACTACCAAACAACCAGTTACCTGGGAGTAGACAAGATGCTGATCTTTCTGAAGAGCAGATCATGGCAGATCAATTTCATTTCCTTCTGCGACAGAGTAACAGGCCATCTAGATAAATGGAGGAAAATAGAATTGCTCTACCTAGATTTCTGTAAGAATTTTGGTGCTCAGTAAAATTCTCATCAATATATGTCACAAAGCTATCCCCTCACTTTTTCTGTTCGAATAGTTTTAGCCTTCAAGGTATTATCTTTTGGAAAGTTGTCCTTGCAGTTTAGGTATGCTGTTCAAGATGACCATGGTTTTATTTTCAGTTCTACAAGAAATGTTTTTTCCCTAAGATATAAGATGGTTTCTCTGATTAAACCTAGCCAGATGATCAACTAGTTTATATATAATTAGCATATAACCATCAAAAATTAAAAGTATTAAATAGATTTTGTGTGTGTGTGTGTGTGTGTGTGTGTGTGTGTGTGTGTGTGTGTGTGAGAGAGAGAGAGAGAGAGAGAGAGAGAGATGGTGAGAGAAAGAGAGATATGGAGAGAGATGAGAAGAGAGACAGAGACAGAGATAGAGATAGAGAGAGACACACATACAGAGAAATGGAGAGAGATGGGAAGAGGGAGATAGGGTCAGAGAGACAGAGAGAGAAAAACAGACACATACACAGACAAATAGACACACACACACACACACAGATACAGAGACAGAGAGAGACAGACTCATGTGGTAGGATATTAACTTAATCAGAATAAAAATCTTAGAACTGACTTTTATGACTTGATCTTAAGCAAATTGATTAATTTATATGAAACTCAGTTTCTTTACTAAAGAAAATAACATCCACTTCACATATTCTTTGTGATAATTAGGGCATGAATATTCTCATTAATCTGTCTTGATCAGATCACATTTGGTGTTCATTTCTGGACACTGCAATTTAGGAAGAACACTGATAATCTAGAAAGCTATGGAAAGCAATATTTGAAGGAAGTCTTTATGTTTTGCTTATAGAAGTGAAGACTTTAGGGCAGCATGATAGCTGTCTTCAAATACTTGAAGGGCTAAAAAGTAGAAGGATTGGATTTTTCCTCATGGGTTCCAGAGGGCGAAAGTTAAATGTAATGCATTTAAATCACAGTGAAGCCAATTTAAGGTTGAAGTAAAGAAAGCTTCCAAAGAATTAGTATTATTAAAAGTGGAATGTGTTGCCTCGGGGGTTAATAGGGTCCTCCTCACTTGAAATCTTTAACAAAGTTATGTTAGGGATCTATACAAGCTGTTCAAGATTGCTAGTTGGGGAATCACAGATCTACAAAAGACTTTAGAAGGCACTTAGCTCAATCCTCCCATTTTACACTTGAGGAAACTGAGATCCAGGAAGGTCAAATAACTTGTCTCCCATCAAATAAGTGACAAATATCAGAGGTGATATTTGAATTCAGGTCTTCTGACTCCAGAACTCAAGTTCTATCCAATGTAGAGGGACTACTTAGTCAGATATGAGTCAGACTAGTTGGTCTCTGAGACCACAGAAATAAAAGCTCACTCTTCTCATTCTTGCTCCAAGCATGCTATCTTCATGATTATCATCAAACCTTTGCTTTTGCTCTTAATTTTTTTCTGTTAAAATCCACCTCATTCATTCTCACTTCCTCTATAGAATCTTCTTCTGTTCACTCTATTTTTTTTTCTGTTTGCTGAACCTTTTCATATCTGAGAAGTTAGATGATCTTTGAGGACTTTACTAGCTCTAAAATGCTCTGAATAGATTTTTAAGTGGAAAAACTTTATGTAAATATAAGGTATTATTTTCTTTTCCAGTTTAACTTTAACTTTATCTGTTGAATCCGAGCAGAATAATGAACTTCATAGCATACACTGAAGCTTAATTTAATGTCAAATCCCTCTAGATGTGTTTCATTCTTTTGTCTTTATACTAAAAGGAATATTATCTTTAGAGAATATAGTCTGCTTCTCTTCTACAGTTAACTTCTGAAGTAAATTCTCCCCAAGAGTTTATCTTTAGCTATCTATATCAGACCTTATCTCTCTCTCTCTCTCTTTTTTTAGGGAATGATGGAGAGAAGAAAGATATGCAATTAGTATCTTATTTTGGGAAGTCAATAATTTCTATGATTAGCTTCTCTCCAATCATGACCCTCAGTTTCTCCTATTTGTAAAATATGGAGACTGGACTAGAATAAATCCAAATTCTAGTTTATAATCCTATGATCCTCTGATAAGAAAAATTCCTGCCACTTTAAATCTACAGAAATAATTTTTTCCCTTCCTTTTTTTCTTTTCTCTCTCTCTCTCCAAGCTCTGAACCACTACTTTCATATGAATATAATACTGAAGTTCTTTATCTTTTTTCTTTTTTAAAAGTAGGTCGCCATTAGCCACAACTTCAGATACTAACTTCTTTGAATCATAGTAGGAGAGCTGGAAGTGACCTTAGAAATCATTTAGTCCATTGCTCTTATTTTATAAATGAAAAAGCAGCCCAAGAGAGGTTGAGAGACTTGCCCAAAGTTACAGTCAGAACAGAGGGTGGAACTTAGGTCTCCTAATTGATACTCCAGTGCTCTTTCCTCTATACCATATTTTAATAGTTTCCCTTATAAGATTAGCAAATTATTAAAATTCATATTTAAAAGATTTGCTCTTAACCACATTGCTGGTAGACAGCTGGTAGCTGGCTAAATGTTAACAATTAATTGGTGGCTATTAATGTTCTAACATTTAGTTGGGCTCTTAGGGGGATGCTGAATAGTGTTTCATAGAGTCTATCCTTGGGGATAAATTTATTAATAATCAGATGATGAATTTAAGAGCTTTTTTAAAAAAAGTGAGGCTACTTCTACCTCTTATAATCTTCAAGATTCTCTGAATCTGAGTTCTGTTTCCATCTCTATCTCTGTGCCTTTATTGTCTCTGTTTTTCTTTTTCTTTTGTTCAGTAGTTTTTATCAATCATTTCTGTCTCTTTGTGACCCCATTTGGGTTTTTCTTGGAATAGATGGTTTGCCATTTCTTTCTCCACCTCATTTTACAGATGAGGAACTGATGTGAACAAGACTTGGCCAGGGTCATACAGGTATAGCACTCATTCTTTCTAGCTGTCCTTTTCTCTCCCAATTATATATTTGAAAATATTTATTTTCTCTAAAAACTATATTGACCAAATTAACTTCATGATTAATAAAATTATTTTAAAGTTTTTGACTCAAATATACAATATACAATAATGTATATATATACATGCACACCATGTTTATATTCATAAGTGACAATAATTGACAGTCAAGTTTTTTCAAAATTTTTTTTTACTGATGTAATTAATTTTTTCACTAACTTGATAATGGTGGTATTCTGTTCCAGTCTGCATGTTGACATATTAAATGATACAAATTGGATTAAATTGTTAGTACATTGAAATATAGAAACAATTTAAAGTGATCTCAGGAAATTAAGAAAAATAATCTATTAAAAATAGAATAAATTCAGTAGTAAAATAGCAGTACAGGTTTACATTAGCAAAGTAAAATATAATCATACTGTTCAAATAAAATTATTCTCATGTTATTTAGGTAATTTGGGAAACAGTAGCTTTTTGGAGGGTTGAAATTATGACTGAATTAGAAGTTAATATTCATAATCTTATACTTTGCTGTTGTCATTTTGACCTTTTGAATAAAAGACCTATATTATATAAAAACAATATTAAAAAAGATGTATTATGCATTTTTTGAAAAAATAATCTGAGTATTACAATGTGCTAAATGTGTTAGCAGTTTAATGATGTTAGAAACATATTTTTGTCTGTCTAGTATGCTTTGCAAAATATCTTGGATGAACTAGATGCTTAATAAATATTTGTTGAATTAAATTTAATTGAATTGAGGCAAAACAAAAATTGTATCAGAATGAGTAAATGAGACACAACAGGGTATTTTGGGTATGTTATTTTTGACCTGAAGTCGAGAACTCGGTTTGAATCCCCTTCAGATACTTACTATGTCAGTTCACTTAACCTCAATTTCCTTACCTTTAAAATAGAGATAATATTTTCTGTTTTGAGTGAGAGAAAAACAATTCATAAACCTTAAAATAGTATATGAAAATGAATTATTGTAATTGGTGGAATTACATTTAAGAGATAGAAAATGATATTTCTCATTAAATAAACCTTTATTAAAGTATTCATTCAAACCTATCTTCTAGTTTTCTTTCTTATGCTTTATAGTTGATTGCTTTAGCTCTGGTATGATTCTTTTAAACTGTGGTAGAAGGTTAGGCATAATTTTTTATGAATGATCGATTAGATAATTTCTTGAAGTGATGAAAGAAATACCTGTATTAGGTTTTAGATATTAAAAGTAAGATATATTACAAATCAAGACCACTTTACTAAATTTGACCATTTATATGATACATTAGAAATAATCACATATATCAAGTACTGATTTATTTTTCAAGAATCCAAATTAAATATTGTAATTGAAAAATATCTCATTAAAGTTTATTTTAATTCTATCACATATCACATTGTTTTATAGGTTTCTCTTGTTTGTCTGTTTTCCTCTAGCTCTTTAATTCCTCTCAAGTCTACAATTTTACTTAAGAGAGGGGTAGAACTAGGGATTACTCTTCCCAGGAGTTTTTCAATTAACTTGATTCTTAGCACTAAGACTATTTAAATAGTAAACTGGTGGTAAAACTTAGACTAGACTTTAGGACTCCAGCCTCTTATTCTAGTACCCTATCAATGAAATTCTTCTGTCATCTAAAAAGAGAGATATCAAAGGTATTTATACTTGGATGAAGTCTTCAGTTCCAGATCAGAGTGAAGTTCTATTGAACACTGATAAAGTGTTAGTAGTCAACAGAAAAACAGAACAGCCAGGAAATTTGAAAGACCAGATTAACCATAAACCTGAGAAGACTTCTAAAGATTAGATGAATCTTTGAAAAGTGTGCTTTTAATGATCACTGAACAGCCTGTCTCCTTGATCAGTGAGTGTGATTTCTATTAGCATTAATAGGAGTCAAATTTGTGTATGGTGTGGGCAGTCAGACAATTTAGGATTCAAATACTTAATGGATTCAAATCCTGCCAAAGAAAGGGGAGTAAAACTCTCACTTTCCAAAGATTCATTAACTCTTTTAGAGCCATTTAGGTAAAGATAAGTTATCTTTTTTTTTTTAGGTCATCAGTGATACTTCATTACTGGAAGGAGTTATAGTGACTACAAAAACATAAAGCTTCTTTTTTTCAAAGGAAGACTATGTCTAATATTGGATATATATATATATATATATATATATATATATATATATATATACTGAACAAATTTACAAGTAGCCAAATGTTCAACCAAGGAATAGTTTGTTGGAAGGTGATAATAATAATAATAATAATAATAATAATATTAATTTTACTTTGTTTAGTTCTCAATATTTGAGTTGATTTAAAGGGGGGTTCATGTAACATAAAAGATAAATTAGGTTACTACTCCCCCCCACCCCAATTCAGCAGCCATTTAATAAACATCCAAACTGCTATTCCCCCCCTCTGAAAAATGAGGATAATTATAGTATAGGTTGTTGTGAAGATGAAATGAGAAAAATGTAAATCACCTTGCAATTTTTAAAATACTACATAAATATTCATCATAAGACCTAAAACTCTTGTTCATATTCTTATCAAAAGGTATACATACTAGCATGGTAGGAAGAGCTCTTGGTATGTTGACTGAAGATCTGAATTAAAATCCTAATTTTGCCAGGTTTATGGCAGAATGGTAAGTTGCAGAAGTGGATGGTTCAACAGAGATCACCAATGGAAATTGCTTCTTCCAGAGATGATGAATTGAATTCTAGAGAGAAGGAGAGAATTCAGACAAATAGCTTTTGCTTCTCTGGGGCTCCACTTTCCTCATCTGTAAAACTTCAGCAGTTTACACTAAAGATTGTTTTTGTTCAATTGTGTTTGATTCTTTGTGACCTCATTTGGGGTTTTCTTGGCAGAGATACTAGAGTCGTTTGCCATTTCCTTCTCCAGCTCATTTTTACAGATGAGGAAACTGATATAAACAGAATTAAATGATTTATCTAGTCACACAGCCAGTGTCTGAAGCCAACTTTGAACTCAGGAAGATGAATCTTCTGTCTCCAGACCTGGCACTCTACCCACTGTGCCACCTAGCCACCCAAGACTAAAGATGCTTTAAATTTATGATGTTTTTCCTTATAGTATATCCTGAGTCCCAGGGGAAAAAAGAAGATTAAGGATGAGATGGGAAAGCAGCTACCAGAATGGTTTTTTTGATCAGGTTGTTGATTCTGGACATTTTCCTCTGCACACTTTGCTTCCTCATTGCACATGTGGAAGCCATTTTTGCAAACTCACAAAACTGATCATTCTCCCACAATTCTGGATAGCTGGATTAGGATGCAAGCTGATCTGGTATTCTCAAGGGAAAAGCTATTATTTTGGGGAACTGAAGGCAGGGGGGTGTTACCATGTGGAAACACCACCACCACTCATTCACTTAGCTATATCCCTTATGGTTGCTTCATGGTAGCTACATTCTCACCAGGTTGGGACCAAACTTTTGCATTTAGGCGCAGTCTTCTTCCTGTTCAAAAAATCTATCCGTGCCTTTTTAAAAAGTAAGTTTCCAAGCTTGCCATACAGACTGGAATCTCATAATTGTTTCCACATAAGGTTGAGCACGATGCCCCATTGGAATCATGGGTACAGTGACAGCTTTTCTCTGTCTTTCACTTCTGCTTTAGATCGGCAAATACGTGGCTCTTTGATCAGGTGTCAAGTTTATATGGCAAATCTTTCTCATGAAAAGAACCCTTTTATTTACTTTTAAAGTCGCATGTGCTGTGGAGAGTGGAGATGACTGAGCATTATTTGTTCAAAGTAACACCTCTAGCTGGAGCTCATTAAGTCAATGCTCACAAGCATTTTACACAAAGAGAAAGAGTTTCAGGTCTGATCTTTTCTCAGAGAAATTCTGCCACCATTGTTCTAAGGCATTGCCTGAGTGAGCTGATTTCCATGCATTGTATTGAGCAATGGTATTCTTTCTCTTAACTGTTAGACTGCCAAGGGAGGAGGGTATTTTTAGAAATATATTAGCCAAGAGGAGACAGTTTAAAAAAAAAGGTTGGAAATCTTAGGAGTGACATTTTAGTGTACACTTGAAGAATAGTAATTTTTTATCTCATTCCACTTTTTATTACCAAGCAACACTTGATATATTTTTTTCCTGTCAAAAATGTGACTTTAAATAAACCACTTTCACATTTAACCTGTTTTCTCATCTGCTAGGATATCTGTCTAATGAAAACTTCAACTTTCATTATGTGTGGTTCATTTAAGAGAAACACTTCCCCCCTCTTCCCTTAGAGATGAGTGTCTCTATAAGTAGTATCTCTATCTTTCTCTCCCTACTACCAACAACATCAGAGGTGTGGAATAGTAATGCATGTGGTTGTCAGAGAAGCACGAAGAACATATTATTACTCCTTTAATAATTAGGCATTTTTGATATGTGCCAAAGATTCAGAGCTTAATCAGAAAGTTCTTATCATATTGACTTCTGCTAGTGTGGAACAAAGACAATGCTTCCTGGCTGCATTACTTGATAACAAAGAGAAGACAAAGGCAGATTAATTCTGCCCTAGATTTATTTGCAGGGTTTTTTTTTTCTGAATCATGTGTTTCAGGGGGGAAAAAAATTAAAAAGCTCGAGCTCTCTCATTAAGCTTTGAGCTCATCTGTGATCCTGATGATTTCCTTGTGTCTTAGCAGTTTCACAATCCAGGTGCTGACTAAGGGTTGTGTGCTGTGGGAACCAGATTTAATATGTCTAGCATCGCCTTTTTTCAGGTATCGTCAGTAGCTCCCTGGAGAGGACTCAGATTCCCTTCATGTGTCACAGCATCCCTACCTCACCCTAAATTTAAAAGAGTATCTCTAGTCACTAGATAAACCTGCCAGTGTAAATTGGCAGGCAAGACCGGGGGTCTGTTGGAAAAAAAATGGGCTAGCGCCATTTATGAATGTTTTGACAAACTGTTGTGTGTTTTTTCTGTCTGAGTATCTGGCATCACAGGTGAAACATTGTGCTGCTGGTATCTTGGCTTGCCACACGCTCTCAGGCTCTGCAGGGAGCTTTGGGCCATCATAGCTAATGTTCAGAGGAAAGCTGTGAAAACAAACCATACAGATTAGTTGGACAGGCTGGCCAGCTTGTTTAGTGTTAAATGCTCTGCCTGCCCTTTCTTCTCGACCCTTTTCCATTCTTTCATTCAACAATGTGCTTATTAATTAACACAGTGCTTATGGTAAGATTTTTAAAAAAATCTATTTGATACTTATTTAGGGATTATTTCTTAGATTTTTATCAATTAAAACAGTCTATTTTCTTAAATGAAATTCAGTGTAAAACATCTGATTATTTATATGGAAGGCAGATAAAGGAATGGTGAATCCAAGACCATTGATATTTTTTGAAATTAAGGGTTATTAGATGGAACACTCTCAAATCGTCCAATTTTTTGGGAAAGAGCATTTTCAAACTGTTTGTGTGTGTGTGTGTGTGTGTGTGTGTGTGTGTGTGAGAGAGAGAGAGAGAGAGAGAGAGAGAGAGAGAGAGAGAGAGATCTGGGATAACAAAGTAGGAATCCCTTCAGAAGTGAAATTAGAGTGATTTAAAGAAAGAATGATTACTTCTCTTTTAATCAAAGGCACCAGGGATCATGTTTCTTTTCACAGAAATACAAGGAAAAGGCTTTGAAAATTACTGTCATATTTTCTTGAACATTTCAGAGCCTTAGCATCTTTTAAGAATTGTCAGTTCTTAAATATCAGAACCTAGTATCACCCTCTTCTGTGTGTGTGTGTGTGTGTGTGTGTGTGTGTGTGTGTGTGTGTGTGTGTCCTTCAGTGTATCAGAGATGACTGAGCTTGCCCTTGCTTTATTGTGAACAATTACAATCTGTCAAGTGACTAATGCTCTTGAAATCTTGGAAAGCTATTTATTCTGCTTTTGTTGCTATCACTCTTATTCTCTGCTTTGCAATAATATAGGTAATCTGTCTGAAGTATGGTTCTTTAAAAAGTAACTTAATCACAATGTCATTTTTTTTTTAAATACTAGAGTAGTACACTGGAAAACAGCTTTGGGTTTAGACTGGACCTGGGCTCTAATCTTGGCTCTGACACATTTGCTAGCCATGAGACCTTAGGAAGTTTACTTAAATCACTCTCCTATCAATTTCCTTATTTATAAAATTAAGTGATAGGACTAGATTTCACCTAGGTTCCCGTCTAAATGACTATGTAACTCCTAAATCTATGAATTATAAATGATTTCAAAATAATTAAAGGTTAAAAACAATTTTTAAAACATCATTTTGTCCCCTCCCCCATATATATTGTAATATTGTGTGTGTGTGTGTGTGTGTGCTTAGGATTTGGTATGAGGAAACAGATGAGAAAATTTCTTTTATAGATCATTATCTTTTCTGAAACATAGTTTAAATTTATCCATCTATCTATTTAGCTATCTATCCAGTTATCTATCAATCACCCATTTGTCCATTCATATGTCTACCTTTCCATATATTTTTAGTCATCTGGTTGCATATATTTTATTTATCAATGATCTATGCAAATCAGATCTAAAGTTCATTGGCACCTATATGATCCAATCTTTTAAAATTTTATCATAAACAATTATAAAAGACAATGTGTTGTAATAAAGAGTTGACTTTGAAACCAAGAAGATCTGAGTTTAAGTTCCCCCTTCTAACACTTATCCCTGGGCAAGTCACTTAACTCTAGTCAACAAAGTTGTAGAAAAGGTATAAAACTATATTGATAGAGAAATGTTTCTTTATCTGAAAATTCCCTCTATCAGTGAAATCATAGATTTAGTCCTCACACCTATATAAATCCTCAAAAGAGATAGATTAGACCATAAAATGAAAGCTAGAAGTGACCTATATGTCCTTTACTTTAGCCTAACCTCTTTATAGTTCAGAAAACAGATTTAAAGAGGTTAAGTGATCTAGCAGTATCATACTGGTAGTTATTTATTGATGGTGATTCCAGGTCCTCCAACTACAAATCTGGCATTCTTTCCTATTATAATTGATTTAAACAGAATCAAAAGGGGGGGGGATGACTTATTTGAAAATTTCACAAGAGATTATAGGAGAAAAATTTTTATGAGTTAGAAATAAAAAGCAATAATTTTTTGAAGTTAAGGCAACCTGCTAAATCTTACTAATCAGAGCATAGTTACCTGAAATTCCCTTTTGCTCTAATTTTAAAACCCTATCTTCTACATATTTAAAACAGAATCATTAGTTCTTAAAGATTTTGTATGAATAAAAATAACAGTTTAAAAGATGCATCTTTTCTCTCCTGGGTAAATTCTCATCAAATAGCATATCTAGTTCTACATTTGGTGGATAGGTAGAGAAGGAAAATGAAAATGTTCTTTTGTCTGGGAATAACTTTTTTTATTTTTCTAAAATTAGGTAACATGAAAATTACTAGAAACAGTGTTTCTAGTTAGAAGAGGCAAGAAACAGGAAGTTTCTTGTAAGAAGTTTCTAATTTTATTAGGTCAAATGAAAAACTAAATTGATGACACAAAAGAAGAATTTTATGTATTTATATTGGATGGCTTGTGAAAGTGGGTAAAGACCATCATTAGCAAATTTTATTCTTTGTAAACCTTTGTACTAATAATTTACAAAGCATGTATGTATGTATAATTTTGAATTATTTTCAAAAGCACATCTCTTGGGCAAGAGTGAGTCTGTGTGGGGAAAAATACTAAACCTTCCCTCTGTAAGATATGAAAGATTTTAGAGTTTGAATTTAGAAGTTATTACCCTTTTCATTTTTTAAAGATCTTGTACTTATAGTCTGTTATTTATTCAATAGAAGAATTTTAAATGTTCATTTTTAATATTTCCAGTATTGTAGATTATGATATTTCTTTGAGATACCACTGAAAGGAATAAAAGCAATGTTTTAAAGTTGCTTTATTGTCAAAAGTGACTTTAGAATTGCTAAGACAAAGCTAACTATGAAACCCTAGATTTAAAAAAATCATGACTACATTAGACTCATTAGAAATAAGCAGTGATGACAGACATAAGGGATAGGGAGCCAGTATCCTAGTGAAAAAGATCTGGGTTCAAATCTTGCCTTTGTGTCAAAGGCATACTGGCTATGTGATGTGGGAGAATCACAAAATCCTAGCAAATTTTGTAGTTGCTGATTTGCACTGTTTAGAGGGACTTTTTTCACTAGGAGTTCCCTACACCAATAAAATCAAAGAAATGGTAAAAACAAAAGCAAAAAAAAAAGAATAATTCCATTATGATTGTTTTAGTGAAACATACCAATTTGTTCATGTTTTCTGCTTTACTTATTTTTTTCTAATTGTAGATCACATGATAATTTTCAAATTTACATACTTCTGACATGTGCTCTGCACAGCTTACTTCTTAGAATTATTTTGGCTATTTTTCTACTCAATATTATACAGATATGATATGGGTTTATAGCTTTAATATCTCCACAGTATCAAAATATGTTCAATTGTAACTCTATAACTAGTTACAGAACAATGTATTATTTGATTAAGCATAAACAGGAAACTAGCACTTTAAAATATTTTTAAAGATGTTATAACTTATTTATGATGTTTGATTTTTTTCTACAGGATTTGTAAATGAACTCAAAATATCAATTATTAAAATCTAGGAATTGATATTCCCAAAATGTTGCCTCTTCAATTAAATGAATCAAGTTGATGATCAAAATTTTTGATGGCAGTCTTTTCCTGTAGAATTTTTTTAATTGCCAGGCTTTTGGTAGGAAAATAAAACTGTTTTCATAGTTTTTGCAATCTTTTGGAAATCTTTTGCAATTAAATATGTGACATTTATAAATAAGAGTTAAGAATTGAAATTCCTGGACAATGTCATATTTTCATTGGCCAGCATTCTGGGCTCCTTACCAGGTACACTGAACTATGATCAAGAATAGGTTTGGTTTGGTGGTGCAGCGGATAGGAGCACCAGCCCTGGAGTCAGGAGGACCTGAGTTCAATTCCGGTCTCAGACATTTAATAATCACCTAACTGTGTGGCCTTGGGCAAGCCACTTAACCCCATTGCCTTGCAAAAACCTAAAAAAAAAAAAAAGAATAGATTTGGTTATATGTGCAAAAGCAATGCTTGACTGTTGGATAGAATGCTCATAATTATAATTTTTCTTGATGAAACCAACATAATACTTAACATTGATCTTAATTTAAGACTCATCTTTATCACTTTATAAAAATTCAGTTGCTATTCATTTAAAAATATATTTTCTATAAACTTATAGACTTTTGATGATCTTATTTGGTGATGAATTCAAGATGTTCTCAAAACTAATAAGTTATTTTGCAAAGGAAGTTCTGACAGGCTGTATATAACATACCTAAAAGTGACTTCAATTGAAATTTGGTAACTATAGCATAAATTAGAAAGTTAGGCTTTAGGAACTTGTTCAAAGCAACTGTTTTACCTGACATTAATGACATGCTAATGATGTTGAAACAGTTTAGACTTCCTAAGATACCAACCTTTTCTATACTTTTAAGTTAGTTGATTTGTCCCTGAATAAATTAAGATGGCTACCTTGGGAAGGTAAATTATTGTATTGTTCTACTTTAAAAAATTGATTTTTCATATTTACTTCTTTTAGGTATGACTTTATTATTTGATTCATAGGGTAATTTCCCCCCCTCCATTCATTAAAACCCAAAAGATAAATATTTTTTGCTGTTGTTTGTCCTTTTTTTGGCATGGCAAATCTGCTGTACCACCTAACTGCCCCTAAGATATGCATATATATATATATATATATATATATATATATATATATATATATAGTTTCAAATTCATGATTTGATTTGATTTGATTTTTAGAAAGATTTTTATTTATTTTGAATTTTACAATTTCCCCCCAATTGTACTCCCTCCCCCCACCCTCACCAGAAGGCAATTTTCCAGTCTTTACATTGTTTCCCACGGTATCCATTGATCCAAATTGAATGTGATGAGAGAGAAATCAAAGATATATATTTTTTAATGAGCATAGTGTCAATATGCTTTTCAGATATTGGGGAAGACTATATTAAATTTGAGAATTTGTTCTATTATCTATTGGGAGGCAAGTTGACAAATATTTTAAATTTTATAGTTTTATTTTGATAGTTATTCTTTATTTGGTAGTTTTATTTATTTATTTCAGTTTGTAAGAGACTAAGATGCCTTTTTTTCCAGTTAGATGCATCATGGAAAAAAATCTCGGCTTTACTTCTGCATTTTGTATAATTGCATTTGTGTGCATGTGTCTTAATGGATTTCTTCCAGAGACAGACATGAAGTTATTCATTGTATCCTCACTGAATTATGTATCCAGTATTATTCTGTATTCTCTAAAAATGTCAAGGGAGATATACCATAGCCTTCGGAAAGAAGATCCTTTAGAGAGCATCCGTCTTGGCTTAAGTAGAACTCCAGATTTCAGAAAACAGCAGGCAGAAAAGCAGCTGCAAAATCATTTAAACCTGAAAATTTAATCATTTTTTCCCTCTGAAAAAATGAAGTTAAAAGTTAAATCGAAGCCTTGGCTAAATTCATCATGTTTTATTTTGAAATGTGCTTTTCCTTCTAAAAGGATACTTTACTCAGGTGAATTAATCTGAGCCCTGAGTCATTTTTTCATGAAAGTTCTGGACAGTTTTCCCACATGCCGGGACATTCTTCAAGAAGTGATGTTCAAGGGGGCAGCTAGATAGTGCAGTAGATAGAGCACCAGCCCTGGAATCTGGAGGACCTACATTCAAATCTAGCCTCAGACACTTAATAATTGCCTAACTGTGTGACCTTGGCCAAGTCACTCTTAAACCCATTGCCTTAAATAAATAAAAATATTAAAAAAAAAGTGACATTCAAAATTCAAACTGTAGTGGGATAGTGTTTCTTTCAAATCTCTGGAGGCATGCCTGCCAGGATAATGTCTAAAAGTCAGCTTTAGGGTATGGTGAGGTAAGGTTAGTCACCTATGCCAGCAGAACATATTAGTCTGTTGGATTTTCTATAATAAATATCATTCTAATAAACTAGAAAGCCCCCAAATATCACCTATTTTACAAAGGATCCTTGATTTACAACTGGAAGGGTTCTGAAAAGATATTTAGTTCAAATGTTTTATTTTGCAGATATGGAAAGTGAGGTCCAAAGAGGTTAAGTCACAAGATAGTAAATGGCAGAGCTAGAAATTATGCCTAATACTCTGTTCCCAAATTCAGTGCTTTTGCCACTGTATCTCTTGCCTTCCATTTGCTGTATACAGGGTGTACCAAAAAGAATTACAAAGCTACAAATGACCACATATACTCTATAAGACTGTTTTTCTTTACCAAGAGTTAAATTTTTATGATCTTAGGTGATAACTTTAAAAGTCTATCTTGAAACTGAAGGCTTGGAATTCCCTCCCTCCTCTTTCTTCTTTTTAAGAGGAATGTTTTTGTAGAGCTTTGAAGTAAAAAGTCAGGGGTTCAACAGTAACCATTGCCTAGATCTGACTGCAGAATTTGAATTAGTGAAACTATTTGGATTCAGATGAATAGGATCATCAGTTAAATATTTTTTTTCAGTCACTTTTGACTCTTCATGATCCTATTTTGGGCTTGGCAAGTATACTGAAGTAGTTTCTTATTTCTTTCTCCAGCTCATTTTACAGATAAGGAAACTGAGGCAAATAGGATTAAATGACATAGCTAGTAAGTGCCTAAGGCCACTGACAGATCTGCCTAACTCCAGGTCTAGTGTTCTATCCCCAGAACCACCTAGGTGTCTCTTGTAAGCTGAAAACTGTCATCTGTAAGCTGACATTTTTTTATTTTGAGTCTGATTCTGTAAAAATTGGATACTAAATCAGTACCACTAAGATCTTATGCTTTTCCATACTTTATAGCTTCCACCTCTAGAACAGGATGGCAAAGCCAATTTTTAGGTCTTTTAATATTCTATACTTTTCAGGCAAGAGTTCTGAAGACAGACTATTCTGTGAAGGGAACCCCTTCTACATCAGACATGTCTTATCTTCCTAGAATATCAAACACAATGCTTGCCACAAGGCCTGTGTGTGTCTTTGGGCCATGAGTTTTAATTGCACCGCCTATCTTTATTTCACATATCTCATTTCAGTTGCCTTTAAGTTGGGTAGGAGACTGGAATCTCTGCTGATAAGGGGATTTTGACATCAAGGATAGTATGCATGTATGAGCTAGATATTCATCTGTTTTACCAATCTGACTCTGCTAGTCAGAATTGCTTTGAGAGAAGAGATACCAGGAAAATCTACATTTTAAGCAAAAGATTGTGTTAAAGTCAATGGGATAAATGGGATTTAAGCAGGAGAATTCAATGTCTAAATCAGTTTAGTCACACTGTTATTTTAGTATGCTAGTGGGGTTTGTGAACTGCTTGCTCTTGATTTGTACCTTGTCGGTAATAATGTTATGCATAATGCAGCAAAAGGAATTCTTAGTTTCTGAGCTGGGGGAACAGAAGCTGTCTTTTACAGCTCATCTCTTATAGATCAAAGTAAACTTGAGAACTGCTTTATATAGTATAAGCAGGTTAGTGTCCCTGAGCTTTTCATTCCACTTATTCACAGTTATTCAACCCTCCTCATTCCTTTTAAGTATAAAACCATCCTGGTTTCCATAATGGCAGTGCTCATGCCTCAATTTCACTTGTTTCTACTTAAACATCCCATTTCAAGATTTCTAGCAAACTGAAACAAATATAGGACTGAAAGAATATAGGACTGATACAAAAATATGTTTTGAAAGACATTTTGAGTAATGTATATATATATATATATATATATATATATATAAGTATATATCTCTTTACAATTTAAAATATATGAACTTCTCAAATATTTTAGTTTTTAAATTTTTATTCAAGTATTATTTTTGAATATACTTAAAACATTTTGCAACAGAGGCCTCATTTCTCAACTATATAGAGAAGTGAGTCAAATTTATAAAAATGCAGTTTATAAATGCTCAAAGGATATGAACAAGCAGTTTTCAGACAAAGAGATCAAGACTATCTATAGTCAAATGAAAAATACCCTAAATCAATTATTTATTGATGAAAGGCAAATTAAAACACAAAAAGAAATTTCAATAAAAAGTAAAATGTTATTAGTGCCTAATCATTTAACTGGTATTATAATTAGAAAAATACTCCTCCCTTATTCCCCTATTTCAAACTTCTCTAAATAAAAGTTTATGATCTGTGTGTGTGTATATGTAGGTGGTATGACTAAAGAAAATTTTCTTTTCATGTGGACACACCTGAATATTCATCCTGTCATTTTAAAATGAAGTTTACAAACATTTGTCAAGGATTGTTTTACTGTTGTTCAGTTGTTTTTAGTTGTCTAACTATTCATGATCCCATTTGGGATTTTCTTGGCAAAGAGTGATTTCTCATTTCCTTCTCTAATTCATTTTATAAATAAATATAAATAAGGAAACTGAAGCAAAAAAGTGATTTGCTCAGGGTCACATAGCTAGTTAAGTGTCTGGAATTGGACTGTACTCATAAAGATGATTCCAGATTCATTGCTCTATCCACCGTTCCACTCAGCTACACTTTGCTGCTTATGGATTACCTATTATGCTAAAAGAAGAAAAATCCAAGATAAACAGTTCCCAGTAATATTCCAAAGTAACCCAATCTGAAGACAATGTTCCATATTGATCTGGAAATGCTGGACAGTATCTATGGCTCATTTTTATTATACAACTTGGATTTTGCTTTCCAGGAACATGGACAGACAAGATGAATTCCACCATTTCCTTACCCTTGATGGAATCTCCAGGGAGTCACACCAATTTTCACAAGAAGATGAATAAGGAAGTAAACCTGAAGCTCCATTTTTCTATCTCTCCTCTCAGTGGGGTTTATCCAGAATGAAGATTGCCAGTGTGATGTTCATGATCATAACAGTAAGTGCCCTGACACTACCATTATTATGCTTGTTTTCACTTTCTACTATTGGCAATACCCAATATTTGACTAAGAATTATGGGCTAAGAAATTGGCTTGGGTAGTGCCATTTCTGTTCTATCAGCTCTATCAGTTCTCTTCTGGTTACATAGGGGTGTTAACTTATTTCTATCTCCTATGTCTAGTTTTTTTTTAAAGGAGTGTACCACCTAATTTTGGGATGTGACTATTTCTTTTAAATTAACTTGTAGGAATCATGTCTATTATTAGAACTCTTCCCATTTGTTGCTGAAATCTATGCTGAGAATTTCTTTTCTTCATATTGTATCTCAATAGCACCATAGCTTAAGAGAAACAATGTTGGATTTGGACCTAAAGGATCAACATTCAAATTTTGGTCTTCTACCTAATTCCTGTGTGACTTTTGCGAAATCATGTAACCTATAGAAAATAAGGGGGGCAGCTAGGTGGCACAGTGGATAGAGCATGGGCCCTGGAGTCAGGAGTACCTGAGTTCAAATCCGACCTCAGACACTTAATAATTACCTAGCTGTGTGGCCTTGGGCAAGTCACTTAACCCCATTTGCCTTGCAAAAACATAAAAAAAAAAATGAGGTATTTGGACTAGATGACCTAAGCTTCTTTCCAGTATGACTCAATGATCCTTTGAAGAACTGAACCTTTGTTCCCTTGGGATGTCATAAATTTGTTATTTAAACTGTATATAGTGCCTATGTTTATTATATTGGCTACCATTGATTTTCCAAATCTATTTTTAATAAAATATTAAAAAAATTTAAAACTAATTTCTAAAATTGTTTCTTATAGATTCTGTTATTGCTAAATCTAAAGGTGATGTTTTTTGGTTTGATTAGACTTCTAATATTTTTCAAATTTTTATATTTTTCAGAGTTTCAAACATGTTTCTATCAATAAAAATATAATAGTCACGTCTTTAACTAATAAATTCATTTCTACATCACTTTAAATTGGTCTTAAAAGTATACTATTTTATGTAGTACAGAAAGTTGAGGGGATTAGACCTCTGTTTCTTCAATATCAGGAACTCCCAGTGTAGATACTCCCTCCACAACCACAGATCAACAACTGTCTATAATTTATGTTATTTGGAAGTTGTCAGGCACACTGAGAGGTTAAGAGATTTTTTCCAGTAGCCAAAGTGAACAAAACCAGAAACTGTGCTTAAGTCCATGACTACCCTATTCTATTCATTGTTCCATTCTGCCTCTCATTATATTTTTATTACTTTTTTTTTATATTCCCTATATTTGACTCTTCTGCAGTAAAGGAATACTAAATGTTGCTTTTTTCAGTCCTTTGAAAAAACACTGAATCTACATAGAAAAATTGTGAAATTTTTCATGTTCATTTTTGAATGTCAGCTTTCTGTATGATATTAGACAATGCTTAATGGAGTCAAATGATTAAAACTTAGTCTCAAAACATTGAAATAAATGAACAGGAATACACTGAATGTTGCTGAATCTTCCTTGACTCTGTCATGTTCCAGCTATCTTTCTTAACTCAATAATTTAAATAACTTTTTATCAACATGATGGGAAGTTCATATTTTACATCTATTGCAATATAAGTGGTTCTCTCACAAGTTTGACTTTCCTGAACTACAATTATTATTATTTTTTTTGGCAAATAGTTTTTTTATTTTTTAAATTTTTTTTAGTTTTAGGGTGTTTTTTTTTTTTTGCAAGGCAAGCAAATGGGGTTAAGTGGCTTGCCCAAGGCCACACAGCTAGGTAATTATTAAGTGTCTGAGACTGGATTTGAACCCAGGTACTCCTGACTCCAGGGCCGGTGCTTTATCCACTGTGCTGCCTAGCCACCCCTAGGTATTTTTTTAAAATAAATAAGTATTGATGATTAAGTAGGAAGCGTCATGATTCTCACTCCAGTGAGAGTGCTGATACATGGTTAACTTTTCCTTTAATCATAAGGAAGGGCATGTCCTAATTCTAATATCGATTATATCCTTTTCCCTGGATAATGAATGGGTGGGGCATAATCTCTGATCATTGATAAGTATGGAAGTCTTGTGGCCTTGTGGAGGAGAGGTGGGATGTTACCTACCTGTCTGACTGTCCACAAAATTCAATGCTCCCATTGTTTTTTGGATAAGATATAAACTCCTGTTTGTCATTTAAGACCCTTCTCCATATTGCTCCAACCTATCTTTTCATTTTGATTTTACATTACTCCCCTTGAGGGAGTTTCAGATAAACTCTTCCCCTACACATTATCCCATTTTCCACTTCTGGAAAAGTGGTTTCCCATTTCTGCAAAATTCTTTCTACCTCACTTCTTTTTTACTCCTTGGTTTCCCTACCCCCATTCATAAATGAAAACTTTTATAGTCTCTTGAGGTGTTATTATTACCTCCATAATTACTTTGTATTTCCTTTGTACATATTTTGTACTTGTTTATATAGCCACATGTTTCGTTCTCAGTAGAGTGGAATTTCCTTGAGGTCAAGGGTTTTCATTTTTTGTCTGTTTCTCTGGGACAGTACTTGACATGTAAATAGTTGTTCATCCTCTGTTTCAAAGAAGACTAAAGGCTTTGTGGGATGATGTCTTGACTTAAGTGTGAATTGAATTTAATGAAATGGAATTGATTAAGTAGTCAGACTCTCTTCCAGAGCATTGAAGTTCTGAGATTCAGTAGATGACCTAGATATCTTTGATGTCTGATTAAGCTCTAAGCATTCCTCAGAACCTGCTTCAGTCGTCATTATGGCCATTGGAACAAATTTTTCTCAATGACTCATTCTGTGGAAGGAAGTCTTCGCATTCTCCGGGTAGACAGTTCCTTAATTTACCTATGGTTTTGAGGTCCATTGATTACCCTCAAATTGGTTTAGCTAAACATCCAAGATGGTTTTACGGGAGGTGGGGTGGTGGTGGTGTCTACTGCTGTGCATTATTTGTATCACCTGTAAATGTAAATAGTAAACCCTTAATTTAAAAAAAAGCTTACTGAATTGAAAAGTTTCATAAGGATTTTATTTTGGTTTTTGACTATGTAACGAATATGACCTATATTTCTTGAAAACACAAATTTTTCTCTTGATAATTCTTCCCTTTCCCCATGTAAAATGAGAATTTTGATCAGTCTATAACTTTCTGTAATTGAAGAATCCTCATTGACAATAACTCTCTAAATTCACTGAGCAGAGAGCAATATTCTTGGATTTCTGATGCATGATTGAAACAACTTATGAAGTTAAAATGAAAATAAAGACAAATTCATGCTTTATAATTTTGACATTACTTGATGTGAAGGAAAGGGAAGAGAATGGGCTGAGTCAGAAAGAAGACAGATCCCAAGTAGAAGTTTAGTATGAAAAAGAGAAGTCAGTTTATCTGGAGCTACAGTTTATAGGTTCTTTGTTCATTATTCCTATTGTGATCATTATGATTATGAAATCATATAGAGTATAATCAGTTTGTTAAGACTGTGGTTATGGATGAAGATTTGTGTGTGTGGTCATAGTGTTTTGCATAATTAAAATGTTTCAGAACTTTTATAAGTTCATTTTAACTGCTGGCTAATTTAATCAGATACATAAAGGACACTATTTCACTTAATTTGAAGGAATAAATAAGGGAAGTGTGGTTTTTAAATGCTATTAAAAAAAGAAGTAAATATTTTCCATCTTTTTTTGCCACCTTTTTTGGTCTTTGGTGCCTTTAGCAATAGTAGCAATGAAAACTCATTTGTAAAAAAAAGGAAAAATGAATATTAATTTTCATAAGACAATTATGGTGATGTACTGGAATTCATATTTAATTATACTGGGCATTTGATGAAACTTTATTTCCTAGATTCATGAATCTCTTAAGTGCATAGAGTAGGACAAACAAGCAGTGATTTAGTGAGATGAAAAAGAAGGCTTCAAAGCTAGAATGATCTGATACAAATAGGTTGTGTGACCTTGGGCACTTCATTTAATCTCTTGGTGCTACAGGCAACCCTCTAACTTGAAGTTGTCAAAAAGGTGCAATCTACCTTGGTAGAGGAAGTTCACTACTAGGTACTCACCACACTGATAAAAATCACAGATCTGTTAGAAAATAAATATAAACAACTAAAATTTAAAATCGTACTTTCAGTTTTGCGTGGTGCTTTCCCATTTATTATTTTGTTTGAGCCAAATGAAAGAAGCCTATGTATTGGAATCACAGTTGTACTTTCAAGCTTCTTGGTAATATTAAAATAAACAATTTTTAAGACAACCCAGAAATAATGAATAGAAATGGGAAGTAATACTTTTCATTAAATTAAGAAAATATAAATCAAATTTGGGCCTGTACTAGTTTATGTTAAATACAAAAATTGCACATTACTCCAAATTTAATACTATATTTACTAATGCATTTGACTGAAAGCCTTAGAAAAATCAAACACCAAGTGGAATTAGTGTATGTATTTATTTAAGAGGATGGAGCAAAAATTCTTAGAATTCTGACTGAAATATGTTAGAACTATCTGCAACTTGAAAAAATTGTGTACTTCTCAATTAGAATATTATATAAATGTTAAAAATTGGGACTGCTTCACCTATTTCATTGAAATCTTGAAAATAAAACATTAAACAGAACAGTTAATTATGGGGAAAGGAAAGAATGGTGATATATTACATTTATATCACTTAGTACTCATCATGAGAAATCCAAATTGTCCAATCTTAAAATATAATGATTTACAATTTAATAATCTCCTATATTTTGGTAAGTAGTGATTATTGTTGTTACACAGGCCATTGTGATATTGTGATACTTAAGATGAATGTAAATTGAGAAATTATTTACTAGGTGGAGAGGATTACTAAACAGATGAATTTCAGTCCTAGATTCTCCAGAGCATGTCACTTGTTACTCTTTCCATTTTCATTGTAATAAGAAATACTGGCTGAAAGATAAAAAAAGTACTATGTAAAACTGAAGGGCAGTAATTTCCTCTTGTTTTTAATATTCTTTTTGTGGAGCTTTGCAGTCTTCAGAATGACCGAAAGACCATTGTCTAATGAGAAACTTCATTATCATCTTTGCCATAGGACCTCCTATAAAGTCATCTCTTGTTGGTCTATCTTTCACCTCAGTTCTATTAAATAGCTGACAGTCTTTTTTTTCTCTAAAGATAAGTTTTTCAGTAGATTCATTTCATCAGTTAAGAATTAAATGGGAGAAAGGGCTAGGTAAATAGCTTTGTAAATAGCAGTTGGAAGTGAATTACTATGTAGGATAATGTAGTTTAACATCACACAGGATGTACTATGCTAGGGCATGTCTCAAAACATGGGAATTGAGTGACTGACACCTGGTGAAGATGAGGAAGAATGAAAGGCAATATGATATCTATTCTCTAAAATAGTCTTAGAATCCAGAAGAATTGGTGTAGACAAACAGAGCTCACTGATAGAACGCAGAATTTATATATCTAAAGATCTCAATTGTTCATTCAACAGTTGAGGTCTTCTGAGTATAGTCTGAGGTAGGGTTTCAAAAGTGGTTATTGTTTCCTTGGACTACACTAGGCTGCTTAGTGTTGAGTAAATGGAGAGCAAAATTGATGCCAAAGATAAGTAATTCACATATAAACATGGGAACCTCCATTATAAATAATCATTTTGTTCAAAGGTCACAGACAAAGATGCCAAGATGAATTCATATAGAATAAGTTTGAATTTTGTTTATTAAACTAATTTTTGAATTAGCTATTATATCAATGCAGCACTTCATTTTATTTATAATAGCTATACATTTTATTTTTTGTCCTCTTTTCCATTTATTTTAAGAGTGTAATAGGTAATAGAGGAAGTTCACCATGAACATAATTTAAAGGTGTAATGAATGTGGTCTATTATCTTATGATTCATTTTATGCTGCTCAAAGTTAAATGAGAGAACAGATGTGTAGAGCGTATATTTGCCTATTACAATTAGGGGAAAAAGTACCTTTTAGAACCTACATTTTGATATTATATTAGAAACTCATCTAAGAAGTTAGTCATCAGTACAAACATTGTAAATTTATAATATGCAACAAATCAATGTTACTTTTTTTACTTTTTGACTCTTTCCTATAAGGTGAAAAATAAATTTATGAATTTTTATGAAGTGATTTTTTCTAAGTTAACAAGAACTTTTGTGTACTTATTAGTTAACAAAGAAAGAAATGACCTTGAATAGAAAGGAAAAGATAAGATAAAAATCCATTCAATTTCTGATTCACTTGTATTGTATAGATGAATAATGACTCATTATATTACTACAAGCATTAAAACTTTTTTTGCTTAAGACAAATTATTATTCTATTGAATAAAATTTCCATTCATTGTAAGATGAGCCCATGCTGCCTTCTGATTCATGTAATTATTATTTATTTAGGTATTTACACGAGATACATTCTAAACAGAACTTTTTATCTTGGTAACCTTCCTTTTCTTGACTTATAATGTAAAATAGATATTTTTAAAACTCTAGACTGTGTGACCAGTCTTTTTCTCTCTGTTTCTCTGTCTCTCTGTCTGTCTCTGTCTCTCTGTCTCTTTAGATTTGCTATGATTAAAATAAAAGACACCCCAAATCCCCAACTAAAAGCAAGCAAACAAACTACATTAACAACTCAACTTTTGCACTGTTCAAGAGGCTTTTCATTTCTGAATGGCCTAGAATGGCCAATTAACATAAAAATGCTCCTTCTTTGGTTTTCTTGCATAATGTTAAAATCACAGAATTTCCTTAACGGAAGCCCAGTCATTGTATGGTTTATAAAAATACCCGCAATTTGCCCAACTTGGGCCTTACTTCAGTGTGAATTGGTCTCTTAGAATAGTTTTAGAACAGAAGGAAAAAAGGTTTTTGGTTTCTTTCTTTTTTTTTTTTGGTGTATTTTGTTTTGTTAGCACAAAAGTAAAGGCAGTGTGCCGGGTACACAGGAACATTATTAATGGATGTCCAGCATTTCCAGTGTATGTAATGAATGCACTAGGTCTGCTGTACACATTCATTAGTGGGGTACAGCAATTTTTTTTAATGTGTTAAGATTCAGAAAGAGTGTAAATCCTACAATACAAAGCATCTTTCTTCTTGAATGGGAATTGCCTAGCTTATTTTTGTTCTGGTCATTCATGATTAAAAAAAACAAAACAAAAAAAAAAGGTTCTCCTGGAATTGTAGAGCCATGGGCACACTTTGCTATTATCAACAGTGCCTTAATTTTACTTCCTAAAATATTTTCTTTTATCAAGTTGAATAATAAAGAAGAAATTTCTATTAAATCTGTTTCTGATTTTCTGGGAGAGGTTGATACTTAGAGTACAAATTTTCTGGGAAAGATGTTATTAATTAGAAGCTTTTATGGAAACTATAGAACACAAAGAAATGGATGAATCTCATGGTTTCTTTTTTACCTATTGCCTAGAACAGTATTATCAAATAGTAATGGGCCACTAAACTCTACAAAAGCATGATTGCAGGCTACATTATTGACTTGGAAAAACACACATTGATAATATCTGTATTTATTGCACTTTTACTTATTTTGATAAATATTTCCCAATTGCTTTTTTTTTTAAAAATCTGGTTTCTAGTGCTTGGGAGTGTTTTGGCCAGCAACGTGGATTGTTAAATTTTCTTGGGTGTTTTGGGGGAGGGTTGTCTGTTTTTGCCAACTCTGGTTTAGACTCTTGCAATAGGCTCCTGATTTGGTCTCCCATTTCCAATCTATTCTACTCTTTTTGCCCAGATAATCTTCCTAGGATTCCATTTTGATCACTTATTCCACAAATATTTATTAAGGGAGTACAAGGTTCTAGGAACTACTAATCATTGCAGGAAATACAAATATGTCAGTAAATGCTAAGGATGCTAGAATAGATGATATAAGGAGTGTGTCTTGAAAGTTGCTAGGGAGAAATTTGTCTGTAGAGACCAGTGACAAATGATGATATTGATCTGAAGTAAATTATTAGGTGTATAAGAAAAGGGGAGAGGAAGGGAGGAGTGAATAGAGAACTGGCCTTGGAGGTTGGGGGTTTTAGGTTCAAGGTCTACCTCTGAAAAATAATGACTCTGGCTCTGGGTGAACCACAACTTCTTGGTGCTCCCAGGAAACTTTAAGACTCTAGCTGAGTTGGTACAGAGGGAGTCCCTCACCATGAAATCATCTCTACCAAAAAAAAAATCAACAAGGGAAAAATAAAGGAAAAAAGGGAGGAAGGGTTAGCAGAAAGGAAGTGAAGAAGAAAGGATTGAGAGTGGGAGAAAGGAAGAAAAAGGAAAGGAGAGTGGAAGAAAGGAAGTAATGAAAAAAAAGAAGAGGGAGGAAAGAAAAGGATTCCCAGGATATGTTCACTTGTGATAGAATGGACAGAAAATCAGGGAGATATAATAATATGAACTCAGGGGGTAGAACTCAGTTTGGTATATATTGACAAAAGTGAAGCAGGGCACTGTAATCTCCTGAAACTTTTTTGTACTGTGGAATGCATTCTCCATTCTGTGTCAACCATCTCCTTCTCCCCCTCCCCCCTCCCTTCCTCCTTCCTTCTTCCTCCTTCCTCCTTCTTCTTCCTCTTCCTCCTTTTTCTTCCTCCTCCTCCTCCTCCTTCCTTCTTTTCTTCTTCCTTCTTCTTTTCTCCTGGATTCCTTGCTGCTCTTCTTTCTGGGCCAATATGGCCCTGGCTCCATACAGCTGGATCCATGTTCATTTAAACTTTTCTATTCTTTTTTCCTTTTCAAGTGCTCTAGCCTTTTTAAAATCAACTTTTGCTCATCAACTCTCCTTTAAAGATCTTACTATCTTGCTACATCTCCAAACTATCTAACCTATGAACTTTTGTAGCAATTTGTGAACTGTTTAAGCAACCTGTACATTACAATTTAAGCCTTTCTTATTCTACTGAGTCAGAAAATTGATGAGTTTTTCACCCCAACCAAACATGATCTTTAAGAGTTTTTCCTGAACCCCATTTCCTCTCAGCCTCATAAGGATATTGGGATGCTTATAGAATCACATAATTTAGAGTTATAAAATATATTTAAGTATGGGGAGGAATTAGATAAGGAAGCACTTGAAATGATAGTATGGTGATCACGTCTGATTCTTCTCATATACAATCTTATATCCAAATTTACTTGTATAAATAAGCACTGATTTCTGGGGTCAGAGGGACTCCTGACTTTTGCCGATTTCCAGTCTGTACTTATTGCCCTAAAATATTTGCCCTGAATTCATTGTTCTGGGATTATCTATCTCAAATGGGAAACTCAATTCCAAGGTTTCAATTCTAACCCCTCTTCAGATTCCTGAGGAACAATTCAAATTTCTGTCCTGTCTAAGGTAGCTTCCTCAGCAAAAGACAGGGGTGGGATAGAGAGAAGTAAAACATATTTGTAATACAAGCATGTATCAGGTAGAGAATAGGTAGTTTTATTCCCACACTAAAAAAGGGAATGCTCAGCAGTAAAGAATTATAGAATAATTATAACTAATTGAAAAATTAATAGTTAAATATTATAGAGATATTTACAATTATGGTTGCTTTTTATAACACAATAGAATTGGTAATTGAGAAAAGCTACCTTTCAAGTTCTCATAAAGTTCTATACCAAAGAAAAAAAGAGATAAGCAGGAAGTAACCCCAGCCCAGAAAAAGGCCCTTGTAATTCTCCCATAGAGATATTTGTCCTTTTACTTTAAGTGTGGCAGGAAATAGAAGTCTAAAGAATCAAAAAATGCCCTTCTAGTATTAGTTTCAGTTCAGCATCCAATTAGAAGGGTCCTCTTAAGCATTCAGAGATTATTTGTGCCTATTCTGAATTGTAGGAGGGAAATGGCAACCCATCTGCCAAACTTTCTGAAGGGGGCATAATAGAATCATAGTTTGAGAGCAAACTCAAAAAGGGGATTTCAGAATTAATTTAGTCCCCTCCTTTTAGAGGTGAGGAAACTGAGATCTAGAAAAGTGAAGTGATTTGTCAAATTACAGTTAGTAGGTGGAAAAGCTGGGAAAATGTTGGGAAAGTAGAAATGACAGAATTTGTCAGCAGATTGCATACATATATAGAATGAATTTGAGAAAATAATTAAAGATGACCTTGAGGTTCTAAACCTATGTGATTGTGAGAATGGAAGATAGTGTCTTGGTAACTAGATTTCTTAACCTGGGATTCATGAAGTTTTGTTTTTGTTTTAAGCTACATTCAGTGTGATTGGTTTCCTTTTTAATATTATGCTATTTTATTTTATGCATTTTAAACATTATTCTGATGAGGGGGGCTTATCTTCTTTATCAGACAGTCAGAAGGGTCCATGACATAAATAAAAAAATTATTGAGAACTCCTTTAAACATTGATCAAAGAAGACTAGTGAACCTTCTGAATAAGTGTGAGCAAGTGAGCTCTCCTGGAGAATAATCGAAGGTATTATTGACTAGACTGACTTCCCTGAGACCCATATTGCCCTTTTTGGGGAATCATGGGTTGCATCAGGAAAATAAAACTGTTCTTGGGCATTATCAACTCTATATGTTAACACTTTTGCCCTTTGGGGGGTGGAATGAGGGAAGGGGAGGTGGGAAATATTTAGGCCATCCTTTATTCAGTAGTCAGATTCCTCCTGATTCCACTAAAGGTCCCTGCCCTTGAAAATCTAACTGACTATCAGAGAATACATAACATACACAGATATACCCCTTGCTTCAATAAATGCAGTACCTATATTATAAACATATAATTACTAGAAAGCAAAATAGAATATGTTAAGGACATGAGAGACACAAAGTATGATGACATATTAAAAAAATATCATTTCCAAGTTCAAAACCTTTAATTGCTTTTTCTTCCTATTGACTTTGTCCTACCCACTTAATTTGTCATTCAAGCCTTTTTTTTTGTTATCTAAGAATGCTGATCCTACAGTCATCAGAACTTGAATTCAAATGCGATCTCAGACCTTATTAGCTATGTGACCTTGGGTAAATCATTTAATATCTTCTTGCTTCAGTTTCCTCATCTGTAAAATGAAGATAATTATAGTACCTCTTCCCTCACTCCCCCCGCCCCGTGTTGTTATGAGGATAAAATGAAGTAATGTTTTAAAAATAATTTGTAATCCTTAAAGCCATATATAAATGCTAGTTACTTTTTAAATAATAGACTTATCTATAATTCTAGACTTAGCTTTTACTAAATCTCTATTTGCTCCAAACAACCTAGACTGATCTTTCTGGATTTTAATCTGTACTTTCATGAATTTGTACCTTTGCTCCTATACTTCTGGCCATTTTGCCCCATCATTACTTAACAAAATTATTGCTTCAAGATCCAGGACAAACACTTCTTGAGTATCAAACTATTCCCTTCTCTGATCATCTTGGCAAAGGGTAGGTATCTAAACAATGTTTGTTTCATTGAATTAATAAATGTCTAATGAGTAAGTGATTGATTGACCTCAAATGGAAAGTATTCTCCTTCTGTGCTTTATATTTTACTCTGTATGCTTTTCTTTTATGCTCAGAAACCTGTGTGGAGAAGGAGGAGACTGGAATTAGCAAATGATGGGAGAAACTTTCTGTGAGTTCTCCCAGTGGAGCCTGAGAACAACAAATCTGAGGGAGCAGGTAGGAGAGAAATGGAATGTGCTAAACAATGGGAGCAGGACATGGAATGATGCAGATCAAGTTGTGTGATGAATGGGATAAAAACAAGAGAAGAACCAGGGATCAAAAACCACAGGAAAAATCAAATAGAAGTTTAAGAAGCAAGGCTACTGTGGGAACAAGTTTTCTAGACATGATAAATGATGGTACTCTTCCCTTTTGTCAGGGTGCTGAGGAGGCAGCTAGTCTAATCTTAAAGGAACCTCCACACACAATATAAACCATAGTCCTGATTTCAAGTTCCTCCAGGACAAGGAGTATATCTTTATCATTTTTTGTTTCCTTTACAACTCCTGACCCAGGGCCTTCCACAATAAATATTTTTGAATGAAATATGAGTAAATTAGATATTTATGGGTGAAGAGGAAAAAAGACAAAATAAATTGATACTTTTTGCTTTTGGGGTGGGATAGGGATTTGATAATTGTTTGGCATCCTGAGATTTGCAGTTAAGAAGGACACATTTTTCCCCTCTCAGCCCTAACAGTAATTTTAGACTATTGCAATCTTTGAGCTGGGTAACTAAGGTGAATCATACTTATGAATTTTTATTTTGTAACACTTTAATAAATTTTATTTTGTTCTTTCTCCTGTATTACAAGAAAAAAAACATTTTTAAAAAAAATGTTGTTTCCCAAAATAAAAGAAATCAACGTTAAGATTTTGTGTTCCAAATTCTATCCATCCCTCCCTCCCCTACTCCTCTCCAATATGTAAGCAATCTGATATAGGTTATATATGTACAATCATATAAAACATTTCTATTTTAGTCATTTTGGTGCTTAAGAATTTTTAAAGAAATCCACATAGTCCAGGAACTGCATGAATTAAGCAGTTATCTAAGAATGCTGATCCTAGTAGAACAGTGAAGTGAGCCATAACATAGATAGAACTTGAAATTATTGTCAATGGGAGAGAATGGAGGGGTGGGGGAAGAGGGAGAAGACAGCCTCTTTCTCATTCTTGCTGCTTCTCAGTTTATGTATTCTCTTCTTTCTTTTCCTTATTCTGCCCTTTTGAAGTTTATATGAGTTTCTTTGAAAACATCTTAGGTGTGACTCGTCTCCTTCACACTCAAAGATCTTAACAGTTTAATATCATTTTCAGGACTGAGAGAATACTTGTCCCCATGAACTACAAATCGAAGAAAACCAGTCAATTCTGAAATCTTCATTACATTCAATTTCCATAAATGCTTTCTTATTTCAGCCTATGCTGGAAGAAGATAGACATTAATTCTATGTTGCTATTTTCCACAAACTGAATAAAAAAATGAAATATTTTAAAAATAAATAGAATTTAGTAAAAAATAGAAATGACAATAATGACCTTGTCTTCCTAGGGAATTTGAGAATTTTGAGAATTTTTCTAGAAGTAGTTATTAATCCCAAGAAAGTATCTAATGTTAAATTTTATTGTTTTAGTACAGTATTAAGAAATAATACCTCCCAAAGTTACATTAAAATAATGTTCCTTTATCTGACCTACTAAAAGCAATGACCTAATAGTTTGATAAGATTGTTGTTAGAACATATAACATTTCTGAGTAAATTTGATCAGAATTGATTGAAGCAATATTTGAACTTCATCCTTAGAAAAATGTATTGTTCAAGAGTGATGGGAAGAAATAAGAGAGACAGTGCTCAGGGATAACAAACCCTTTGAGATTCCCTTTAAGCAAGATTTCAGGGAAAAAGAGGGGATCTTCTCTGCCAATCTGGAAAGAGAAGCAGCCCTCAGAGAGAAAGAGAGGGAATGCAACCACTCTCACTGAAATAATCTGGTCCCATCTCCGCTCTCCAGATTCTTGATCTCTTTCAAAGTATGAGTTCTGTAGCATAGATGTATAAGAATTTTTTCTGCTGTTCTACATGATCATTCAGACTTCTTTTCCCTTCAAAATAGGCAGGTAGGTTTTGCTACAAAAACAATCATTATAATAGCTAATAGTCACATGGTGCTCTAGATATTCTACTAAGCACTTTACAATTATTTTCTCATTTGATCCTTATGATATAACCCTGGGAGGTGGATGCTATTATCCTGACCTCCCCCTACCCAATTTTACATGATGAAACTGAAGCATGAGAACAATCATCTTAGGTCAGATTTGAACTTAAGTATTCCTGACTCCTGGCCCTGAGTGCTATCTACTGAACTATCTTATTCAAAGACCAAAAAAATTTATTATGGAAAGACTTTGGGAGCATTCTGTAAGGATTCTGTAAAGTGTTTTTTCCATCAGATTCTAGTTTAAGGACATATCAGATTGATGCAGAATTGTCTTACCTTTTTTCTTTTAAAATTATTTTGTGCTGAATAGAGTTTTGTCCCCCAATTTAAACATATGTTTCCATAATTCTTCTAACTATGTACTTTTTATTTTACTGAGAGATAAGTTCTTATTGGTTGATAGATTGACCTTGGGTGACTTTTTTTTTTTAGTTTTTTTTTTTTGCAAGGCAAATGGGGTTAAGTGGCTTGCCCAAGGCCACACGGCTAGGTAATTATTAAGTGTCTGAGACCGGATTTGAACCCAGGTACTCCTGACTCCAGGGCCGGTGCTTTATCCACTGCGCCACCTGGCCCCCCCCTTGGGAGATTTTTTAAAGCAATGGTAAATTTGGAGAAATCACCTCTCAAAGATTAGAGACTTAAAAAAAACCATTTGATTGTTTCAAAAACAACAAAGACAATAACAACAACTCTCAAAAATTAAAGCTTGGGGTAGAAAAATAGAATGTCACATTCAGAGAACAGCATATAGGCCAGCTGGGACTTCACTGTGGGGTTCATGAGGAAGAAGTGAGACAATCTCTTGTTGCCTTGAATAGTTTAGATCTAAGACCATTTGAGATCAGTCAGATAGTACAGTAGATTGCAGGGTCTGGAATCAGGAAACCTGAGACAAGAGGCAAGACTGTGCGACCCTGGGCAAGTCATTTAATCCTATTTGTTTCAGTTTCTATCAAGCGAGCTAGAGAAATTTCAAACTACTCCAGGATCTTTGCCAAGGCAACCTCCAATGGGTTAACAAAGAATTGGACATGACTGAAACAACTGAACAATAACAAAGTCTTAGAAAATGTTTGGTTGTGTCCATGTCCTTTGAGTTTATGATAAAAATAGGATAGGACAGAGGGAAAAAGTGAGTGACGTGCTCCAAAGTGAAACTGGATTCAGTTAGGTAAGTGATTGAAGATATTTTTGTAGGGGATTACAATGGAAGATAATTAAGTAGTAAATGGCAGATACATAGAGGTAAAGCAATATCATAGGATATAAGGAACTATATATTTTTCCTAGTTTTTCTATAATAATAATAATAATAATAATAATAACTACCATTTTGTGTGCCAGGTACTATAATAAATACTTCACAGTAATTATCTCATTTGATCTTTATAACAAGTCTGAGAGCTAGGTACTATTACTGAATCAGAAAACTCAGGTCCAGAGTCATACAGTTAATGTGTTTGAAGCCAGATTTCATCTTAGATCTTTCTGAGTCCAGGCCTGGCATGCTATCCATCACACTCCCTACCTGCAATTTTTGTCCAGAAATTTTTTTTTTTTGGCAATGATTTATAGAACAGACACTCAGTGAGACAATCCATATGGTATTATACAAGTATAATAACTCTGGTAAACATGCTTAATAAAGGATCTAATGACAATGTTTTTTTCATAAATTCCAATCATAAATAAAGCCAATTATGACATAAAATGTTTACCAATATAATTTAACTTTTTCAAGGCATCTATACTCCAAAAATATGTAATTTTGCTTTTGAGATGAAGGTGCATTAATTAAAAAAACAGTAAGGCACTGTTAGATGTGATCCATATGTAGAATTTATTGGTGCTTAAACTCTTACTGAAGTAAATTACCATAGGATGTCTGGGTCCAAAAAATTTTAGCTTAGTTGAGTCAGTAGAATTATTTATGGATCAAAGGGACCTATGGATGTTCCTTATGGGAATTTGAATAATAATAGAGTACTTTCATAGTGACTGTCTTTGATGTTCTCAAAGAGTTTTAACAGACATTTTATAATTTGCCCTCATCACCTGGGAAGTAGGTTGGGAGCAGGAATTATCTCTATTTACAGATGAGGAAAAAAGAGGTTTTAAGAACTTTAACCAACAATCACAGTTTGATAGTAGAGACAAAACAAGACCTGGCTCTCCTTGTTTCTATTTGCCATGTTTGACTCCAGAGTAAAGAATTAAGGGAGAACAATGCTTGGAAGTTATATGGAAGCAAATTTTACCATCACTGTTAGGTTCAGTTATAGACAACTGCCTCTCAATAAGAATGGAGTGGGGTGTCTTGAAAAGCAGTGAATTCCCTGTCCGTTTCACATAGAAGTTTCAGAATTATTTAGTGGGAGTCTATATGTAAACCAAGAGATTACATTGATGCCATTTCTAGTCATGTATAACTCTCACAATCAAGAGTTAAATAATTTTTTCTTTCCAGTTCCTGATTAGTGATACCATGATCCACAAATTCTATGAAGCTCCTCTTTTTTTTAAAAGAAGGATTTTATTTATTTTGAGTTTTATAACTTTCCCCCATTCTTGCTTCCCTCCCCCACCCCCACAGAAGATGTTCTGTTAGTCTTTACATTGTTATATACTGATCTCAGTTGAATGTGATGACAGAGGAATCATATCCTTAAGGAAGAAAAATAAAGTATGAGATAGTAAAATTATGTAATAAGATAGCTTTTTTTTTTTCTAATTTGACAATAATAGTATTTGTTCTTTGTTCAAAGTCCATAATTCTTTCTCTGGATACAGATGATGTTCTCCATTGCAGACAGCCCCAAATTGTCCCTGGTTGTTGCACTGAAGGGATAAGCAAGTCCATCAGGGTTGATCATCACTCTATTGTTGCTATTAGGGTATACAATGATTTTCTGGTTCTGCTCATCTCACTCAGCATCAGTTCATGCAAATTCTTCCAGGCTTCCCTGAATTCCCATCCCTCCTGGTTTCTAATAGAACAATAGTATATGAAGCTTCTCTTAATGAAATCAGCTTGAGGAAAATTTGGAGCTGGAATTTGAAATGGAATCTGCTCCAGCAGATCTCTATAGGTAGTTAAAGGTTTACCTGTGCTATGGTATCACACAATTATGTGCATTGGGCACTTGGGAAACTTCATTCATGTTGTGATTTTATGAAACTTTTACACATTTGAGTGGATTTCCTGGTCTTTACTCAGGTTTGGGTTGTTGTCATTGAGTGGTTTTAGTCATGTCTGCCTCTTCATCACTCTTTTTGGGGTTTTCTTAGCAAAGATACAAGAATGGTTTACCATTTCCTTTTCCTTTTCAATTTCTACTTGGGAATTGAGTCAAACAGCATTAAGTGATTTGCCCAGGATCACACAGCTAATATGTATCTGAGGCCAGATTTGAACTTGGGTCTTCTTGACTTCAGGATTGGCACTCTATCCACCATTTAAATATCCACTGACTGTCTGGAGTTTGGACCATTTAATCTCCAATGTCCCTTCTGGTGCTAGGTCCTTGAATTGGCTAGATAAATCAAATGTGTTTGTGATATGCTCATGACTGAACATTTACATTTTGATGCTGCTATACTTACAACATTCAGATTTTCAATTTTACCAATGGTGAATTCCACCTAAGCATCACCCTCCTGTACCCTGATTGGCTAGAGTTTATCACCAGAGTTTGCTCACCAGGATGACATATACATACATGTATATATATAAATAAATATATATATATATAATACATATATATAACACATATATTATATATAATTATATATAATAATTAATTATATATATATATTAGTTTTTGCAAGGCAATGGGGTTAAGTGACTTGCCCATGGTCACACAACTAGGAAATTATTAAATGTCTGAGGTAGTATTTGAACTCAGATCCTCCTGACTCCAGGGCCAGTGCTCCATCTACTGTGTCACCTAGCTGCCTCTGACCTATATTATTTTAATACTATTCCATAACCATGATTTGAACTATTTAAAACTCTTGGTAGGAAACAGTTTGAAAGAACCAGTCATGTCTCTAGGACATGATTTTTACTGTCCAACAGGTCAATGAAAGTTACTTCACAACCTTATTTTAGATGGAGGTCTCTGACAGGTGACTCAGTGGATAAAAGTGCTGGACCTGGACTCAGGAAGATTCATCTTCCCGCGTTCAAATTCAGTCTCAAATATTTACTAGTTATAGGACCATGGTCAAAACACTTAACCCTCTTTGCCTCAGTTTCCTCATCTGTACATGATCTGGAGAAGGAAATAGTAAACCACTCTAGTGACTTTGACAAGAAAATTCCAAATGGGGTCTCCAAATAGTCAGACATGACTAAAAGACCTGAACAACACTGAGAAAGCTTGCCTTGAAAACCAATCCAATGGGAACAGCAATAAGCAGTCCAAGCATCAGCACAGTTGGCTGTATATCTATCTCACTAGCATAGATAAAGCAGACCTACTATACAATATCCAATAAGCGCAATCCTTTCAACTGATATCAACATAGGATTGGTAACAATAACAGCTAATATTTATAGAGCACTTACTCTATGCTAGGTGATGTTTGTTCTTCATTCTCAAATAAAATGAGAACTCCACTTTAGAAAAAATATCACATTTGATTCTCAAAAGAACTCTAAGAGATAGGTGCTGTTATTATCCCTATTCCACAGAGGAAAAAACTGAGTTAAACAGAGGTGAAATGATGTGACCAGGTTCACAAAACTAACATCTGAGACCAGATTGGAGCTCACCTTCCTGACTCTTAGCTCCAATGTTATTCACCTACCTGCCCATTCATATTAACAGATTATATATGTAGACAGTGAATCTTTAATTTTATAAGACTTTAGGTAGAACGAGATTTTAAAGAAGAATTTCCTAACAGTTAGGAAAAGGAGCAGTAATAGAAACTGTCAGGAATACTCTGAATTATTTAAAATTAGGAGTCGACTAAAACCCTAATACTTGCTACCTGTATGATTTTGGACAAATTACTTCCCCTGCCTAAGTCTCAGTTTCTTTATCTGTAAAAGGTTGGGCTTAGACTGGGTGACTTTTTTTTTTTTAGGTTTTTTTTTTTTGTAAGGCAAATGGGGTTAAGTGACTTGCCCAAGGCCACACAGCTAGGGAATTATCAAGTGTACTCCTGACTCCAGGGCTGGTTCTTTATCCACTGTGCCACCTAGCCGCCCCCTGGGTGATTTCTAAAATCATTTCCTACCTTGAATCTATGTACTATTAGAAGAAGCGTTTAAACAAAAACTGGTTGATCAACAGTCAGAAATGTTGGAGAGCTATTTTATTTATTGAGTAAGAAATTATACTTGATCTCTCCCAATTTCAATATTTGATGACTCTCCAACTAAACTAGAGAATGTTCCAGTCCTAGATTAGACATTGTATTCCCATGCCTCCATACTTGTTCTTAGATTGTTCCCTGTACCTGGAATTCTGTCCTTCTCTCTTTGTCAATTGAATTACCCAAACTTTCAAGTCCCCCTCAAATACTTTTACCTTCTTGAAACCTTTCTTGGCCCTTTACATTATACTGCATTTTGTAAATCCCTGATGTGCATTTTTGTGTAATGTCATATGGGGTAAACTCTCAAATAGCTACACCACAACTAGACTGCAATCTTTTCTAATTATATCTGAAGACCATTCTCTCTGGGAATGGAGAGAGTGGTGAAAGTGTGGGGGGAGAGGGCAGGGAACTCTTCCCATAGTGTATGTTCATTTAATAAATATTTATTGATTGGTTATTTTTTGCTGAGAAAAACTTGCAAAAATAATTAATTTTCCTTTATAATATTCTATGGTCATTCAAGAAGAGAACTTTTAATGAAGCACTTACTATGTATTACAAGTATTTGTTTGTTCCATTGTATGTTTTACTAATATTGCTCATGAAATGAATCTAGTGATATATAGAAATAGCAAAATAAAGAACTCAGTTGAGAACAAGGAAAAAAGATTCTGAGGAATCAAATTATGTTAATCAATCTTTTTTTTAGATTATATAATACAATCATATTAAACATATTTCTACATGTTGTAAAAAAAGAATCAGAAAAGGAAAAACCACAAGAAAGAAAAACAACAGCAAAAAAGTGAAAGTAGTATGCTTTTTTTAGTTTTTTTTTTTGCAAGGCAAATGGGGTTAAGTGGCTTGCCCAAGGCCGCACAGCTAGGTAATTATTAAGTATCTAATACTGGATTTGAACCTAGGTACTCCTGGCTCCAGGGCCAGTGCTTTATCTACTGCGCCACCTAGCCGCCCCAATTAGTATACTTTAATCTGCATTCAGACCCCATAGTTCTTTATCTGGAGGTGGATGGCATTCTCCATCATGAGTCTTGGATAATTGTTTGCTGAGAAGAATGAAGTTGTACAATAATGCTGCTATTGCATACATTGTTTTCTTTTTTGTGGTAGTAAAGAACTTGTGATTGTGAGGATGCCTATCAATTAGGGGATGACTGAACAAGATGTGGTATGTGATTGTAAAGGAATATTGCTGTGCCGTAAGAAATGATGAGCTTGATTATCATAAATAAAATAATGTGGATAGATTTGGATGAAATAATGAAGAATGAAAATGAGCAGAGAACCAAGAGAACATTGTATATAGGAAAATATTGTTTTAAGAACAACTTTGAGCAACTAAGTCATTTAGACCTTTATCAATATCTAAATTAACTATAAAGGACATGAAGAAAGATGCTCTCTGCATCCAGAGAAAGAACAGATAAATAGAAATATAAATGAAATGGCTTTACACATATATTTAAGTATTTGTGTCTAATGGTAACCATCTTTAGGGTAGAGGAGGGAAGGAAAAAAAGAAAAAAAGAAATTTATATAACTTATATATTTAAAAGGAATAGCAAGTTATACATAATAAATTTGCAATTTCATGTACAATCACCATTTTCCTGTTCAATTATAGAAATATTTTATTTCTTAAGTTCAGAATAAAGTAAAAAAATAATGAAAAAATAGTCATCCAGAGACATCAACAAAAGACTCAAATATTTTTAGTGTAAGAAGGCAATGTAAGATTATATTGGAGAAGCTAGAATGGTGCAGTACTGACTATGGAGTTAGGAGGATCAGAGTTCAAATCTGATCTCAGATACTTGATATTTGACAACTGTTTGATTTTGGGGAAGTCACAACCCCATTGCCTTGCCAAAAAAAGAGCCCAAACAAACAAACCAAAAAATAAAAGAAATATTACATGGAGAAAGTTGAAATAAAAATTTTAAGTCCTTAAAGGAGAAATTTTTAGCTTCCTAGAAAACTTAGATATTCAGCAGTTATAATAAGCAATTTTGGCACTAAAGATACCTTAAAATCAAAGGTAGTGGTCATGAGGAAGATCCTTGAACTCCAGGACACTGGTCCCTGTGTGAGAGTTGGCAATGGTTGCTACTAACCCCCATTGAAGGAAACCCTATGATGCCAGGGAGGCCATTAATCATGATCATGGAGAAAGGGAATGATGCAGGCCAGGAATGAATTCTCTTAGTATTTGTCTACTGGAGGGAGGAAATACACTATCTTGTAGCCTCCTAGTTTGACTAACTATTCTTGCTAACTAGTTTCTGTCACTGATGATGTAATAATGCTGTTGGAATTTAACAAATTTTAAAGTTTTGATATGAATTCTTTTAAAAAGATTTGTGCTTCCTAGATTTTAGAGTCCTGTGGCAAAATCCCAGTTGTGTCATCTTAAATACTTGAGGCTTAATTTTTCAATGTTTTAGGTATTTGAAATATAAGATGTTATAAAATGTAAATTGTGTTCATCTCCTTTGTGTTGATAATAAAGGTAGGATAGAAAATAGGGAAAAAAATGTGTGATATGCTCCAAAAATGAAACAAACTTTAGTGAGTATAGTGATAGTAGTTAGCTTTGGAGAGGAGTGAATGGACATTTATTTAGAAAATATCTCTGAAGCCATACTGCCTGTTGCTATCATTATCTTTCAGAGGTCCCAACATTCTCAGTTTTTGTCTTCTTGATTCTTTTCAGTTCATGTTATTCCCTTCTCAATGTCTTTCCCTCTTTAGCCACTTAAGACTTTCTGATCGTTGTTTACTATATTCCTTCCCGAGCAGTTTTCCCAGGCAAACATCTTTCCATTTCAGGTAGTATAGAGGATGGATTCTAACCATTTATTACATGACATAGAATCAGTGACAACTCTAACTGACTTCAACCTAAGCTCCCCTAATAGGAATTGCTTTAATTCTTTTCTACCTGGGTCACATCTATGGACACACCATCTCCAGCTGACTATGTAAGCAACTCTTAAGTAAGCCCAGATGTTTCTGAAATCAGTTCCACCCTTACTGATTAACTTGTATAGTGTCCTAGCTTCTCCAGATGGGCCACCTAGGTGGTCCTGCTGCTGTCACTGTCTTGCTAAGGCTTTGAAGTTTTTAAATATTGATTGCAGTATCTAAGATTAGGTGTTTATACTTAAGTGATTATGATAATAATATGATGTCATAATTTTTTCAATGAGATTTATAGTCGGGGTTGTGATAAAGCTAGGCTGAACCATCTCTCCATAACTGATTGCTAAATTTCATTGCATTAGAAATTAGCAAATAATATAAATTAGGATTTGATTTTTTGCTTTGTTTATTGACTACTTAAGAAAATGATAGAGAAAATGTTAAGAATAAAGATAAAACTTAAGTGTGTCCAGTGTAGACTTTTTTCCCTTCTGTAAAGTCAGTAGTTAAACATTTACCTGCACACTGTTGTTTATAGTGTCAATGAGTTGTCTGGGGAAATTGTGAAGAAAAGTGATTTGTCTAGGATCACACAATCATTATTTATCTGAGGTAGACCTTGAACTTAATTTGATTGTGAGGTTAACTCTCTACCTACTACAACATGCCATCAAAAATATGACAAAACCTACACAATTAAAAATTGATGTTGTGCCTTGCAAAAAAAAAAACCCTAAAAAAATTGATGTTGCTTCTTTCAAAATATTCACCTTGGGAACTCTATACTTATTCCAATGATATTGCCATTGTCCAAAATACTTTTGCATATATTCGTTGGTAATTGCCTTAGAATACTGGCACTGACCATACACACAAATGTAGTATATTATCATTAATGACTGCTTCTCTATATAAATTCTGTGTGTTTGTGTGTATGTATGTATGTATGTCTCTCTCTTCCTCTCTCTCTCTCTTCTTCTCTCTCTCTGCCTCTTTCTCTCCCTCCCTCCTCTCTCTCTCCATCTTCCTTTCTCCTTTTTTCCTTCCTTCCCTCCCTCATTCCTCCCTCCCTTATTCACCCTCCCTGTCCTTGTACTTGTCTCTCCCCCCGCCCCAATCTCCTTCTCTATTTGTTGCTCCTGTTTTGTTGTTGTTGGAGTCACCTCTAACCCTGCTATACATGCCAATGTGTCTTTTGTTATACTTGCTTTTTATTTCTGGTTTTATTTCCTTAATTTTAGTATTGAGTAATTTATTATGCAATATTATAGAATGAGAAGATTTGGAAGTGATTAGGGAATGAGTTTTCAGGTTGAAGGCCATTCTTTCAAAGATTAGATAAACACATACAGTAACTCTTGGGAGAGAAATAAAATAGTTCTTCCTTACAGACTCTATCAGGGTCTCACTGTGGTGCCTTAAGAAAGTGCTGATGCTATTTGTGATCTAGAATATAACTATTCCATTTGCAATGTCCTTCCTGGTTGGAAACACTCCAAGGAACTGAGAATGTGTGAACTCAAAATGCTAGCTACAGAAAAATCTAAACATGCAATCAAACCCAGTTAAAAAACATGATATGATCTACATAGAATAGGTGAATAATAGAATATTAGACTCTTTTATCATTGTCATTAAGAAGGGTCTCTGAGATGTGACAGCTGACCAGAAGTTAAGGCTATAATTATGTTCTACAATTTTAAAAATTAATGCCTTGGTAGAAAGAAAAGGAGAAAGTGCTTTGAGTTGGCATCACCAGATCTAGTTATATGTAACTACTATTTTGTTATTATTAAGTAAAGATATTTTTGACAACTAATTTGCAGAATGAAGTTTATTAATTTGTTAGCTGTTTTAGAAAAACAAAATATTTAACCCAGTTGGTTTGTCTTGTTGCCCTTGAATTTTATTTATTGTACTTTCCTGGAATAATTTGTCAATGGTTATTTATATAAGTATCTCATCTCCTTTATTAGACTAATTTCCATGAGGGCCAGGGTTATATCTTTGATTGTATTTCTACCAGTGTCTAGCACAATATCTTGTACATATTAGAGGAACATAGCTTTTTCTTTCCTCCAAATTCTTGCTTGGAGTGGTTCCATTATAATATGGAAATGGGGGAAATCCACTAGTTTTTTATGTTTAGAAATGTGGTAAGCAAGAAAATAGACATATGAGCATTATGGAAAGCAGACAATGTGATTATATTCTCTTTGGTCCCTACCATCCAAGGGGCCAAATGCATGAAGCATTCACATACGGACCAAATCATCAGTGTATTGTTCCAGGAGGCATTTCTCTGTGGCTCCACAACCGCATAAACTTGAAATTATATTATATAATCAACATTTATATCCACTCATTTCTCATACTGGACTAGAGGGAATATAGAGAAAAAAGAAATTGAGTTCAATATGGAGACAGATTTGATGAAGGTAGAAATTGAATAAATTGCTGAGGAAACTTTGATACAGAGGACATAAGCAAACTCTAGAGATATACAGATTTGTTTATAGAAAAGAGGACTGAGAGATATTGGGAAACAAGAGGGGAATTGGAATAGAGAAAAACCAAAAAAGCAAAGCAAGCAGGTGTTTTGAAGCAAATAGTTTTTTTCTCCTATCCTAAGATTTTCAGTGATCCAGCTCTTGTGTTTTTCATATTAAGTTCTATACTAGGGAACATAATTATTATTCAGTATCTTCATGTTAAATCAGTTTTGAATTTTTAAAACATATTCTTCTGAATCAGCCTTAAAAACAAAAGCATTTCTATTTGTGTTTAATCTAATTACCATTCAGACTTCAATTCCTTACAACAGACAACAAAACTGTGATTAGATCATTAATTCAGTGCACCTAGGCAGTTTTGCAGCACTTTTACCCTTTTATGTTAAAAATATGAATGTAGAAGAGCATGGTACTGGGTATCAAATATTTTTAAGTCCTTTCCAATACATTGACATTTTGAAATCAGTTCAGATGAAGGAAGATCTTAGTTCTTCTATCTGTAAAATGAAAGAGTAATTTTTAACATGAGTTGGAAGAATTATTTATTTAACATCAGTAAAGAACTTTTATGATGAAAAATACCACCTAAATACAAGATTTGGAAGCATTTATAGAACTAGTCCTAAATTCACTTGTCTCAACCTGCATTTGAAACTTGAACTTGTTATTTGATTTCCTTAAGCTCTGGATTAGCATTCTCAGTTGGACATTTGTAGTTCTGTGGAATAAACAATAGCTAACTAAATAAAATAAAATAAAATAATTTCAGTATGTCCAAATTAGAACTTACTGTTTTTCCCTCCTAAGCCCTTCCTCTTCTGCTGAATTAAGGGTACCACCATGCTTCTGGGTTCCAACCCTCCCAACATCCTTAATCCTTTAATTGGTATGCCATTTACTTCTCCTGCTTATTTTACAACTAAGGAAATTGAGGCAAGCAAGATTAAGTGAGTTACCAAGGCTGACACAACAAGTTAGTAGCTGAGGCTGTATTTGAATTCCAGTCTTCCTGACTCCAGGTCTGGAGCTCTATTAATTGTTCAACCTAGTTTGACCTTAACTCCTCACTCTCACTCATCTCATAAATCTAATTTATTTCCAAATGATCATTTCTTCCTTTATAATATCTCTAAAACCCTTTCTCTATTCTCACCTAGACTGTTGTGGATTATCTTTTAACTGATTTTCCTTGTCTCAAGTTTCTACTCAGTTCAATCTGTCCTTCCATCAGTTGCTAAGGTGATTTATTTTTATTTTTAAATTTTTATTTCTTTAATTTTTAACTTATGGTATAAAATAACCTTTTCCATAGCATAGTATAATAAAAAAAGAATTCCATTTGAAACTGCAAATCAATTATATGCAGCTTGCTATTCATTTTAAATATATATTAAAGATCTGACTACAAAACATCTTTTCCTCCTTGAGCTTCAATAGCTCCTCATTACTTCCATGACTAAATGTTCCATTGTTTTACATTTAATGCTCTTTCATAAGCTGGCTCTTTCTTGACCTTACTTTCTTTCACTTATTCTAAGATACAGTTGCCCTAGCCTTTTTGGAATTCTTTCAACATTTTAATCTATCTTTCATCTTTTTGCCTTCATACTAACTTACCCCAATTCCTGAAAGGCTTGTTTTCCTCTCATCTCTATCTCTTTATTTTCTTTAATACTCAGCTCAAACCTCACCTTCTCCAGGAAAACTTTCTCAGTTTCTTCAGTGACTGATGGCTACTAATATCTCCTATTAGGTTCCCTTCAATTATTCTTTTATATATCTAGCTATTTATATGCTATTTTCTTTATTAGAATGTAATCTTCAGGGTAGGGAACATTTTTATTTAACTTTTCTTTGTATTCCCAGAAAAATACTTGACATAAAATAAGTTTATTAATACTTCTTGATGGAATGCTTTTGAAGAACAGTTGAAACAATTGGAAAGATTTAGATTAGAGAAAGGAAAGCTTAGGCTAGGGTTGGAAATCCTAAGTGTGATTTTCATGGACTTGAAGGCTTCTATATAAGACGTATATAAACCAGACCCTCCAATATTGCATTATGGTTTGGTTGTTGGACAAGAGCTATTTCTGGGAAAGCAGTAGTGACTCCTAAGTCAGGAACAGTCTAAAATGATGGCACTGGTGAATAGAAGTGCAGGAACTGTAGGGATTGGGTTACAACACAATGATGGTAGCAGCTATGGAAATGACCTGATAGAATAGCCAAGAATTCTGAGACAAAGAAGTTCTATCTGCCATGGGTTCTATCTAGTTTACCAAGACTTTCTTTTTTTTGATCTTGATCCTTTTGCATCCATTTAGAAAAGATTAGGTAGCCAATTACTATTTCCCAAATTCACTTGTTAAAAGGATTGGAGACAGGAATACCTGGGTTCAAATCTGGTCTCAGACACTAAATAATTACCTAGCTGTGTGGCCTTGGGCAAGCCACTTAACCCTGTTTGCCTTGCAAAAACCTAAAAAAAAAAAAAAAAGGATTGGAGGACTAACACTATCTTATTTTTTTAACTAACCTAAATAAATAAATAATATGTATTTGAATGCTGATTGGAAATCTAAGATTAGGTGAAGGAGTGTAGTCTAAATGCCCTAGGAAAAATAACATAAACTAGATTCTGAAGTTCCCAGAGAAACTTTCAAAATATTTACCTGGGACCATATCAATCCAGAACTTAGTTCTAGACAACTGGGTTACAAATAAATGATTGTCAGTCATTAATGGTTTCTATGGAAAGCCATCCCAGAAGGCCAGACTGGTGTTGGTCAAAGAAGAATGATTATTTAGAGACATTAGCAGAGTAGTTATTGAGATCCTTAATTCCATTTCATGGATGTAGGTTGAGATGAGACTAAGAATTAGTTTCTCATCCTTTTTTTTTTATTTTTTATTTTTTGCAAGGCAATGGGGTTAAGTGGCTTGCCCAAGGCCACACTGCTAGGTAATTATTAAATACTTGAGACCGGATTTGAACTCAGGTACTCCTCCAGGGCAGGTGCTCTATCCACTGCGCCACCTAGCCACCCCTCTCATCCTATTTTTGATAAGATCTTACTTTATATGATTTTCTACCAAAATGTGAATTTTGAATGCCTTCTTTGGCATTTCTTTCTTCAGAAATAAATTTTAGGAATAACTGTATATTTTCTAAGAGAATAAAGAACTTTATTTACTGGTTGTTTTATGAATTATAAAAATTATGAATTATGAAATTATGAAAATTAAAATCTTGATCGAGCTGAATCATCAGTTAAAATGTCAAAGTAAAAAACCGACTACAAGCCATGTCAGCTTGTCTTAATATGAAATCATTATCTAGGGCAATTCCCTTCTCTTCTGTTAGGTTCAGTATGAGAAGAAAAGACACATACAGACACAAATTTGAGGCTCATCATTTAAAAAGAATTTTCTAACAATTATAACTAACTAAAATGAAATTAACAACTCATGTGCTATTGTATTTTCTATCACTTGATATTTTCTTTTTAAAAATTTTTTTTTATTTATTTAAGGCAATGGGGTTAAGTGACTTACCCAAAGTCACACAGGTAGCAATTATTAAGTGTCTGGGGTTAGATTTGAAATCAGATCCTGCTGACTCCAGGGCTGGTGCTCTATCCACTGTGCCCCCTAGCTGCCCCCCCCCCCCCATTTGAAATTTTCTTATTTGGAAGAAATTAAAAAATCAGTTCTTATGTTCAAAATAGGGAATAAAAAGATAAAATTGGTGATGAAGATGTCCGTAACTCAATTTTAGTTCTAACTAGTGCTGCCAACTCCAATGTTTTTTTGTTTATAATAATAATATTAATATTTAATAATTTTGTTTTTAAATACCTAAACATAAATTTAATAATAATATTAATAAAAGTAATAATATTCAGTCTTGTTGCCATCTAAGTTGATTTGATTGTACTTTTTTCTCTTTTTTGTTCTCCCTTCAATTTCATTTGTTGCACTTTTGGCTCTTGACTGGATTCTGATAAGGTAAAGGTAGGGTTTACTATCAACCCCATCTGGAATTCATATATAGAATTCATGGTGATCTGTTCAATCTCTTTTTTTTTCCTGGTTTAAGTTTAATTTTTTTTGTCTCATATGTTTATTTTATTTTGAATTTTTTACAATTTTCCCCTTAATCTTTCTTCCCTCCCCCATCCCCCCCCCCCCCCAGAAAGCAGACTGTTAGTCTTTCCATTGTTTCCATGGTATACATTGCTCTAAGTTGAATGTGATGAGAGAGAAATCATATCCCTAAGGAAGAAAAATAAAGTCTTGTGCCTGATTGTTGCATTAATGGAATGAGCAAATCCATCAAGGTTGGTCATCACCCCCATGTTGCTGCTGGGGTGCACATTGCTCCTCTGGTTCTGCTCATCTCGCTCAGCATCAGTCCATGCAAATCCCTCTGGGCTTCCCTGAATTCCCATCCCTCCTGGCTTCTAATAGAACAATAGTGTTCCATCACATACAAATACCACAGTTTGTTAAGCCATTCCCCAAATGAAGGAAATTTACATTAATTTCCAATTCTTTGCTACCACAAATAGAGCTGCTATGAATATTTTTGTACAAGTGACATTTGTTTTTAAACATTACTAAAATATTCTTGTTTAAGAGTAAATATAATGCCCCCCCCCCCCAAATATAGACCCTCATGAGATGTAAAGGAAAGAGAAAAAATGTATTTCAGTCTATGTTCTGATACCATCAGCTCTGTCTTGGGTGGATCACATTCTTTATATGTCCATCGTAAAAGTTAACTTCCATAATTTTGCACTGTTGCTGTTGCTAATTGTAAATCCCTCCATCCATTCCTCCCCACTACCATATATTGTATTTTCTCTCTTCTTTCACTCTGTCCCTCTTCAGTAGGGTGGCTGACTAGTGCAGCAGACTGATCACCAGTTCTGAGGCCAAGAGGCCCTGAGTCCACATATCACCCCTGAGATCTAGCGACCACCAGACCCTGTGGTCCTGGATAGGCCACCCAATCCCAGCTCCGTGCAAGAAGTAAAAAAGAGATTGTGTTATATCTGACTGTTTTCTCCTATGATCTACCCTCTCCTCTATCACCCACATCCTCCCCTCCCCCTTTCCCCCCTTCTCTCCTTTTTACTCTAGATGTCTATACCCTATTGTATATGTTGTTTCTTCTCTGAGGCATTTCTGATGAGAGTGAAAGTTCCCTCTTTCCCCCTTGCCCCCCATATCATTTCAAAAATTCATTGTAAAAAGAAGAAAAAAAATATCTTTTATATGAAATATCTTAGCCTGTTCCACCTCTCCTTTCTCTTATTCCCAGTGCATTTCTCTTTTAGCCATTAACTCTATTTTTACAATATATTATATCTTCAGATTCAGCTCTCTCCTGTGCTTCATCTATAAAAACTCCTTTTACCTGCTCTATTAAATGAGAAGTCTCATATGAGTATTATCAGTATCATTTTTCTATGCAGGAATACGTGCAGTTCATCATCATTAAGTCCCTCAAAATTTGCCCTTCTCCTCCACTCTCTATGCTTCAATTGAGTCTTGTATTTGAAGGTCAAATTTTCTGTTCGGCTCTGGTCATTTCAACAGGAACATTTGAAATTCCCCTGGTTCATTGAAAGTCCATCTTTTCCCCTGGAAGAGGATGTTCAGTTTTGCTGGGTACTTGATTCTTGGTTGTGTTCCAAGCTCTTTTGCTTTCTGGAATATTATATTCGAAGCCCTACGAGCCCTTTATGTAGTTGCTGCTAAATCCTGTGCGATCCTGACTGCAGCTCCATGATATTTGAATTGTGTCCTGGCTTCTTGTAATATTTTCTCTTTAACTTAGGAGTTCTGGAACTTGGCCATAATATTCCGGGTGTGTGTGTATTTTTTTGGATCTCCTTCTGGGGGGAGATCAGTGGATTCTCTCAATTTCTATTTTTCCCTCTGCTTCTAGGATATCAAGGCAATTTTTCTTGTAGGACTTCTTTAAAAATGAGGTCAAGGCTCTTTTCCTGATTATGAATTTCAGGTACCCCAATAATTTTAAAATTATCTTTCCTGAATCTGTTTTCCAGATCAGTTTTTTTTTCAATGAGATGTTTCACATTTCCTTCTAATTTTTCATTCTTTTGCTGTTGAAGTATTGTGTCTTGACTTCTCGTAAAGTCATCAGTTTCTTTTAGCTCCATTCTACATCTGAAGGATGTGTTCTCCTCAGAGAGTTTTCTTATTTCCTTTTCCATCTGGCCAATTCTGCTTTTTAAAGCAATCTTCTCCTCAATAACTGTTTTATCCATTTGACCTATGCTGGTTTTTAACATGTTATTTTCTTCAGCATTTTTTGGATCTCCTTGACTAAACTGCTGACTTCATTTTTCATGTTTTTCCTAAATCTCTCACATTTCTTTTCCCAAGTTTTCTTCTATCTCCCTTACTTGATTTTCAAAATCTTTTTTGAGCTCTGTTATAATGTCAGCCCAACTTCCGTTTTTCACAGCGTCTTTAGATGCAGGAGTTTGTACTTCCTCATCTTCAGATTGAAGAGGATTCTTGGGATCACATAGTCAATGCATTTCTCAGTGGTGTTCCTCTTTTTTCTCTGCTTGCTTATTTCTCCAGCCTGTGTCTGGTTTTGGGGTGCTTCCTGAGCTTTTGAGTATTATTGGGATCCCTGCTTTAGGGTTTTTTTGGTATACCCCACTAGGATCTTTATTCCCCCAAGGGTATATGCTCTCTTGCCATTGATTTGATATGTAGATGACCACAGGCACTCCCTTTTGCCCTGGAGCTGTGAGGAGGATCCCTGCTATCTTAGTATGGAAGGGCAATCTGCAAAGTGGATCTGAGTGTGGGCAAACAGCAGAGCCCTGCCCCAGGGAGAGCAGAGAGATTTCTGCAGTCTCCCCTGACCCCCTTACAGTCTGTGGGCTGTGCTCTGGAGGTGCAGGCTGGTTTCCTCTGACTCTTACTGCAGCTTTTGCTGCTGGTGCTCCTCACTCCACACTCATTCTGTGTAGCAGAGTTCTCTCATGGGTCCTTCAAGCTGTTGCTGGTGATCCTTGGGCTGTGCTGGGCTGTGCTGTGGCTGCAGCTTTTTTCCAACCCCCCCAGACCTGGTGAAACATACCTTTCTCGTAGAACTTCTGAGTTACCTTGGACTGGGAAAATGTATCACTCAGTCTTTCTGTGGGTTCTTCCCCTCTAAATTTTGGCTAGAGTAATAATTTGTTGGCTTTTGGAGTTTTGGGGGAAGGAGTTTCTGGGAAATGCTGCCTTCACACTGCCATCTTGGCTCCCAATCTGTTTAATCTCTTATTGGGCACTATACTTTCCTTTAGTTTTTAGAAAGACTGAGACAAACAATAGAATTTATCTCACTTTGATATTAACAATTTTCCTGCTACCCTCATACAATATGTTGTAATTGAACTGCTGACAGTTTGTCCCCAAAGTTCATTTGCAAGTCCTTCTTTTAAACCTTGAAACGCATTTCCCAGATAAACAATGATATAAATGTTGGTTAAGTTCTTTGACTATCCCTCAAAATCTATCTACCCCCATAATGTAAAATGATACAGTAGAAAGGAGAATGGATTGGAAAATGAAAAATTGGGGTTATAATCCTGACACTGCCTCTAACTTGATAAGTTGCATGACCCCAGGCAATATAGTTCTATTCTTTGATTTTCAGTTTCCTCATATGTAAAATGAGAAGACATGGATAGATGATCTCAAAGGTTCCTTGAAACTGAAGTTTTATGATTCCAAGCATAGTATTAATTCATATTTCTGTGATATTTCAGTTTTAATCACTATTTATAACAATGTCTTTAATTGAATTCAATGCACATTTACTATTTACAAGGCAGTGAAAATACAAAATTAGATTCCAAATCCTAATTTTGAACACTAGAAACAAATCTACTCTCTCTTTTCAGTAGCATCAATTGACTACTCCCTTAACAGCAGAGGAATATCTTGCAGCAAGAACATTACAGATGGGGTCAAGTAGAACCAAGGTTATTGTGATTTCTTTATTTTCTAAAGTTCTCAAATTGCATAAAAGAAAGTAAAACTATTCATAAATTATTAGTAATTGTTAAGAAATGGGAAGTGGAAATACATTTCATATCTGGGTTCTCTTATTCCATATGAAAATGCCTGCACGGTAAAATATTTGCTTTGCACAGTGCTCAGTTAAAAATATTCTTCTCTCTACACACACACACACACACACACACACAAACACACAAATATATATATATATATATATATACATATATATATAAAATCACACACAAATAGCTTACAATAATTAATAAAAATTTAAAATTTAATGTGAATTGAATTGAACTTTTAAAATTCAGCATATGAAAATAATATGCTAGTATGTATATGTAGATATTATCTCTACACATTTCTATACTGAAGGATAGTATTATAGGACAAGGACTAAATATTCAATTGTTCTCATTATTTCATATAGTTGGTTAATACATGTTTTGATGATATTGAACTACAAAGATGATTTTGCAGTTAATATAGGAGCTGAACTAAATGTTTTCTTAAAATCCCTACTTACTCAAAAACCTTTGATTATAACTAGAAGAGATGGTTACAGGTAGAGTCAACATTCAAGCCCAGCACTTCCTTCATTTTCCCACCTGGGTGCTTCATTTATTATCAGCATAAACTCTCTGAAAGACATTACTGATCATCAAATGCATTATTTCAAGAAACTAAAGCAGCTTTATTTGGGATTTAGTTAAAAGTCATTCATTTCTTTAAATTCTGTTTTGGCTTATTCAATATATATTCTCTAACTTGTACTAGTAAAACACATAGTGGGATAATAGATTTTATAAAGCTTTGCATAAATCTTTTTATTTATTCATTGCATAAATGTATTTTTTTATTATTAAAGATATTATTATCCACATTTTATAATTAAAGAAACTGAGACATTTAAACATGAGGAAAGTTTTGGTTTTATAATGGGAATGCTGTCTGTTCATCAAAGCACAGTTGTTCTGATCTTCACTAGCAGATTTATTTCAGTAACTAAAGCCCATTTTATACTGAATTGTATATTAAACGGGTAACTAGATGGCATAGTGAATAGAGTACTGGGCTTGAAGTCAGTAAGACTTTTCTTCTCGAGTTCAAATTTGACCTCAGACACTTCCTAGTTGTATGACCCTGGGCAAGTAACTTAATCCTGTTTGCCTAAGTTTTTTCATCTGTCAAATGAACTGGAGAAGGAAATGGCGAACTACTCCAATATCTTTGCCAAAGAAAACCCAAATGGGATCATAGAGAGGTGGATATGACTGAAACAATTGAACACTGATTGAAAGAAAAAAAAATCATGCCATGTATAGCCTGAAAGTTCTGGCTTGATTGATCAAAGTGCTATGTATCAATATTCCAACAGGAAACAATTTTTAGCAGCCCTCACATGTGTGAATCATAACTTTCAGTTTGTTTATGCCAGTGGATATGCTGGTGAAAGTTCTAATTTGCATCTGAATGACCTTAGGAACAAAGCAGAATCAGGAATCCAATCTAATCAGCACTTTAGGCTCTGATTTGATAGCTTAAGGGGGAGGGAGAAGTGGAATAGTAAAGAAAGATAGGGAAGATAGGCACTTCTGATCTTCTAGAACCAGATCTTTAAATTGTGATTTCACTTTTTTTTAAAGTATTAATGCTCAGATTCACAGACATATGAATAATCAATATCAGAATTAATATCAAATTTATTTTGGACCATTCGATATTTTGACTCTTCTCTCTACAGACCTCATTCTAGTTCTAGCCCCAGTTTTTCAATATGGAATTTTAAAATTCTTACCTTTTCCCTTACCCACAATCCAGACTCAGGATATCAACAGGTAAAAATGTTCCATACTTCTCCCTACCTTCATCCCCCCCACCCTCCCACCCCCCAACTAAAAAGAAACAACAACAAACCTGGCCAAGAAAAGGGGTAGTGAATTATTTTTCATTTAAACTGCTTTCTGAATTTCTGCTGGATCTTTTCCATGCCTCTTTGCCAATGATTTGCCAATAAGTTCACATTGCAAATGTCAGAGCCAAATATGAAAGCTCAAGCAAGCTGTATGGCAGAGGAAATGCTTTTCAAAAATCATCATTATAAATTAGACTTTTGTTTTTTCTATTCATTTTAACGTGTGGTGATATCATAGTTCATCTGCTCCTCCTATGTAATTAAATTCCAAGCCAAAATATCTCATAATTACAAAAAATTGCTTAAGCAAAATATGATAGATCTCTTGAAGGGGTTTCTGTGCTTTTCGAACCACAATTCTTATTGCATGCCAAATAAGATATTTTTGCCAAGATACACTTTGGATAGGGCACTGATTTGGGGTAGCTTATGCAACATTTTTTGAAAGAGAGGAAATTCACCAAAAATATAGTTTAAAAAAATTAGGACTAACTTAGAAGCCACAATATGAAAAATAAGATAAAAACATTCATATTATCAAGTTGTATCAGCTCCTGCTTGTTTTAATTCCATGTAGTAACTTACTTGAGAGAACTTAGTAAATCTTAAAAAAAAAAAGATAGGGATGGGGACAAAGTTAAAATTAGAACTAGTTTTAAGCAACATAAAGTTAGCCTGTCCTAGCATTGGCATGTTAGTGAGGATATTTTGATAAATTTATCTGTAACCATGTCTAAATTTTGATGAACACTATGGACAGTGCTGGTTTTTTTCATTATAAGTGTTTATTAATAACTGGCTCTTATAAACTTTGACAGTGACTTTGTTTTCTTTGTTTCTCTATGTCCCTATGAATGAGTGTCATTATCATCTTAGAATTAAAATCTTCCTCAATGTCTCAATGCTTCATTTTCCACATCTGCAAAATGAGAACAATGATGCCTTAGATATTACTGCATATTGTTGCTTTTGTTATCTCATTCTCATTTTTTGATGAACTTCAGATAGCAGTGGTTCTGAGACAGATCATTATCCACTGTTATTATTATTATAAAATCAATGTATTAATGCATAAGTGCTTTGAATAATTAAGTAGAAGTATCAGAATATAGACTTATTTTATAGACTCATTGAAAATATCTTAAAGATATCTTATTGTTGGTTTTTTTTGCAAGGCAATGGGTTTAAGTGACTTGCTCAAGGTCACGTAGCTAGGTAATTATTAAGTGTCTGAGGTCGGATTTGAACTCAGTTCTTCCTGACTCCAGAGGCAGTACTCTGTCCACTGAACTACCTAGCTGTCTGTCTAAAGACAACTTTAGTAGCAGAAAGGAGGATGATGGGGATAAGTATTGCAATATGGTTTTGAATTTTAACATGATGCTAACAGATCCCTATATTTTGAAGCTTTTCATTCCACATAGCTTGTATGAGTATTCATAACTATAAGACTGACATAGTAGAAACTTAATAAATGGCTATTGCTTACTGACTATTCAATTTGGTGATATCTATTAAAATGCTAATCATAAATTTTTATGGATTATGACTTTGTCCAAGAAATTGTGAATAATAGTTTAATCTGTAGCAATGATCTAGTTCCATTAAGGGCTATTTTAAGGTCTTCTTTAAAGGAGTTTCTATTCTAATAGGGAAAACAATACATATATGGGAATGAGTTAGAAAAAGGGGTGGGGGGGGAGACTGGATATACATGTGACTACATGAAGATAGCATTGTTTGGAGATGACCAGGAAGTAATGTACTGATCTGGTTCTGAGTAACAAAAACTACAAACTCATCAGTCAGAGGCCAGGGTTGAAGGTAGGAGTTCTATAAGAAGGAGGAGGTGGGCTTGAACATAATTATTTGAAGACTATTAGAAAGTAGTTTAGTTGCTTAGATCTAAACAAAATAAGATGAAAGGTAATCTATCAAATCCTTGAGTTCTAGGAACCTTTCCTATGTGAGAATTTATTTTTTTATAGTTCTTTGTCAACATATTATTAATTGAGTTCATTTAGATGTTACTCATGGATGGAGTTTTAATTCTACTCTTGGTTTTTAAGTCATTTCATAAGTTCCATTTGGAGGTAAGTTACTGTTAATTACATTAAAAAAATTCATTGTTATCAGTCTTTACCTTTGCTTGGAGAAACGGTTAAATTTTTTCCAGAATAGGTCTCTTAGAGTCAAAGTTGTCTTTTCATCCTCCCCATATCCCTTATCTCCCTTATTCTTCTCTTTCTACTTCTATGTCATCATCATTAGCATTGTTGTCATAGTCATCTTTTTCTTCATCTTCATCTTACAGTTGAGGAAATTGAGGCAATAGACAGATTACATGACTTGTCCACAGTTACATAGTTAACATCCAAAGTTAGATACAAACTCTAAATTGAGACCTAGTATTTTATTCAGTTTTCTACTAGAAACTTCAGTGATGATAGCTGAATAAGATAGAAGACTAAAGGGGAACTTCAAAGTTTTCTTTAAGCATTTGTAGGGCTAAAATGTGGAAGCAAGTTGAGAGTTCTTTTGCTTAGTTCCATAGGGTAGAACTATGACTGATGGGTGGCAATTGCAAAATGACAGAATTTTGACTGAACATGAAGGGATAAAATTTTATTAGACTTACAACTTAAAAAAAGTTGATATATGAACAACAAAAACTATGACACTGATGAATTTAAAAATATTATGGAATATAATTTTTTTCTCATGAAGAAGACTTAACCTTTTCCATTAAGCCAGAATTTAAAGTTGGTATTCTAATTTCCCTTTCTTATATGGCATTATAGAATTTATTCCTTGAGGAAAGAAATAAAATATTATTTAAAGTAATGACCAATGCCTTTTAAGTATTTCATTTGATATTACCCCTTAAATTAGAATTGCCTTCATTTTTTTAGGAAGTAAGAATTTGTGGGTACAGGATTAAAGATTTAAGCTTTATGTTTCTTGCGTTTTTAACTGGTCAGCATACTTGCTCTTTTTTCAAAACCATAGCTCATTATTGTCATGTCAATGAGGGAAATTATCACTATTTATAATAACCATAGTCTGCTAATCAGATGTGTCTTGGCTATATTTATCTACAATAACAAAACATATAGAGAAAAAGTAAACAACTTATTTGCATGTATTTTGTCTACACAATGCTAGACTTCATATTTGGACATAAACCTGACATCAAGATGAGCCATTAAATTATTTGCTTTTCATCCAGAAATTTTGGCATTTTATATAAACAATGACACAATAGGAATGTGACAGCCTGGTTACATTAATATGAAAGGTTGTTATTTTTTTCATGACTATGGCAATGTTAACTATGATACTAAAAAGATAGTTTTTAAAATAACCACATGCTTGGTTTTATATGGAGCAATGACTGACAACCTTTCAGAAGTGGAATAATTTCTGTTTTGCCATAAAGAGGATCAGTGGCCTAGTGTGGGCCAGGGAACTCATAAAAACTTCTATTTTAAAAATATCATTCCCATAATCTCAGCAAGAAGATATTCATGTGAACTCTTAAATCCTGGGAAAGTTTTCTTTAATCACATAATCAGATTTCTTTTTGCCAAATACCTTCCTTGCTCCAAGGAAATTGGGGTTTTGATGAGGGAAGGGTAGTGATTTTGAGTCATAGGTACTGAAGAGAGAGCAGATCTAGATGGGGAGCCATAGTAAAGGAATTCATATAGCCAGAAGGCAGCACAAGGCTACTGAGCACCTAGGGAACAGGAAAAAGGGTCACTAGGAGATTGGAAAGAGTTACCTCAAATATTTTATTTATATTGCTTAGAGTTCTAGTGTTGATAGTGCCCCATGAGTCATTGAATATTATGTCTTATGACTATTTGGGGTCCTGTGCCTAAGGTTATACCTGCTTGATGTAAAACAAACATTTAAATGATGAATAAAATGTTCACTTTTCATTAGAATGCCAAGACTTTGAGCAGCAAAAAAAAGTTGTTTTTTTTTTTTAATAGAGTATCAATGTAGAGTACATAGATAGTGTTATGGAAAGAAACAGAAGTTATTTGTCTCTCACAAAGGAATTTATGATCAAATGGGAAGTGATGTGAGAGATATTCTGCTGGTTTTCTTTTTTTTTTTTGAAAAGGTAGTCTGGTATCAAATTAATTTAAAATTACACATTAGAAATGTCTTTGGAAAATGTCTCATGAAACTAAAATGAATACTTTGGATGGGCAACACATCTTTGAATTTTTATTCCATTATAAACTTTGTTTGGATGTGTCATTGTGGTATAGATATTTTTCTGTGGTGTTCTTTGTATCATATATCTGAATGACAGGAGAGTCTCTGTGGTAGGCTTAAGGAATGTTTATGTTCCTTGGGTTTATTTATCAGAAAGCATAATGACCTATTGCATTGTCAGTGATTTATTCAGTGCTAACAATTTCAGAACTTAAGACTAAAGGTTCAATAATTCAACAGTCTATTTGTGATCCTTGAGAGGTCACCTACATTTATCATATCATATAATACCACAACTATAATCATTGAAGAAAATAATAATGAAAGCATTCGGAGTCTCTTTGCTGAAGTCCCTACTCATTCTTATTTCACATCACAGAAAGCTACATAAGTCCCCACTCATTCTTATTTCACTTCACAGAGAGCTACATAAAGGAAATGAACATTTAAAATATGTTGTTAAGGTGAAGAGAGGGTTTTCTGTGACTATAGAAATGCTAGCAGAAGAATCATTGTTTATGGTAGTCCTCTTGTCAGTATTTTGGTGACTCCTTAAGGCTTATCAAAGCTTTAAGATATTTTATATGTGAGATCTATAAAGGGAGTATTAGGTCAGTACAGTGGAAAGAGTACAACTGTAAGAAAGGAGATCTGAGTTCAAATCCTGACTATGTAATTTCTTATCTAGTTGACTTTGGGTAAGTCGATTTTTTTTTTTGAATTTTAGTTACTTTATCTCTGAAAGAAGGATCTGAACAAAATTATAGATTTTAGATCTGGAAAGTGTTATAGAGATCAACTTTCACTTTTTATGATAAGGAACAGAGGTCCAGAAAGGGTAAATGGCTAGGTTAGGCTCCCACACCTGGGATTTGAACTCAGATTTAAGTTTTGTGTTCTAATCATTATACTATGTTGCCCATCAGATGTGTTCTATGGTTTCTTTCTACTATAAACCTATGAACAAAACAGGAATATGTCTTTTTAATGTTTAATTTCAGAAAACCAACCAAAGAATGAAAGATTATAGGGAAAGACATATAGTTTATTCCCTGAGTCAGGGAACAGTTTTGAACCAAGAATATATATTTTCTTTCTCCCCATAGTGAACCTGAATGACCAAGTTACAGTTACAGTAGGAGACTACCCCCTACCATTATAATAGAATGGATAAATACTTATTATTTGAGGCTTATAGTTATTTAATTAAATTTTCTTGCTCATATAATAATGTAGCATAATAATGTATTTTATAAAAGTAGATGATGCTGTGTATATTGTAGAGGGTATTGTAGAGAATATGGGTACAACTGGATTAGCTAGCTTCTAAGCTAATATTTATATATATATATATATATATATATATATATTTTAAGGTTTGAAAAAATTTACAAAAAAAATTACCTCAAATTTTCCTCATTACAACTCTGTGAAGCAGATGCCATTATTATACTTGTTTTACAGGGTAAGATGAGGTTTACAGAGATGAAATGACTTGTCCAGGATTACTGACTTGTAAGTTTAAAATCCAGCCTTTATTCAAATCCAGTACTCTATCCTTTGAATCAACTAGCTCGGAAGTCTTTTTCTAAACTCTGGAGATCCCATATAACCTGAGATTCTTTGTTTCTGTGACTAGATAATCTCTTAAATATCTTTAAACTTTTAATCTGAATCTATGAACATAAACTTCTTGAGAAAGGCCCCACTTCACTTGAGTTTTTCCTATCCCAAGTCCCTAAAACACATAATAGGTATTGAATCAGCTTTTATCTCATAATCTTAGAGAATTGTCTGAGGAATAACTAATATGTGTCAGAAGCACAATTAGAACCAGAAATCCTCTTGATCCCAAGCCAGACCTCTAGCCACTACTCTATCCTGCCATTAAAAAGTTGTAATAAGAATGTTGTGTGGCAAGCACCATGACAATGGCCTTCTTCAACAGACCTTTCTATGTATTTATTTTTTCAGTATCTAGGCTGATAGTTTATATTTGAACACAGAAGCAGAGTCATGGACTTGTTGCCCTGGAATTCTGTATTTTGATCCCCAAGAGATGATTTATTCTAAGGTTGCCTTAGGGTCAAAGATAAAGATGAAGAGAAATTATAAGGAATTCAATAAAATTACATTGTTTATATTCCTATATGGGAAGATGACATATGTAACTCCTATGAATTTTATCATTATTAGAACAGATGAAATCTCCATATAAGTGATAGCAAAATTATATAATAACATTACAATAGTGTTCCATGACATACATATACCATAGTTTGTTAAGCCATTCCCCAACTGAAGGACATTCACTTCATTTCCAATTCTTTGCCACCACAAACAAGGCTGCTAGGAATATTTTTGTACAAGTGGTGTTTTTACCCTTTTTCATCATCTCTTCAGGGTATAAAATCAGTACTGGTATTGCTGGATCAAAGGGTATGCATATTTTTGTTGCCCTTTGGGCATAATTCCAAATTGCTCTCCAGAAAGAGTGAAAGAGTTCACAGCTCCACCAACAATGCATTAGTGTCCCAGATTTCCCACATCCCTTTCAGCATTGATCATTGTCCTTTCTGGTGATATTAGCCAGTCTGAGAGGTGTGAGGTGGTACCTCAAAGAAGCTTTAATTTGCATTTCTCTAATAAGTAATGATTTAGAGCAATTTTTCATATGACTATGGATCGCTTTGATTTTCTAATCTGTAAATTGTCTTTGCATATCCTTTGCCAATTTGTCAATTGGGGAATGGCTTGTTTTTTTGAAAATTTGACTCACTTCTCTGTATATTTTAGAAATGAGTCCTTTATCAGAAATACTAGTTGTAAAAATTCTCTCCCAATTTACTACATTTCTTTTGATCTTGGTTACAGTGGTTTTGTCTGTGCAAAAGCTTTTTAATTTAATGTAATCAAAATTATCTAGTTTGTTTTTAATGATGTTCTTTCTCCAACTCTTCCTTGGTCATAAACTGCTTTCCTTTTCATAGATCTGATAGGTATACTACTCCTTTATCTTCTAGTTTGCTTATAATATGTTTTTTTATGTCTAAATCCTGTATCCATTTTAATCCTATCTTAGTACAGTGTGTGAGGTGTTGGTCTAATCTAAGTTTCTTCCATACTAACTTCCAATTTTCCCAACAGTTTTTATCAGAGAGAGTTTTTATCCCAATAGCTGGACTCTTTGGGTTTATCAAACAGCAGATTACTATAATCATTTCCTGCTATTGCACCTAGTCTACTCCACTGATCCACCACTCTATTTCTTAGCCAATACCAGATAGTTTTGATGACTGATGCTTTATAATATAATTTTAGATCTGGTAAGGCTAAGCCACTGAAGGTGCTTTATTAACCTTGAAGTGTTTTCTCTTAGTAAAATATAAGCTTCTTGAGGGCAAGGACAGTTTTTATTTTTGTCTTGTTATGCCCAATACCAAATACAATGAACATGCTTAATAAATGGCTGCTAAATTAAATTGCTATAAAATGTGAATTATTATTATTATTTTATTAGGCATTGTGCCCCCTGAATAATCCAAAAACCCCCAGCATTAATTCTTCAAAGATTCATAGGACATTGATTAGAAGAATTAAACCATGCTATCCTAGATTTCTCTTAGTGACATAATTAGTCTTTACTGGTGAACCCTTAGATGATGAATATTTTCATTGAATCACAATTATGTATTTAATATGGGAAATAAAGAGTTCATGTGGTATGCTGTAGAGAGAGATAGTTTTAGAATCATGAAGCCTTGAGTTAAAGCTTTTCTTTGATCATATTTGTTAGATGACCCTGGACAAGTTTCTTGCTTTCAAAGTCCCAGGCGATTCTCAAACATTGTAAATTGAGGATTTTGGTAACTCATCAAGCATTCCTTATACTTATGAAATCAAAGGCCCAGTAAAAAATAAAAGAAATCAAAGGATCAACAGAAGGAGGATAACTCAATGCATGATCTGTACCCCATATATGGGAAGGCATATACCTGGTCTCAGTACTTTTCTGCTTTTTAGAAAAATTCTAACCACTCTAAAGTAGAACTCCTTTTCTTACTGCACATGACCCTCTCAAACTAAATGACTGCTTTCTGGGAAAGAGTCAGTAACCTCATTTTAATGAAAGTTCCCGGGAATACAGAAGACTTCAGGTTAAAATACTTCCTCTGCAAAAATGTTAGCAGTGCTAAAACAGTGCTTCTTTTTTGTTCATTCATTCAATTCATTCATTCATTCATTCATTCATTCAACATTTATTGAGCAACCACAATATGGAAGGTACTAGCTTAGGCTTCATAGTAATATAAATATGAATATTATACCAGATCTATGCAGTCCCTAGCATAGGAAGATCAATAGCTTGGGGTTGAATGCATACTCTTATACTCCTTTTTGTGACCTTGGTCAAGTCACTTAACTTTGTTTCAGTTTTCTCTTATGTAAAATGAGAAGATCAAATTAGATGAATTTAAAATCTTTTCCAGCACTGAATCCTATGATAATCCTATGATAAAATTGATCTAATTTTTTTCATGACTAGCCAAGACCTCCAACTACTCTAGTCTGTAAGTCTGAAATATTCTAGGAGCAGGTATATCTTAGGACAGGTCCACAATTTAAGCCTTCCCCAAGTCTAACTTTTATCTAACTTTCATTTTAATATCTCAAGGACTAGGGGTGGCTAGGTGGTGCAGTAAATAGAGCAACAGCCCTGGAGTCAGGAGTACCTGAGTTCAAATCCAACCTCAGACACTTTAACCCCCTTGCCTTGCAAAAACCTAAAAAAAAAAAAATCTCAAGGACTAGATCCAGTATAGTATGCTCAATAGTTAACTGGTCTTAGTCAGTCAACAAGAATTAAACACTTTCTACATATTAAAACATAATTCTAAAGTGGGAACACAAAGAAAGGCAAAAATATGATCTCTGTCATCAAGGAGCTCATATTCTAATAGGAGAGACAACAGTCTCAGAGTCAGGACAACTGGGAAAATTACTTGCTCTTTCCACAGTGCCATGCTAGGGACTGAAAAGTTCTAGTATTATATTCTATTTATATTCCTATTGAAGCTAACACATTAAATATTGGATGAATGAATATAGGGAGAAACACTGCTTCAGTAACTTTCCTGGGTTAACAATTTTTTGGGGAAAGATTTAACCTGAAGCTTTGTAGTATTCTCAGGAACTTTCTTAAATGTGAGATTATTGACTCTTTCCCAGAAATTAATCATTTAGGTTGAAAGGGTCATATGAATCAAGAGTGGAAGGTCTACTTTAGAGTGGTTAGAATTTTTCTAAAGAGCAGAAATGCTCTGAGAACAGGAATCTGCTTTCCTTTATGAGGAGCACAGTGTCATATCACTGATACATGCTACCTAAGTGAAAGTGGGTGAGTTACTAAACCCCTTAACCAATCCTTAAGCTTCCCCATCAAGAGATTCCTGTACTAATTAAACCACAGGTTTGGGCTTTGCCTTTCCTCTTCTCCACCTTCCCCCCAAAAATCAGAGATTATTTAATTTTTTATCTATCATCTATCTATCTATCTATCTATCTATCTATCTATCATCTATCTATCTATCTATCTATCATCTCTCTCTATCTCTTAGGTAGTGATTTAAGGCTTATTAGATTAAGTGACTTTGTCAGCCTAACCATGTTACAGAATGAAGACTGTATTTCCCCATGTATAATATATACCCTTTTCCAAGAAATTTGGGGGTCTAAAAACTGGGAGCCTCTTATACAGTGGTTGTAGCTTTTTGTACTTGTATTTTCTGCCTTTTCATGCTTGTTGTCTTTGTGTTCATTGTTTTGAATTTGTTACCAGTGTATTAGGTTACGTTTTGCCATGTTCTGCTCAGCAATGGCTCAGAAAAGATTTTCGTACAGTCTTGAATTCAAATTCGAAGTGCACATGAATGGAAATCATGCTGTTGAACATCAGTTGGGTCCTCCTCCAAATGAGAAAACAGTCTAAGACTGTCTATGGGAAGAAGAAACCCAACTGAAAACACCATGGCAGAAGAAGGCCATGAGAGGCAAGTCACCCAAATGGTCTGAGTTAGAGAGGGAATTGAAGAGATGGATTGAAGAGCAAAGGGCCATTGGAATTCCTGTGTCCTCAAAGATAGTGCAGCAGGAGGCAAGAAGAATTGCGATGAAAAAAAAAAGAAGTGACTGATTTCAAAGGAAAACACCATTAGTGCTTCAGGGCCATGAAATGGAATGGACTAAGCATGCCTCCATGCACCAGACTTGCCCAGGGAAAACTTGTGGTCAACCAGAGACTGAAGCACAGGCAGGAGAGCAGGCAGAGCCTCTCCTGAAACAGTGATTCATCATCATCAAACACAGATGAGGATGAGTTAATGGATGGGAGTTTTGACAGTGTTGAGGAATTGTATGAATTTTATGATATAAAACTTGAGTTCAATAACTTTATGCAATACTTTTTTTCAAATTTTGGGCCCCAAAATTGAGGTGCATCTTATACATGGGGAAATACAGTATGTTGTCCCATAAATTTAGGAACATAATTTCCAGGGATAACTAGTAATACACAAAGAAAAAAGCTTTCTATTATAAAAAAGCCTCTGGCATGTGTGTGTTTAGTCTTCCTAGGCCTATTCTCCCCAAATCTATATGCTTTATAGATGAGTTTTTTATCCAATCTGATGAGATTTTATCCCTAGGCACAAATTTTAAAAATTTGAAAAGTACTTTATGAAAATTATTTCATTTGGTTCTTATAATAACTCTATGAATAGGTGTTATCATTATCTTGATTTTTACATATGGGGGAAATGAAGAGGATAAGTGATTTGCCTTAATAAATGATGGAGTCAGGATTTGAACTCATCTTCTTGACTTCAGGTCCAGCATCTTATCCCTTATGCCAGTCACATATTTTCCAGGAATTTCTCTCTTTAATCCAGGCTTAGTCTTGAGCACAAACATGCACTCTGTATTGTCTAGTTCCTCCATTAGTAAGTGATTTGGGACTCAATGTTGTTAAGAGTCAATAAACCTCATTGATGGAGAGGCACAAAAGTGGCACATTTCATTCCTAAGCAATATTTAATTTTGCTTGCTGTATATCAAGAGATGTGGCTAAGGCCCCTTCTGTTGAATTGCTGTATTGGGGTTAATTATAGAATCATAAGATTCAAAGATAAGAGAGGACCTTTGAGATCATTGAGTTCAAGCTTCTCATTTTACAGGTGAGGCAATTGAGATAGAGGCTAAATCATTTACTCAAGATCACAAAAGGGCTTTATAGAGTCAGGTAGCATGACACAGGGAAATGTCATTGGATTGAACCTCAGGAGATCTTGGTTCAAGAATTGACTGTGTCACTTATTAGTCATGTGACCTTGAGCAAATTACAACAACTCAGCACCTTCTTGTCCACATTTATAACCTGAAGAGTCAGATGAGCTGATATAAAATCATTTCTAGCTCTGACATTCAATCATTTGTGCTAAAATAGAAAGAGCACTAGATTTTAGAGTCAGCAGAGCTGGATTCCAGTTCTAGTTCTAACCCTGAAATTGAGGTTAGAATCAGGAAGAATAAGGGATTGTCTATACAGTTCAGGGCCATAGGTTGTAACAAATTAGAGATAGAGAAGCAGGAATCAGGAGGGAGGAGAGGGCCTTTAAATGGCTGGTGCTGCTGACAGTCTTCTCTTCAACTTGACCCTGGTTTTTAGGTTTATAGGTTAATACCTGCATCCTTAGCCCTTCACCCTCCCTGTAGGATTCTAAAGCCACTGTTAGCAGCCTCACAGTCAGGGACACAGATCGAAGGTCAATGCAGTTGAATGAAGTATGCACTAGACTAAGGAGTTTCATAGCAGGAGACAAAACTGCATCGAATCCCACCTGTGGTGTCAGTGCTCTCTGTAAGGGGTCTCTGGGCTAAGTGGCTGACCAGGCTTCACTTACGTGACAGTAGGAGAGTGGAGATTTTTTGAACATGAGAAAAACAAGAAAACAGCTGCCTACAACATGAAGAAGTGACCATAATGTCCTGGAAAATCTAATGATCTTGTTATTTTCCTAAAAGCTTAATATTGAAAACCAATGTTCCCAATTAAACTTTCTTAGTAACTATTGTAAAAAATTCAATTTCCACTATTTTTCAAAACCTCATCAAGATTCTTTGTCTATTCATTCTCATTCACAGTATTTTTTATTTGGTCCTGTTCTCCATTCTTCTGGTACTGGGTTATTTTTTTCCTTTGCATTATTTCACCAGTCTTTTTAGTGGTGACAACTTTTGTATGCATTTTTTTGTGTGGCTAGGATAGGTTAAGTTGACTTCATATGACTCCCAGGGGGTGTTTGTATTTATATTCCTCCTAGAGAGTGACAGCTGCAGCATAGCCACTGTCAGGTATGTCTAACCCGCAACAGAAATCAATGCTAGGCACCGGAGTACTGGTATTCAACAGTGACTCATTTGTGTTGTCCCAAATGTTAAGCTGTTCCCTTTTTAGTGTACACACCCTTTATAACAAATTGTCTGCCTTCTAGACCAGCAGTAGAACTGAGTCCTTGATAGTATTCTCCATGGCAGTTCACCCATAGGGCTGAATCAGGAAAACTATTTGTTCTGTTTTTGATGTACTGGGTAGGAAGTGATCCTGTGATTTCACTGGTGTAGGGAATGACTGGGTGAGAAAATTCTCTCTATCAATGCAGGTTGGTACCTTCTATTGTCTTGTTCAACGGGATCCTAGTCATACCTGAACAAATTGTGGTCTATAGTTGATGTGGAATACTACTGTGTCAAATGGAATGATGAGTTCAGTGATTTTAGAAAAACATGGAAAGACTTGCATGAAATAACAAAGAGCAAAAACAGCAGAACCAGAACACTGTATACAGTACCAGCAATATGTTCTAAAAACTATTTTGAGTGAATAAGTTATTTTGTCTATTATAAATGCCCAAATTAACTATAAAAGATATATGAAGAATGATACCATCTGTAAATAGAGAAAAAATAGATAAGTGGAACAATATAAAGAAAAAAATTTATGTATATAAACCTATTTGTGTTTAATGGTAGCCATCTCTAGGTTGGGGGAAGAAAAAAAGGAGTAAAAAAAGGAAATTTAAATAATAATTTTGTTGTATCTTTGAAAGAAATAGCAAATTGTGCATGGTAGATTTACAGTTTCATGTACAATCATCTTTTTAATTTCACTGTATTGTTGAAAGATTTTATTCCATATGTTAAAAAAGAAAACAATTGTTATATTTTATCAATTTTACTAAATATTTTCCTGTTAGATTTTTATCTGGTTCTGGCCATACTGGAGTGTTGTGAGTCTTGTGTTTGATACTTCTAGTGTGGAGCACTGAGAATTTAAATAATTTTCCCAGGCTCATACAATTAGTAGGTGACACAGACTGAATACCCAGGTACTCCTATCCAGGTCAGCTCTCTATCCACTAAGATATACTGTCTCATAGGCAACCTGTTTTTTTTTTTTAAATAATCACTTTAGGATTCCATTTTGAACTCCCCCTTTTCCAATGTATTTCTAAGTGATGTTCAGGTCTCTTCAGATCTATCTAAAGAGCATGTTTATTTGTTGGATTTTCTCCTGTGATTTTTTGGTAATATTTTTCTTTCTTTGTAACGATAAAATGTTATATAAATGTAAGCTAATGTTATTGCTAAACTTGTTCCATATTTCTTTAGAGGCATCCAATGCTTTCCACAGTTTTACTTTAGCCAACCTTTTCACTCTTATCTTCTATTGCTTCTCTTCTTTGTCCCCAAGTTATGGCCACTCTTTGTCTTTCTGAATATATCCCACACATTCCTTTTGGTTTAATGTTTTGATCACATTGTTTCCTCTTCTTGAAATAATTATCTATCACTACCACTGACTATGAGTGATATATTTTTGACCATAGTAACCTATGAAATGAATAAATTTAGCAATGACCTGCAGTGCTGTGTGGTCCCTTCTACTTTCTCCAGAATACTAGTGTAAGAGTAGGAAAGAAGGTACAGGGTGCTAAATTACATAGTTTTGAGTCATCTGCAAATATTAATTTTACTGTTGTGTTCTCTTGTTTCAACTTCACACCAAAAGGTTCACTTTGTTTGAATTCGTTATGAGAGTTTTCTAATAATAACTTATGCTTCATCTTCCCAACTCCATCTCTCAATACTACCCCAGGGCTTAAATATGAGAAACATGTGGTTGCATACAGTTTCTTTCTTTTTTCTTTTTCTTAAAAGATTTTATTTATTTTGAGTTTTGCAATCCCCCCCCCCAATCTTACTTCCCCCCCCCCCCCACAGAAGGCAATTTGCCAGTCTTTACATTATTTCCATGGCATACATTTATCCAAATTGAATGTGATGAGAGAGAATCATATCCTTAAGGAAGAAACATAAAGTATAAGAGACAACAAGATCAGACAATAAGATATCAGTTTTTCCCCCTAAATTAAAGGTAATAATCTTTGGTCTTTGTTCAAACTCCACAGTTCTTTCTCTGGATACAGATGGTATTCTGCATTGCAGACAGCCCCAAATTACACGTGATTGTTGCACTGATGGAGTGAGCAAGTCCATCAAGGTTGATCATCACCACCATGTTGCTGTTAGGGTGTACAGTGTTTTTCTGGTTTTGCTCATCCCACTCAGCATCAGTTCATGCAAATCCCTCCAGGCTTCCCTGAATTCCCATCCCTCCTGGTTTCTAATAGAACAGTAGTGTTCCATGATATACATATACCAGTTTGCTAAGTCATTCCCCAATTGAAGGGCATTTACTTGATTTCCAATTCTTTGCCACCACAAACAGGGCTGCTATGAATATTTTTGTACAAGTGTACATCTAGTTTCTTGGAGTCTGATCTTCAATGTCTCAAGAAGAATTGTCTAATAATAAATATTTAAACTAAAATTGGCTTATTTAAAGGCATGTAAAGCACAGAAAAGTCATTAAAATCCAAGCTAGTTGGGAAGAAAATTGTCATGTTTCACATTCACTATAGGGTAAAGATCTCTAAAGGAGTGTATTACCAGGGACAGACAATTTCAACATAGTCACAGTAATATAACTTTTAATGGCTGCAGGGTGTTCTGGAGTCAACTCAAATTGAATTACAAAAGCTGATTGTTAAATTTTCAGTGAGCACCCCTGCTTATAAAGAAGTCTTGTCATATTGTCTGAATTTTGAGTTTGGGGCTAAGTTTAAAAGACTATGTCATGAAATATTGCCACCAGTATTGTTTTGTATACCACAATAATTTCTTCAGTTGTGTAGTTTTTCCAAATTGTCCCATTGTATAACAGTATGAAAAAAGAATATTTAGCATCCCCTTCCAGCATCTTCATTCATTCACATTCATTCATTCATTCATTCATAGAGCACCTATTAGGAATAAGGTACTAAGCCAGATTCTGTGAAAGATGCAAAGATAAATAAAACATGACCCCAGTCCTTAAGTATCTCAACACCTATGGTACAGCTAATATAATTTAGAGGTTTGAAGGAAAAAGCTTTCATCTGGAATGATCCTGGAGGGCTTTAAAGCCTCCTTCTGGTGGCATATGACTTTTAAAGGAAAGGAAAGATGAAGAGAGGAGAAAGGAAAGTATTCTAGGTAGATGAAATGGCATAGGAAAAAGATTTGGAGGTAGAAAAGATCTGTTTAAGATTAGTTAGAGTGGAAGATGTATGTGTATGAAGAGACTATAATAAAATTGAAAAACAAGTTAGTTTCAGATTCTGGGGAACTATTAATGCTGGATGAAATGTTTAGATTGAATTTTGTAGGCAATGGAGCTATTAAAGGTTTTTGAACAAGAAAACAACATGACTAATGTAGTGAGGATGTATTGATAAAGGCTTTTGGAAGCAGCATGTAGGAGGATTAAAATGTGGGAGATACTAGAATCAGAAAGATCAGATAAAAAACAGACTTCAATAATTGCTAAAGCATGGAGTAATAGAGGTAGGGTATTAGAAATAAGAAGGACTATATGGGAGAGAAATTCGAAGGAAGAACCAATAGAACTTGGTGGCTTTATTGTGTGTGAAGACTTGGAGACTGTTACACTTACCCACTTAAGAATCCTAGTCTGAGGTTTCCATATACTGAGGAAAGAATGAAATAGTTGGTTTTTGATCCCTCAGTTTCTTTCTTCTCAAATATTATCAAGGAATTAGCTTTGGTATATGGACCAGGATCAAAAAGACCAAACCCAATCATCAAGCAAAAGGAACAAATAGGATTTGAGTTTAGGTAATCAAACTAGGGTCACAGATATAGAGAAAAATAGTTTAGAATGAAGTCAAGAAAATTAATGGAAAGTCATACCAGGAGTGAATGAAAATTTATTGATTTACTGCTTATTAAGTATCAAGTACTATGTTAAGAAAATGAAACTTCGGGAAGGTTAGCCTCCCATGAGTTGCCCATGATCATACAGAAAATCACCATCAAAAGCTGGAATTGATCCAATGCCCTCTGGCTCCAAAGCTGATAACACTCCCTTGCAGGACATTAGAATCAGTTTGCCAAGCCAATAATTAGAGCTAGCAATTATATAGCACTTATTCTGTCCTAGGCACCATGATAAACACTCTACAAGAATTATCTCATTTGATTTTCACAACAAACCTGGGAGGTAGGTGCTACTATTATCCTCAATTTACAAATGAGAAAATCTAGACAAAAATAGGACTTGGTCATGGTCCAACAGCTAGTAAGTATCTGAAGTTAGATTTGAACTCAGGACTTGCTGATTCCAAACCTGAACTCTAATTAATTGGCCCAGATCAGCAGTGTCAAGGCAGACAGATGAGTTTCCTGTTCAAGTTGATTCAGCACCAATTCAAGAAGAATTGTCTGATAATAAATATTTAAACTAAAATTGGACTATTTAAAGGCTTCTAAAGCACAGAAAAGTCATTTTCAGAAGATTGAAGTGGCATAGAAATTCTGAAATAATGTCAATGACAACAAAATCCAAATCAAAACAAAAACCCAACCAACAACAAGAAAATCTAGAGTTCTTTAATACTTGGCCTCATTTAATGATATTTGCTCTTCCATACTTCTATGTACATTTCAACCAATGTAGGCAACCCACTGGTGTTCGGGCAAGTTCTCAGGTTTTGACATTATTAGCCAAGGCAGTGTGGAAAAGGGCCCTGAGTCATGGTGACCTCTGTAGGAATCTCTGATTAATAAAGAAAGCCTATTTTGATAGGGTTAACTTGCTGTAGGGAAATATTTACATGCAGTGAAACAAGTCATTGTAATTCTGTAGGGGTAGGCAGGACACTACCAGAACATGGAGAGCTGTCATTGGATAATAGTTAGACTGCTGTAGTCAGTTCATCCATTTGCAAAATTGCCCACAGAGAAATGTGGGAGTGACCAGACTCACTTTTCATCCTGCATCCTCTCAGACTTCCAAATTTGCTTGCTAAACACTGACCAGCCCTAACTTGCTTAATTTACAAAAAACTGATAAGATCACAACCCATGGCAAAATGGCTTCAGTCTAGTAATTTTCAGTTCTTGTTTACATTGGAAGTGTTTGAATTTTTATGTAATTTTCACCCTGTTCTTCATTTTTATTTTTTTCAATTGCATTGTTGAAAAGTCAAAACAAAGACTTTTAGTACTCTAATTTTGCAAGTTGATGGTCTCATAAGGTTAAAACTGTTTCATTTCAAAAGCAAACATTTGAAACCACAGGTATAACAGCTAAGAATGTTTGACTGAGCAGGTGGCTTCAAAGATAAATATCCAGATAGACCCTGAGAGGTTTTCAGGTTTTAAAAGGTTTCTATAAAATGTTTTTCCATGAAGATAGGATCAGTATTGAATATCAAAGACTCTTGATTTTTAAAAATACACACAAATACACATGCATGCAAATAGTTGTATTTTGTTTCCTCATTTTTGGAGAGTAGTTTTATGAGTCATTAAAGATCAATTGACCATGCTCTTAACTCTCTCTGTTGGATCACATCACAAAAAACAGTCAAGATTTAAAAAATAAGTTAACTGTGCACAAAAATGCTAATTGTAATGTTTCATCTTGTTAGTTATCTTTAATCAGTTGAAATAAAAATATAAAAGTAAAGTGTTCAGCTCAGATTTCTTAAAATCTTGGAAACCATAAAAATGGACACTAGAAGACACAGAAAAAAATAACCTTTTATTGAAATATAAATGGTTTTTTTTTTTTTTTTTTTAGGATTTTGCAAGGCAAATGGGGTTAAGTGGCTTGCCCAAGGCCACACAGCTAGGTAATTATTAAGTGTCTGAGGCCAGATTTGAACTCAGGTACTCCTGACTCCAGGGCCAGTACTCTATCCACTGTGCCACCTAGCCACCCTGAAATGTAAAGGTTTTTAGGGGAGCAGTAGTAGGAAGGAGAAGTTGTCAATTACCTCTCCATAGTTAATGACAGGTTTTATTTTGCTATTTTCCCCCTACCAGTTATTATGAATAGTGAGATTTAATATGTATATGTATATATATATATATATATATATATATTTATATACATATAAACGAAGAAGAGACATTTCTTATAGTTACTATTAAATATGTGTGGGATTTATTCATGCTCAGATTAGGAAAAATATAAAAAGATCTTTGTTTAGTGACAGAATTAACCCTCTTCTCCAACAGCTTCAAGAAACAGGAGGAATGAGGCAGCAGAAAATTTATAGTTGCAACATGAAAGTTAGTTGAGGCCCACTCAGGTTTGAAGGGGCTAGGCTCTGCTTTAGTAAGTAAAAAGTCACTACCACAGTGGCAAGAGCTATGTTTTGCCTCCAAAGAGCAATAGCTTCAAGCCTGGGATGTGTTTTCCGTCATTATAAAGAAAAAAAGCATAAGTAATTCAGATTCAATGTGAGTTTCCATCTCTCAATGAAATGCATGGTGCCTCAGGTTAGCAGCTGCCTTGTCAGAGTGTCTGAAAAATTTTGGCACATCACTGTAAATTGCATATTTCTTACCAAAGTACTTAAATAGTGCTAAGGAATGTTTAATTGCAAGAAAGGGGGGAAAAAGCCACATTGGGAGCATCTTTTTCCAAGAAAATGTCAAAAGCTAATTCACTTAATTAAAAGTCTGAATTACAGCATCTAATTTTTTTTGAATCTAGTGAGAAGATTATAATAATTAAAGACAAACAATGTTTCTGAGCAATTTAGGATTAACATTAGTAAAAAAAGTTAGAGGTTCAAGATTCAATGAAAGAATTAATTTCTAAATGTTAGTTGTTTGGGAGTGTCTTCCCAACATTCTCTTTTTTGGGACTTTTGAGAATGAGCAATGATGAACTGGAAAGGTGACTGGCTCCTCTCTACCATAACATCTCAGATTTTTGGGTTGCCTCAAGGTTAGACTAAACTCTATATTGTATATTCCTTAATCCTTTGATATTGTTTGGGCACTAATTAGTAGGTAACTATTTTATCAGATTTCAGCTGTATTAGGACACTGGTTTCAGGAATTTCCTCATGCAGTTGAAAGTCTGAAAAAAAAAAAAAACCTGAGCTGAAAGCCATCAACTTCCAATACATCCATAATCCCAGAATCCATTACAGCATTGAAACAGGTTCTTATAGGGCAGAAATTATTTTTATTTCCACTAATGACAGGAAGGGGCAACATGATACAGTGGAGAAATACTCTGTTTTCAATTCAAGAACACATAAATTCAGGACTTTTATCTATTACTATATTAACCAAGGGACCCCTCTCCAAGTCATGATTTAATCTCTCAGGGCCCCATTCAACTTTCTAAGGTTATGAATTAAATTGCATGGAAGAAGGACTCCATGTTTTGGACTAAATAAAAGACAGAAAACTTTAGAATGATTTTCAAGTCATAGCTATTCATTCTTACCCCCAAATTCCTGCCATTTAAAAACTTGGGCAGGGAAATTATTCTTTTCTTTGTTCAAGTGAAATACCACATAGACTTTCCTTAGGGAAAATGGAACAGAGTTCTCAACCAAGAATTTGGATTGGAAAATTGAATAACTAAGTACCACACTTCATGCCTTCACTGTAGTTTGTAGGCTATGAAGAGACATTGGAAAGGCAAACAGAATTCTATAGACTTGGCAGCTATTCTGATATAACTATTGGCCAGACTTGGGCAGATCTGTACAGTCCATCTAGGGTCTTGTGTGTTGGGAGCCAGGGCAATTCCCATGACAAGCCACAATGAAAGGTTGAACTGAAGTTCCAAGTCAAAAAAGTTTGCAGATTCATGCTGCCATTAAATACACAGAGACAGCCAGCACATTAAATTTATACCTCTGGTTCTTTATGAGACATATATTAAACCTCAGACTCTCAGCATCTGTTTGGGCTGTCTGACAATATCCTCATTACGAGCTATAAGCCAAGCTGATGGAACACAGTTCCTCCCCTTAATTCAGAGAGGTAAAACTCATAATAATTTCAAACAAAGCTGTCTAACTAGGATAGCACAAAAGAGATGGGGTAGGAAGGCTTAGTTTCTCAGTGGCTTTTAGGTAATCTTGTTAAGAAACATAGGAAGATTATTTAAATGCCTCTTAAGCAGCAGTTCCTCCCACTTGCTACTTTTGAGGCCAGTAGTCTGGGCTTTGTTTTATTCCACACTGCCAGCCTGACTAGTGATAGGGCTGGCATGTAGCTGATCCTGGCAACACTCTTACAGTTGTCAGATGCCAGCTTAAACGGATGCTGCAAAGAAAAGCCAGCATCCTGTGTTTTAAATGCCAGCTCTGATTTCTATGAAGCCAGCAGGTAATTTTCTTTGTTTGGGGTGATGAATCTCCACCCCAACCCCCCATTTCCTTCTTCCCTTTTACAATTCACAATTTAATATTCTGGCTACAAAAATCACTGAAAATGCTGAACCGTTAGTATCTTACTGCACAAAATATCAGGTATGTAGAAGATAATAAATAAATGTGCAGTAGTATGCAGAGAATGTTCTGTGTTGAGAACCTGTCATTTCTGGAATATTTATTTCCTTCTAACAGTAGAGGGGGAAGACCCTTATTGCAAGGGTGATGGTTTTACTACCCTGCTCTTTGAAATGACAAAAACAGTTTAGATGCTCATTTATGTTTTGCAAGTTTTTTCCAACACATTTCCTACATTGGTTACATAGCCCCCATAATCTATAGCAAAAACACAGAAATTAGTATAATATATTGAGAATAATCATTTCTTTCCAGATAAGAAGGAGAACTTTAGACTGAGATTTAAAAGTTGATATGATTCATTGAGGTTTTGGCATATCACTGCTTCCTTTTTAAGACTCTAGGTAACTGGAAAACCTCAAATTATTCATCTTGTTTCTTTCCTGCCATCCCCCACCCCCCAAACCCAACCAACCTCAAACTGAAGACAAGCTGACTGCATGCAGTTTATTCTCAAAGTTAAAAGTCATTTTCTTGGAAGGAAAAGTGGCATCGGGGTGGTGATTGTGGAATGTGGACTTTAGTCAGTTATGCTAACATTTCTTCTAATCCCTTCAAAATTAAATAAATTAAATACTAATAAAACTCTTTTTACTGAGGTGTCTACCAGCTTCATAACAGTCCCAGAGGGATACCTATTACAGCTGCATTTGGGGTTCTAATATAGTATAAGCTTATTTTCTCAAGTTTCAAGCTAAAATAAGCTAGAGGTTTTGGGGGAGACGTGTGAGGATTAATAGAAAACTATTGCTAATCAGGCTAAAATGAATTGCACATTGGTAAGAATGGATTGGCCACTATATATATATATATATATATATATATATATATATATATATATATATATATATTTTATATTTGAAAGCATAAGCATATGCTATACATTGAGTGTCTTTCGAAAACCTATTTAAGTCAGTAGTAATTCCCATTAAATAGCCAAACCTTTGGAGATCCTAGTTGTAATCCAATATAAACTAACTTTGGAAGGTCATGTATACGATGACTATTATTGACTCTCATGAAATGGATAGCAAGGTGATTAGTATTTTGAAGGGCAAAAACCCACTGCTAAGTAACAATTCCCTAATGGCACATCTTAGTTTCAACTATAAACATTCAAGTTATTCTCAACAGAGCTGAAGAGAACTAACTCACTCTCTCTCTCTCTCTCTCTCTCTCTCTCTCTCTCTCTCTCCATAAGAAGGCAAGGGTATAATTCAACGGAAAGAAGCAAATACAATATAAAAAGGAAGTTGGAAAAGAATCTTTATACATTTATTGTTTACTCAATTTTTAAAAAAGTAATATTAAGATATTCAATTCTGTAACTATGCACAAATTTGTACTATGTACAAAAAGAGCAATGGGGAGATTCATCATGGATAGGAGCAAATTGCAAGATGTTACAAATAAAGAATTAGAATGAAGTGGTATAATGAATGGTATCGATGAAATATACAATTGAAGAAAAAAAAAGAGGGGCCAGATCGAGTGGACAGAGTGAAGGAAGAATAGGCTTGAGTGCTCTGTTGATATTTTCATGAAGTTAAGAAGGAAGATTCCCCACCATGATGTGTTGTTTTGTTACGGCACACTGGTATTGTAGTAGAGTGTAAAAAAAAAAAACTATTTCTAATATTGGATGGCATGAGTTCAAAACCTATTTCTGACACTTTCTATATGACTTAGGGGAAGTAACTTAACCTCCTTCATATATAAAATGAAAAGGTTAAACTAGATGGTTTCTGAGGTCCCTGTGAGATGTAGATCTTAATCTTAAAGCCTTTATAGTAGACCATGGCTAAGAGTCATAGAGGATCATATAGGATTGGCAGTCATAATTGAGTAGATATCTGTATTGTTGGAGAGAATTCCCAACTGACAAAAATCATAGATCTGATATAGATTTGGTGTAAATATTCCATTAATTATACATTAATGATATTTGACATGCAGTATTTCAGATATGCATCTTTAATGATAAATCTCAGCTGGCACTTTAGTGAAAATGCTCTTTCCAGGTCTCGAAATGGTTACACATGTTCAGAGAAATCCAATCCTTTGCTTGCCAATTCTTCTGATCATTCTAGAGAACAGAATATGCTGGTTGATCACAGCAAATATGGAATATATTTAGTTGCACAAGCAGAGTCTGTCCTTTAACCATAATGTACGATTTTGTGAGGAAGTTGTGGCTAAGTGGGTGGGGTAATTACACCCACCCAATCTAGTCCCACCCTGAATTAGGTTGTGTCTATTACTCAAAGCATGTGTTACAAACTGGCTCCATTCTGCATATGGCAACTAGTGCTGGGTCAAATAGGGAAGTTTCTTATCTCAGTCCATGGTTCAGTTTATCTGAGAGACAATTTCAGTGAATAGCTGGAATAAAAAAGCTATTAATCGTTTCACACTGGACAGATTGGACCAAAACAAAGCTACTGCTTTGAAATCACTGCTGTTTAAGAGGCTAAGGGAAGGAAGGGAACAACATTCTAGCCTGGTAAAGCAGTATCAGAGTAATATAAATAAACTGGAGAAGAGGGACAGCAGTTGGCAGTCTAACAGTGACTATGTTTTCAGTATGAGACTCATAGTTAAATCCAATAATTTGTTTGAAAAAATAGAGGGTGAGGCAGAGAGGAATTTTATTCAAGATGAAACATGTCATTTGAAAACTGGGGTATGGTAATGTCTATAGCTATTATTAATATTATTTGAAGTCAATCATGAGTTTGGGGAGTAAAATTAAATGAATTGATATAACTGAAGAAACCTGGAAACACAAACAATGAGGCCTGAGGTAGGAGATGCTTTACCTCTCTGGTATGTCTCATAGAAACATTGCTAGTTTTTGAATACAACTTTTAGTATGAAAGTCAAAATTCTGATGACTCCTAATTAAAAATAAAATGACACATTTCTTCAACCCACAGTTGCTATTATAGGAAAAATAATATAAATTGGTTTAGGATCCTTGTAGATAAATCTGACATATTAATGATAATAATAGCTAGCATTTATATTGCTTTAAGATTATCAAAATACATAAATTTTCTCATTTGATACTCATACCAATCTTGTGAAGAAGATGCCTTTATTAACCACATTTTATCGATGAAGAAACTGAGACTAAGAGGTTATTTAGATTTAGGTTATCTAGATTTACCTAGAATCATACAGCTAATGAATGTTTGAGGCAGGATTTGAGGTCAGAATTTTCTGACTCCAAGTATAGTACTTTATTGTACCACTATGATTTCCAAGTTATTTGTAATGAAAAGCTTTAGATTTTAAAATTCATGAACAACAACATAAAACTCCAATTTGGAAAATGTTTCCCCCAAATTTGCTTCACTCTTGCTCATTTTGAAAGATAAAACTGACAACATTTTTATCCATTGTATTATAGTAAAAAAAAAAAAGAACTGGATTTGGATTTAATAGCCCTGAGCTCAGTTTCTAAGTTGATGACAAATGGGTAGATTATATTATTTCTCTGAACTTCAGTTTCCTCAGCTGTAAAATGGAAAAGCATAGGGTCAAGGCCTATGATTTCAGTGACAAGGAGATCTTTTGAGTGATGAAACTCCCTCCACTATTGCAGCACTTTCTTTGCAACTTAGAATCTTAGAGAGCTGCCTGGTATATTGAGAGGTTAAGGTAATTTCCAGGGTCACACAGTGTTAGAGGAGGGGATTTGAATCCAGGTCTTCATGGCATCAAAACCACCTTCTTATCTGCTACACCATGATGCCTTCCACTTTAAAATGAAGGCCTGGAATAGATGACCCTCTTTGGTCTTTCTCAACTCTACATCTATGATCTTATGACATTTGGAGCCCAATTCATGACCTGCGGTCTTTCCAAACTGATTCCATATGTAGTCTGTGCTGAAGTTAATGGTTCTTGCCAGTCTTTGCAGTGTATATTACTGTTTGCATCTCTGTTTCTTTGTTTGAAGGGTTGCATGAGGTCTTGGCCTAGATAGAACCTCTCTATCTCAAAATTGCTACACAGCAAATTGTTCCATTTGTGGCTGCTGTGAGCCAAGCACGAATCTAGTGGTTCTTTTTTTGAGTAGATTGGGCATTTAAAAAACAGAGTTGCAAATAGTATTCACTGTAGGTTTCACAGTTAGCCACTTTATGAAATTTCTTTTTGGCTCAAGACTTCCTCTGTATTGGCAGGGAAGTCATAGACCGAAACTTTTGAACCAGGCACTAGTTCACTTCTTGTGGAGTCTGATAATTTATAGGCAGATGAGACAAAACAGTTACCCAATTCATAGCATCTAAGTTCTCCCCCCCCAAAAACCTCTAGAGTTTGAAATCCTATGAAAGGAATGGAGTTACATATTACTCACATACAGTTAGAGAAATATGGAAACCTATGATCATTGCTGAGACAGGAGATTGCTATTGTTCAGTTGTTTCAGTCATTTCTGACTCTTTGTGACTTGATTTGGGATTTTCTAGGCAAAAGATACAAGAGAGGTTTGCCATTTGCTTCTCCAGATTTATTTCATAGATGAGGAAACCTGAGGCAAAGAGGGTTAAGTGACTTGTCCAGAGTCATACAGCTAGTGAGTGTCTGAGGTCAGATTTGAACTTAGCAACAAATCTTTCTGATTCCAGTTTGCCACTATATCACTTAGTTGTACCACTTAGTTACCCTGGACAGGGGAATAGTTTAGGATCCATCATAGGATCAGAGATTAGAACTAGAAGATACCTCAGAAAAAATGGAATTTAGTCTTTTGATTTTCCAGAAGAGGAAGTTGAAGAACAGAAAGATTAAGTGATTTGCCATGGTTTGCAAAACTTGTTAGTCTTTTTTCATTTTTTTCCTTATAAGTTTCTGAAGCAAGATTTAAACCTAGGTCTTGCCGACTCCATATGTAGTGCCCTGCATACCTATCATGGGCATCCTCTGGATGCTCAACTCTGTTAGTCTTCCAAGGCACAAAACCTACAGTCATAGCATTAAATATACTGTGGTTTTCTCTACCCCTGCCTCCTCTCACTAAGTGTCAGCACACCAGGGTTCTTAAATGTGCCTATTACTACTTTAATTCCAATAAAACCCCTTACTTCTCCTGCAATACTTAGTTAACACTTATCTTACTATAGTGCTTTTCCAAACATGAGACATCTGAACAGTTTGCCCCCTTTACTCATCTAACCTCTTAAACCCCAAGTTTTCTACTGCTACAGGGCAGCTAGGTGGCCTGGAGTTGGGAAGACCTGTATCAAGCCTCAGACACTTACTGGCTATGTGATCCTGGGCATGTTATTTAGACCTGTTTGCCTCAGTTTACTCATCTGTTAAATAAACTGAAGAAGCAAAAGGCAAATTGCTTCAGTATCCTTTCCAAGAAAACCCCCAAAGGGGTTATGAAGTCAGACACAACTAAAAAGTGACTAAATAACTGCAATAACAATTGTAGCAACAAATCCAAAAGCTTTGGGTGCAATGATACAATAACTTTTGAACACATACTAGTCTTCTTAGCAATATAGTCATATAGACAGTGATTGTGGTCAGTACTTCTATCTTTAAATGCCAAGAACTATGTGGGTATTTTTGGTGTGTGTGTGTGTGTGTGTGTGTGTGTGTGTGTATACATTGCAATGTCCTCATGTATAATTTTCTTTCTTTTTCATTCCTCCTCTGCACTCCCCCCCCCCAGCATTTATATTCTAAGAGGAAACCATTGTCATCCATGAGTGAAAATGTGGCTGAGAAGGCTGATGCATGACCAGTAGTTCTTTCCACAGTGAACACGTTAGAAGGTTACATTTTGGTCTGTGGTTATGACTGCTATTTGTTTATTGCTTTTTTTGTAAGCCTGCCTCTTTGCTGAAATGAGGAGGCATCTGAGGAAAAAGCATTAACTTGCATATTCATACATTGAAATCATAACACACAAATTGGTTCTTTATTAAATTCAACTCACTGAACATTTATAGAGTTCCCACTCAGGAAACACTAAACAATGATAATACCTTATTAAGGCCAGGTGAATAGGACAAAAGTTGGTCAAAAAAAAGTGATTTGACAGAATAACAAAGAATTGCCAGAGGTAAATTGCCCAATATGTATGTGTATGGCTACCAAGTTCTTAGGAGCAATAAAGTTAAGGAAATCAAAATATGTAGCTAGACAGAATCTCATCTTGAAGAATGCTCCTGTTTATACAGAATTTGGTTGGGTGGCTGGGAGGTAATTTTCTTCTTTACTCCTTCACTCTAGAGCCCCAGTTCACCTCATCACAGGGTCTAGGGAGAGATAATTTATTATTGATAATACATTGGGCAGCATTAGGAGGACTCATATTTACCACAATTCTCAAAAGAATTTGGAGTAGGAAGAAAAAATTGAAGAAGGGAATTCAGAATGTCTCTTTCCCTTGGTCTCTAATTTATATTAAATTTAATCAACATAACTAAAATGGCACAAAATATATGGAAAATATGGAAACAAGTATTTAGTATAATAAATACTATTCATATAGATGAATGATTGAATAAATAAATGATGACCAAGTATAAAGCATTATGCTAAGTTATGGGATGTCAAATAGAAAAGCAAGACTGTCCCTCCTCACAGGGAGTTAACAATCCTCATTAGGGAGAAAACATATATATATATATCTATAGCTCTATCTATCTATCTATTTATATCTATCTATCTATCTGTCTATCTATATCTTTCTATCATCTATCCATCCATCTATCTATCTATCTATCTATCTATCTATCTATCTATCTATCTATCTATCTATCTATCATCTATCTATCTGGTTTTAATTGCAAATCAAATAGAAAGTTCCATGGTTCTAAGTGTGTAGAAGCAAAGTAGATGACAATGCTTTTTCTTTAATGTCATTTCCACTGATAAAATCATATCTGTTTCTGCAATTGAACCATTTGATAATGACAAGTACTTCATTGCAAGAACTTTCTATTCTGGGTCCACAAGAACTATGACTGTGACAACTGTAGGAGCAGTTTCCAGATGCATTTACATAGGGGTTCTTTTCTTGTGGGCTGGAAGGATTACCATTCCTATTGCTCTTGGGTTCAGAATCTTGCTAAATTATCCCCAACATAGTCTGAGGGGAGATGATATTCTAGGAGGTGGTGGTGATAGTTCGACTTGCTTGGTACATTCTCCCTTATTTCTCTCCCTCAGAATGCCTTGCTGCTTCAGTTAGGCAGGTTTGCCTTTCTTATATGTGTTAGTAAATTAACACTTTAAAATGTTAAACTTTGGAAATAAAGCAATGGAGTCATATTACTCCTTTCCCTGGAAAAGTTGTGGTATTTAAATCTTTTTTACAATTTATTTAAGGTGGGGCAGCTAGGTTGCACAGTGGATAGAGCACCGGCCCTGGAGTCAGGGCCTCAGTTAATAATTACCTAGCTGTGTGGCCTTGGGCAAGCCACTTAACCCCATTGCCTTGCAAAAAACCCCCCCAAAACCTAAAGTAATTTGTTTAAGGCAATGGGGTTTAAGTGACTTGCCCAAGGTCACACAGCTAGGTTATTATTACATTTCTGAGCCTGGACATAAACTCAGGTCCTCCTGACTCCAGGGTCAGTGCTCTATATACTGTGCCACCTAGCTGCCTGCCAAGTTGTGATATTTAAAAACTATTTTCAATATATCATAAAATTGTTTTTGTTGTTTTTAATGGTAAGGTATGAGAAAAGGCTCCCCTAATGTTGAAGCTTAGGTATCCCAAAGGATCTTAGCATACTTCTGGATCTATGTTTTAGGAAGTCTGATCACTTTCTTGACATTATACTATAGGATGAGGAACTAAAAGAAAAATAAATTCTTAAAATTATTATTTTTTATAAGCAATTCTTTTTATGGTAACAAAGATTTGGAAATTAAAGGGATGTCCATCAATTGGGGAATAACTGAACAAATTGTGGCATATGAATGTAAAATTATTTTTTAAAATTTATTTAAGGCAATGGGGTTAAGTGACTTGCCTAAGATCATACAGCTAGGCAATTATTAAGGTCGAATTTGAACTCAGGTACTCCTGACTCCAGGGCCGATGCTCTATCCACTGCACCACCTAGCTGCCCCTTAAAATTCTTTAAGTGATATTGTCAATGATGTAGTCATTTGGATTTGGAGTGACAACGGTTTGAATTATTCCTCAGATTTTGCAACCTATTTGACCCTGGTCAAGACACTAAAATACTCTCAGCTTCCTCTCTTGAAATTGGTATGGGTTGGCTTAGTGGGGTCCAAGGTCCATTCTAGCTCTAAATTAAAGATCCTTATGAATATATTTAGCAAACTACTTGGATAGAATAAGGAAATGAATGAGGAGATAAGGAAAAAGATCACAAGCTAGACATGGAGTTATATTATAACTATGGGGGATTATATTTAACAAAACAACTTCTGGGGTTCTCCTTTCCCCTCAAGCAGAGCCATTAAAATTTTGTCAGTTCTTTTAGTAGAGGAATAAACAGGCTGGATAACTATTTTAGAGTTGATCCTCACCATCAAATCAATGCTTATTGCTGGAGTGAAAATAATAAGAAATTTGAAGGGAAGTTATTATTTAAACTTTGTATTTTCAATTCAGGAGAGGAAAGCTGAGCACATTTTTTTCATGAGCCCTAGATTTTTAAAGGTAAGATTATGAAGGATTTAGCAAAGGTATCCCTGTCAAATTCCAAATTCTAAAATTCTATAATTATCCCCAGAAGGAAGGGAGATCCAAGGATGCAGTTCTGAGATGCAAAGAAAAAGCATTCTGATGAAAAACACTTAGACTGTTTTTTTTTTAGGTTTTTGCAAGGCAAATGGGGTTAAGTGGCTTGCCCAAGGCCACACAGCTAGGTAATTATTAAGTGTCTGAGACCAGATTTGAACCCAGGTACTCCTGACTCCAGGGCTGGTGCTTTATCCACTACGCCACCTAGCCGCCCCTTAGATTTTTTTTTTTTTAAGTTCTTTGTTAATTTTTTTTTTGTAAGGTAATGGGGTTACACAGACAAGTAATTATTATGTGTCTGAGGTCACATTTGAACTCAAGTCCTCCTGACTCTGGGACCAATGCTCTATGTACTCAGCAACCTAGCTGCCCCTTGTTAATTTTGTTTTGACACAATAGTCACTTCCTAACAAATGCCTGAAAAAAACACTTTTATATTTCTTGAAAAATGATCAATTAATCACTCAATAAATGTTTTTAAAGTATCTATTATATATTAGGGACAGTGTTAAGTGATTTAAACAGTAAGGTTATTGATTGCCAACAGAAAGGTGGAATTTATCCTTTAACACTGATGAAATAATGTGATAAAGTGATAAAGATAACTTCAACAGGGACTGACATTGATTAAAAAGGAAAAAAAACACAAAAGATGGAAGAAAAAGCCGATAGAAGAGAATAAATGAAAACATAAGCACAGTACAGTCCTGTAACAAGAGTGTCAGCAGTGCTAAAGGTCAGAATCAGTTGAGGCTGGTATTAGAAACCAAGGATACCCCTTCTCCCCAAATAGACATATGCTAGAAATGAACAAGATTAAAAAAACACTACTTTCACTGCTTTAGGTTGATGGAATCATAATAATGGAGAAGGCAAAGAAGCTCAAATCCTATTTTGTATCTGTTTTCTTTGTTAAGAAAAATGATTTGGATTGGAAAGGAAAGAATAAAATCATGAATAGAAGACTGATACCCAAGATAGGTAAATAGGAAGACATTAAGAGAACATCTCATACTCCAGGATGAATTTGAGACATCAAGTACAGTGAGGCAACAATTGAAAGTAGAGCAAAAAGACAGATGAAAATGTTTATTAAGCAACTGTCATTGACCTCTGAAATATCATGAAGAATGGGATAGAAACAACAAGATTAGAAAAGGAAAAAAAAGGTCTCAATTTTCAAAAAAGGGAAAAGAATAGAATTTACAAACAACAAATTTTTGATTCATGTTTTAATTCCTGAAATAATTAGAAACTTTTATTATTAAAGAGATCAAAGACTAATCAGAGAATTAAAAAAAAAATTCAAGTTCAGATACTGTCTCTGACACACACATTGGCCAATGTAACTCTGGGCATGTCATTTAACTTCTTAATGGCACCCACCAGTTACAGAATACTTGCTGAGTTGCATTGATAGAAGTAGTTTCTCCTTTATGAAATCTGTGCATTAGTGAATGTGTGAGATTAGATGGCCACTCCTCTGAGTTGCCAGTGAACAAGAATAATACAAAATGATAAGTTTATTCATCAAGAATAGGTTATGCCAGACAATCTTCATGTACATAGTTTTAATAAGAATACTATTCAGGGATATCAGTGGAATGCTGTAGCTACAGTTTAGAATGTAGCAAATTATTTTATTTCTGATATTATTCATTGTGGATAATCATTGTGGATCAGTTATATCAAACAGAAATAAAGGTCACTAATCTGTACATAAGGATCCCAGTGGTCCACATATTGGGTTAATTTCAAAATGTAATTTTATCACTTTTATATGTATTTTTATTTATTTTAATATTTCTCAATTACATTTCAGTCTTGTTTGGGCTACAGTGGATAGTGTTGTGAGCTGCATATGACCTAGGGGTTGAATGTTTGATGCCTCTGGCCTAGATGATAGTCCAGTTAGGTGACCTGAATGACTGAATCCAAAGAATTGTCATTAATAGCTTATTGTTAGCTTTGAAGGTAGTGTCAAATATACCAATTCAGTACTCTGTATTTGTCCCTATGTTTTTAAACATATTTATCAATGACTTAGATAAGGGAGAAATGGCATATTTTAAAAAATTGTCGATGACACAAAATTGGAGCAATCGATCACATCTTAGATGACATACTAAGGATCCCAAAAAGATCTTGAGAAGTTAGAATGTTGGATCAAAAAATGATTAATATGAAATTTAATAGCTAGCATATAGTCTAATATTAGATTAAAAATATCAACTTCTTAAGTACAAAATAGGAGATAGATCAGTGGTAAGGAGTTTACCTGTAAAAAAATCTAATCTAAGGATTTTTAGTGGATTGTTAGAATCAATATAATTCATTTTAGGTTCAATATAATTCATTTTTAGGTTCAAATATAATTGATCTTGTAGCCAAAAAAAAGTTAATGTAAACTTGAACAGTAATAAAAGAAGTAGAACAGGACTGGATAGAGGATGTGTCCAATGTCCTCTTTCTTAATCAGCCTACTTATGGAATATTGTTATGAAGATTAACTTTTTCAAAGGACATGACAAGCTAGAGCAGGACTCAACAAAAGCATCTGATCTTCTACCTGTTTTTACTCAGCCAGTCTTGAGCTAAGAATGATTTTTATATTTTTAAATTAAAATTTATTTAAAAGCTAAATACCATTCCTAGCTTATGTCTACAAAAATAGGTAGGATCCTAGTTTGCAGACCTCTGAGCTAGAGGTCTTCCAGAAGAGAACCAGCATGGAGAAGGTTATTAAGATCATGCCTTGTTGTTGTGCTGTTTCAGTCATATTTGACTTATATTTATATATTATTTATATATTGACTTATATTGATTTATTTTGGGTCTTCTTGGCAAAGATACTGAAGTGGTTTGCCATTTGCTTTTCCAACTTATTTTACATATGGAAACTGAGGAAAATAGGATTAAATGACATGTTAAAGAAACAGGGTCACATAGCTCTTAAGTATGGGAGGTTGGGATTGAACACAGGAAAATGAGTGTTACTGATTCAAAGCCCAGCACTCTAATCAATGTGTCATATATGAAGATCAGTTCATAGATTTAGAGCAGGATGTAATCTTAGAGATCTACCCCCCTCATTTTATAGATGAGGAAACTGAGGTATAGAAAGGCTAAGTCACTTGCCCAGGGTCGTGCAGGAGATGTTTGAAGAGTCAAACATAGATCTTTGAACTTAGGTCTGTCTGATTCAAACTAGCACTGTATCTACTATGCTATATTGCTTCTTAAAGTTGAGAGAAATGAGGTTGTTTAGCCAGTGGCAAAGAAGGCATAGAGGAAATATGTCCTTAAGTAGTTGAAAAGTTGTTCTGTGGAAGAGATATTAAATTTATTCTACTTGGCCACAGGGTATAGAACTAGGAAGAAATTGAAAAAGTTGTAGAGAAGCAAATTTGAGTTTGCTATAAGGAAAGACTTCCTAAGAATTATAGTTGCCCAAAAGGAATTTTTAAAAAAAAGCAGTATATTTGTTCTTTTTATTTGAGAAACAGCTCTACCTTTCTATTATTATCCATTTTTCTTTTTTTTTTTAAAAAGCATTTCTCTCAATTAGCAAAAACTGATATTCTCTCCCTGCCCAAATCCATTTAAAATAAAATAAAATCTTAAAATACATAGTTAAATAAAACAAATTCCTGTACTGTTCACATTCAAGAAATATGTCTCATTCTGTACCCTGAGTCTGTCACCTTTATGTTAAGAAATCTAATTTGCTTCTTCATGAGTTTTCTGGAATTGTGGTTGATTCCTCAGTCTTTCAAAGATGTTTGTTTTTATAATGTTTTGACTCTGTGTTACTGTTGTTAAGTTTAAATTGTTCTCCTGATTCTGTTCATTTCATTCTCCATCAGTTTTATACAAATCTTCTCAAGTTTCTCTGAAGTCTCCTTTATTTCTTAGAGAACCATAATATTTCATAGCATTCATATATACCTTAACTTATTTTTTTGGGTTTTTTTTTTTTTTTGGAGATGGTGGATTTTTTTTCACTGGAGAAATAAAGACTCTCTGAATGACCACTTTTCAGATATGTTGAAGTGGGGATTCTTGTTTAGGTTGAAAACTCTGATCTCCCATTGTGCTCTGAGTTTATTTGACTTCATCAGTCTATGAAATACAACTTTTTTTGGTAAGAAAAGGACATTGGTGGACTGAACAAAACCAGGTAAAATACACACATGTGGTGATACCTGGAGAATGATTTTTTAAATCAACCTTTTCAAGCCAAAGCAATCCTTCAGATTCAACTCTTTAAAATGAGGACTAGTGTTAAAAGCAAATCAACATATTATTGATACAAACCAAGGATTCTTTCTCTAATTAACCCCACTCCATTCTGTTCACTCTCTTACAATCTTTCATGGCAAATATTTGAAATTTATATTTCATTAACATATATTTGAAAAACAAATCTTTCTGGTGGAAAGAAGCACTGACTTTGGAATCAGGACTATCCAGGTTTCAGACTTACCTCTGACAAAAACTATCTAAGTGACCCTGGGCTAACCATTTAACTTCATGGACCCTCAAGCAATTTGGTAAGAATTTAAGTTGCTGAGCAGGTGCTGATCTGTTGATAAGAGTGTTTACTTAACTGTGAAGTCTCTTATGAAGATGAAAAAAGAGGATGGGCCAAAAGAAGTTGAATTTACTTACAGAGTGCTCTATGACTTTTATCTAGTAATTTCTCCCATGGATTCATTATAAACTTGAAAGTCAGAGATACTATCTCTTATTTTGTTTGTTTCCCCCATATTTCTGAGTATAATGTGAGGTACACAGGGGATATTTAATAAATATCTGCTGAATTCATTAACCTCTTAGCAGAGTTCGAATGCAAGTATATTTTCAACATTTTCTATGGAAATAATTTAACACCAATTTACTTTATTTATACCTAAACTAGGTATAGTTTCAGCAGAAAGTAAATTTTACTATATTTAAAAGTGACATTATCCTTTAGATATATAGAATTGTTATGGTTCCAGGGATTGTGGTGGAGGTAAAGATGAGAGCAGTATTTTCATTAATGATTTCCTTTTAGGAAAACAAAAGATTATCTTAAGTTTCTGGAGGGTAATTTTCCACCTTTTATAAATTTCAGCTTCACTAATCTCACAACTATATTTGTATCCTTTTTTTTAGGTTTTTTTCTTTTTTTGGCAAGGCAATGGGGTTAAGTGGCTTGCCCAAGGCCACACAGCTAGGTAATCATTAAGTGTCTGAGGCTGGATCTGAACTCAGGTCCTCCTGACTCCAGGGCCAGTGCTCTATCCACTGTGCCACCTAGCCGCACCCCCCATATCTGTACACTTTTAAAAAATTTCTAAATCCACATACACCATGCTCTAAACTCAACCACTAAACTAGTAAACATGATTTTTTTCTCCACAATGGCAGACTTTAATCACCTTGTTTTTCCTGAGAATATGTGAAGTATTTTGCATGAATAATTATAATTATGTAGACTCTACTGTTTTTTAAGTGCTAAGTAAAAATGATTTTTACTCTAAGAACTGAAAAAGTACCATCTAAGCATACTAAATAGATTTACTGTGTCATATTGTAATATGATAAAATTTTAAATTCACAATTAATTCATAGGTGACAAGAATGTTATTCAGAATTCATCTTTCCTGTTCTAATAGATTTATATTTAGGATTAAAAGGAGCCATGATTAACTGACATCCACCATGAATGAAAAAAAGGAAGTTTTCTCTGACTATCACAACAAATCAATCCCCTATTTCATGTGTTCACAGTAGGTAAAAGGGGGCTTTTTGATATTCTTAATTATAACAAAAGGTACATAGTAGTTTAGGGATTTATCTATGTTAAAAAGTGCATATATAATTTACTAAAAGTATATTTTGAACTGCTTGCATAATTTCTCTAGAAAAGTCTTATAATGGATGAGATGAATATTGTAGTTACATTTAGGTCTTAATTTACCATCAGATGTACTTTTCTAGAGTCATTACTTTGGTGGAAGATACAGAGTTTGCCATCTTTATCTCCCTAATTAAAATTATAACAGAAATATAACTAAATAGTATAGATTTAATTTTCATGGACTGTCCCATGACACATATAGATAACTGTGTAAGTAGAGATATGAAATTTGGTGAGTCTCATTCACTAGTGATTACCTAAATGGATATAGATGGAGCAGACCAGAGTCATGGCCTTTGGGTTTCGCAGTTCTGTCACGTAAACTGTAATGAGTTTAATGAACTAGTTTTTCACTGTTCATTGATAAGAGTAGTTAAAAAGAATACTAAGCCAAATTAGTTCCATGGGAAATGCTTCCATTCAGAAAATGGAGGTTGTGGACATGTGGATCTTTGTGCCTTTCATTTTCTCTCACTTTTCTTGACTATCTTTTATATTTTATCAGTGCTCTAAGTTCCTTTGTTCCTTCTCATATTAGATTTTAGGATATTTTTCTACTATTCTTTTCTTTACTTTTCTCCTTCCTTCCCTTCCTCCTTCCTTTCTTCCCTCTGTCCTTGCATCCCTCCCTTTCTTCTTCCTTCCTTCTTTCCTTTTTTTTCTTTTTCAGTCTTTCTGTCTTACTAAAATAAAAGGAAGACTAAGAAGATATTGATGATGGAGGTTCTCTTTACTTGGACCTTTAAAGCTTCTTTGATATATTTTTCTATTAGAAAAGTTTATCTTGATTGAATTCTAATATTAGTTAATAATGGTTCAATGGTTTAAAAAAAATACTTTGGCAGCATTAGACTAGAATAAGTAGACACCAGTCAGGGAGACAAATTAGGCTGTTGTAAAGTCCCAAAGTCTCATTTCATGGTGTTTTTTTTTCATGCCATGGAGATAACCCTATATTCTTTATCTATCCATCTATCTATCTATCTATCATCTATCTATCTATTTGTTTGTTTTTTGCAAGGCAATGGGGTTAAGCAACTTGCCCAATGTCACACCGCTAGGTAATTATTAAGTGTCTGAGGCTACATTTGAACACAGGTCCTACTGACTCCAGGGCTAGTGCTATATCCACTACACCACCTAGCTGCCTCAAGATGAGCCTATATTCTTTTTTGTTTTTTTTAGATTTTTGCAAGGCAAATGGGGTTAAGTGGCTTGTCCCAAGGCCACACAGCTAGGTAATTATTAAGTGTCTGAGACCGCATTTGAACCCAGGTACTCTTGACTTCAAGGCCGGTGCTTTATCCACTACACCACCTAGCTGCCCCCAGATGAGCCTATATTCTTGAAGATTATTTTGAGTGGATGCCAAATTCTGACATGTTATTTTCCAACAAAACTATAAAGGCTTCGAGTTTGAACCCATAAAATAACTGTTGTCATAGGAGCAGTCTAGTTAAGTTTAGAGAGGTTTATCATGAGGTGATAAATTCTTTAGGGAGGAGGAGTATGGCAACTCAGAAAATTATCTACTAAGACACTGAGAGGCTGTAATATGTAATGTTTAAAGGAGATTCCTTCAATCATGAAATTATAGGTCATTTGAAAAATTCTAAGTGAACAGAATCTTGCATAAAGTATGATCTGGATTTACCCAAGTAGCTGGACCAAGCTTGTTGCACACTTATGTATATTTCCTCATCATTCAACATAAATTACTCTCTATCAAGTTACCATTGATTTTTTTTTTTTTTGTAAGGCAAACGGGGTTAAGTGACTTGCCTAAGGCCACACAGCTAGGTAATTATTAAGTGTCTGAGACTGGATTTGAACCCAGGTACTCCTGTCTCCAAGGCCGGTGCTTTATCCACTGCGCCACCTAGCCACCCCTCATTGATTTCTTAATTTCCAAATCTGATAGCCTTTTCTCTATCATCATCTTTTTTGACATCTTGATATTCAATACCATTGTATTACTTCCCTCCTGAATATTTTCTCCTTTCCAGGTTTTTATAGTACTATAATATTTTTCTCTTCTGGTTTTTCTATCTTTCTGATGACTCTAATTCAGTATTCTTTTTTGGCTCATCATCTATGTCCTGACCTTTACCTTTAGGTAATCCCCAGAGATCTCTCTTGGGCTACCTCTAACACCCCTTTGTAATATCAACTCTCTTGGCTTTAATTATCATCTCTTTTCAGATGATATTGATATATTCATGTGTATACATATATATGAAAATATATGTGCATATAGGTGTATGTGTAAGTAAGTATATGTAAGTGTCTAACTCCAGTTTGGCTTATTACTAAAAACCTGGATGTCACAGAAATATCTCAAACTCAATATGTCAAACTCATTATCTCTATACTTCTACCAACCTACTCTTCTTCCAAAATTTACTATTGGGAGACATCCTTACAGTTTCTCAAAATCATAACCATGACATTGTCCTCAAATCCTAACTCATCCACATCCTACAAATTTACTTAGTTGTCAAATTTTGCTATTTCTACCTTTTATGGTACCTCTCATACCTTGTACCTTCTCTCTACTCACATAGCTACCGCCTTAGTTCAGGCCTTTATAGCTTGTTAAATAGATTATTGCAACAGCCTAATTTGTCTCCCTGACTGGTGTCTACTTATTCTAGTCTAATGCTGCCAAAGTATTTTCTTTAAACACAAATCTGTCCATGTGACTCTCCTATTTAATCAACTCCATTGGTTTCCTATTGTCTCTAGAATAAAATATAAACTTTTCTGTTTAGTGTTTTAAACACTTTATAACCTTGCTTCAATTTATCTTTCCAGTTCATTGGACATTATTTTTCTTTCTATACTCTGTGATTCAACAAAATTGGCTTTCTCTTTCTCTGTTCTTTTCATATGACTTTTCATCTTCCATCTCAGCATCTTTGCGTGGACCATGCCTGGACTTTTCCCTTGTCATCAGAATCTCTCTTTTCTTTCATGATAAGAAATTCAGACATGAATTTTACCCAGATATTTTGCATGAAGTCTTTCCTGATGTCCTTCTCTCCCTTAAATACTGTTTCTGCTTCCTATAATACCTTATATTTAATGATTTTGAATATTTCAAATATTTGACTATTAAAATAATTTGAATATTTTAGTTATTTTATTATTCATATTCTATTTATTATATACACAAATCCCTATATATACAGATATTTATACATGTGTGTATATGTGTATGTATGTATATATATTAAATATGTGTATACACAAATATACAGACATATTTTCCCTTATTAAAAAATAAACTCCTTGTGAGTAGTGATTATTTTATTCTATTTGTATCACCAGCATGTAACAGTTCCTGGCACAAAATAGTCTCTTTTTGCTTGTTTGTTTGATTTTGCAAGGCAATGGGTTAAGTGACTTGCCCAAGGTCACACAGCTAGGTAATTATTAGGTGTCTGAGACTGGATTTGAACTCTGGTCCTCTTGTCTCCAAGGCTGGTGCTCTATCCACTGCACCACCTAGTTACCCCAGAAATTAGTCTTTTAATATGTGTTTGTTGATTGATTCTTATAGAAATTTTTTATTGATACAGTTTTAATTTTACCATTATGTTTCTTTTCTTAACTGAATTTATTTCATATTGGTCTGCAAGTGTAATGAAAACTGCAAATTACTAACACATTTACATAAGCACATATTTCTTATGAAAGAAGAAAATTCACTTTATAAATGGTTTAACCTCTCCAATTATTGACTAAATATTATTGTAATTTATCATAGATGTAGAGTTTAAGGGACCCTGGAGAGCATCTTGTCCAACCCCTTCATTTTCTAGGTAGGGGACATGAAGTCCAGAAAGGTTAAATGAGATATCCAGAATCATAAAGATAGTAAATGGCAAAGCTACTTATTTGAATTCACATCTTATACTAGTGTTCTTTCCCTGATCTCATTCTAGTTTCTTATATTGTTTTCAATAATACACATATTATACAATTATATACATATAGATGAATATGCATGCATGTATCTCTATATATGCATTTTATATATAAATATAAAATTTTGTCTTTAAATTACAAATATTCCCCCTAATTTCTCAATTATTTATTATTGATTAGCTCTAAATGAAATTCTGACTTGGGATTGATTCACATTTTTATTTCTATTATAAATCTCAGGCAGATAAAAGATGGTTCAATGTAATTTGTTTCACCTTTATGTTTCTATGAAATTCACTTGTTCTTTAAATTTAATTTTTCCCTATTATTAAAAAGAGATTGACTCAATTATACCACATTATTGATCTAAAGCAAATTAAGAAAATATGAATAATATTCCTTGAAATAGCAAAACATATGATATAGATTACTTTTATCATATACATTAATCTTGAAAGAATCAGATTCCTCCAAGTATTGATTCTATACTACAAAGAATTCTTTATTTTATGGTTTCATAAGATGAACTACATTTCTATGCCCCATTCTTTTTGATAATTGTCCAGTATAGACTACTTGTCAGAAACACTTCTATAAATATGTACATATGTGCACACATTTATAAACCCTACTTAGCAAGGAAAAAATAGAATTTTCTGTTATCAAAAAATGCTTATTTCTAACACATAACAATAGCTGTATAGGATGGTGGACAGACTGAGGAGTTTGAATCAGGAGAGACCTGGGTTTGTATCTTGTCTTTAATGTTTATTTACCTGTTTGATCTAGATCATACTGATCCTCAATTTATCAACTGAAAAATGAAAATAATATAGCATCGAACTTAAAGGGCTATTAGAAGGATGGAAAGATCAGCTGAAACAAGGAATCTCTACTTTCCTTTCTTCCTCTTTTTTTTAAATTGCATCTAGGATTTGTTAGTGTAGGGGGTTACCCATGAGGAACTTCTAATTTCACCTTCACCTTCTCTACAACTTTTAAGGAACTGCCTCTTCACTATTTTTAAATTTTTTTTATTTTTTTGCCTCTTCACTATTTTCCCAGAGTCACACAATCAATATTAATTAAGAGATGGGACTTGAACTCTGGACATCTTGAGTCTGTGGTAGTTCTATCCAACACACCATATTTGCCTTCATTCTAGCTAAAAGCCCATATAAATACTGTTTATTAATTTTGAAAAATACTCATTATTTTTCACCCAAAGATGGTGTATCACTTTTGGTGCTGACTAATATGCTTACCCTTAATGTCATGTCTATATATAAACCAATAGAGAGCTTTTAGTTTACATGAGGAAAAGAAAAAGATCAGAATGGTAATTCACTTAGAGAGAAAGCATGAGAGAGAAAGAGTGAGTAAGAGAGTGAATGAGGGAAAGAAAGTCCTTGTTCAATTTTTTTTAACCTTTTGAAACTCTAATTTGCCTATTATGCAAGAGAAACATGGATTGCATCTATTGGATGCTATTTAGTCATTTTTCAGTTGTATCTGAGTCTATGTGACCTCACTTTTATGTTCCTTGGCAAAGATACTGGGAAGGCTTGCCATTTGCTTCTCCAGCTCATTTTACAGATGAGGAAACCAAGGCAAGCAGGGTTAAGTATCTTGCCCAGTAAGAATTCTGTGGCTGGATTTGAACTGAGATCTTCCTGACTATAGATCCAATATTCACTGCATCATTTAATGGCCTATTAAATATTCCTCCCTAAACAAACAACCCTCATTTGCTCTGTCTACTCATAAAAAAATTAAGAAAATGAGATGATTGTCTGAATAATAAGGTAGAAACCTTTCCAGTAGCACACATCTTTAAAGCCTTTCTTCTTCTACATTTTTTAATTTCAGACCATGGTCTCTTTTAGAAAGCCACACTATGGAAACTAAGAATACATGAAGCATTTCATTGAAATATGTTGTGTTCGTTTGCAGACCAAGCCAGAAAACCAAAACCTTGGTTAGGCCATTGTTGGACTATCTCTTTTACTTCCAGGGGCACAGTCTTTTGGATCAGTCCTCTGTAATTAAAATTTCTTCATTCTAAGTAGCTTTTATTTCTGGAGACTGGTCAAGTGTACTATTCTTTAGAAGTATGCTCTTGCCAAAACCCAGCAAATGCTCTCCAAATCAAGTGAATTTAGACTCTAAATTTTTTTACTGCTTCCCAACTGGAACACAAGCTTCTTCTGAGATTTGGAAATGTTTGATAAGCCTTGGTTTCTGAGTTTTGGCCAGGACAGTTAGTGTAACGTATGTGAGTCATGTCAAGTTCAATATACCTCAGAGAAAGCTAGATCTTTTTGAATAGATTATTGAAAGCATTCCCTCTTCCTTACCCCCCCCCCCCAGGAATGGCTAAATATATCTCTATGTAGAAAAATCTATGGACTAAAGGTGAGCCTAAAATCAATACCAAAACTCAAACTGTAGTGAATGTGTAAAGGAAAAAGAAAGTAGACTCATCCATAGTTTGTGGTAGTGAAATACACTATTAATCACTAATGCACGATGACAGAAAAAAGTACACACAAAAATGAGTAGGGGAAGGGAAAGGTATATTCTTATTGAAGTGTCACTTGCCACTTAAATCCCATTTGGACTGAATGAGAACATTATTGTTGCAATGAAGACTCTTGGGGACAAAATCTGTGGAATGGGGAGTCAAAGTCTCACCTCCTCTAAATTACAGAGCAGTTAGAACATGTTATTCTAGTCAAATTATCTCATTTTACTTGGCAGCTTCTTAAAAGTTGAAATAAGATTCTGTAGTTCATTAAACCAAATGAGTTGTTATAGAATGTCAAACTTGAGACTGAGAATGGAGAGCAAAGCTTGAGGAGTACATTTTTCTTTTATTCTATGGACATGTCATGTGGGAATCCTGACACCATCTGTCATATGGGTGGGAAGTGAAATGATTTTCCTCCCCATCAGATGCAATTTCTGGAGAGCTGTGTCAAATGAAGCATACAACTAGAAACTTATGCAACTCCCCTGTCCCCCACCATGCAAGATTCCTTGATATGCATTAATTTAGAACTTGGTGCCAACTGTAGCAATTCAACAAGCATCAGCAGAGTTTGCTGTTGAAACAATGTGCATGTGGGTGGTATTTTTACTTTTACGAATCTTTTTAGAGTTTATAAAGTGATCACACATTCTCCCCCACCTCCAATCAATTCTTTTTTTTTTTTTTTTAGGTTTTTGCAAGGCAAACGGGGTTAAGTGGCTTTCCAATCAATTCTTGAACCCAACTTTATTCTCAATTTCTCACTCTGGCCCTGCATCTCTCTATCTCCTGTCTCTGGGTCTGTATTTCTATCTCTTTCTCCCTATCAATGTCTGTTGTTTGTTTTTATGTTTCTGTCTCTATCTCTTTCTTTCTTGTCCTTTTTATACTAAACTTTTCATTTGGCCTTTACTTTGCAACTTACAGGGCTTTAGGACTCAGTTTGGAGCTCTCATCAGTTTGTAAAAGACATTCTGATTTTTAATGCACTAGCCTAATGAACAGCAATAAGAATGTGTAAAGGTGTTGGCATGAGAAGTTTAGGGCTTCTCACTGAGATTAATGATCATTAGCAATCTGTTGATAATCTACCCTTGTGCCTCTGGACTTAATTTAAACCAAGAGCAAATCTTGAAGTCTAACATCTTGGTTGGTGTCTTTATAATATTCACATAAAGATACTCACATGACCTTTAGAGTTTTCTGTTTTAATTACCCTTGCTTGATTTGAGACTACAGCTTACATGCCTGCACTGCTTGCTCTAAAATGATGTCATATTACACTGCTTGTAATGAAAGTAAGAACAATGACCAGGATAATAGCCTAGGTCAGGTCAGCAATTGAACTCTTTTGAGTGATTGATGACAACCCACTAATCTATCAGGAGTAAAGACAGCATTAAAGGAAGTATTAATGCTAATGAATACTGAGAACAATTATTATGTCTTATCCAACAAAATAGTATGAAGAACATTAAACATAAAAGACTAATATTGGGATAGCAATTTTGTCTAGCATTGTTCTTTTCTGAGCTCCATGAAACTTAGGTGGGAAGAACAAGATGACATTGATGATAAATAATATTTTGGGAATTCATTATAGTATTTCAAAATACTTTCATTTGGATAATATTACTTGTTATCTACAGAAGTCCTTTATAGTTCTTAGGGCAAACACCCTAAATCTTGCCAAGAAGCAAATACATTTTGTTGGTACTCATAGAGTTTGTGTGATTCAGTAGTACCAAACCATTACAGTCAAAAGAAATCAATTCCAAACAAATGCCTCACATATGGGTAGAACAGTAGCAGAATTTCTTTAATCAAATTTATGTTACCATTGTTATCTATGGATTGTTAGGGATGTCAAACTCAACCCAGGTGGGTTTTGTGTAACCCACAGAGTTTACCCAAAACATCCATGAAAGTCTTAACCAGATTGAAATATAATTGAGAAATGTTTAACAAAATAAATAAACATAAAACATAATATGCATACTGTTAATTTGTATTCTTCTAAGTCAATATGAAGGACAACTTTGTGGAACAGTGGCTAGATTATGAACCTGTAGTCAGGAAGAATTTATCTTTCTGAGGTCAAATCTTGCTGCAGATACTTGCTAGCTGTGTGACCCTGGACTAGTTTCTTAATCCTATTTGCCTCAATTTTTTTTTAGGTTTTTGCAAGGCAATGGGGTTAAGCGGCTTGCCCAAGGCCACACAGCTAGGTAATTATCAAGTGTCTGAGACCAGATTTGAACCCAGGTACTCCTGACTCCAGGGCCAGTGCTTTATCCACTGCCCCACCTAGTCGCCCCATCAATTTCTTCATCTATAAAATGAGTTGGAGAAGGAAATGAAAAATCCCTCCATTATCTTTGCTAAGGAAACCCCAAATAGGGAGATAAAAAAATTGGACATGACTGAGAAATGACTAAACAACAACAAGAAGTCAATAAGCAGCCTGCAGGGAACCATTCACTGCTTTAGAAATTGTCAATGTGCAGTTGAAATTTAATATAGAAATATAGGTACAAAAATGGAATTGCTGAATGAAAGCTAGAGGGCTTGAGAAAAGGGGAGCATGTTGATGTTGAAGCACAGAGCTTGCTTGGCCAAAGAACACATTCTGTTCAATGTAAAGCTCATTTTAAGCAAACAAGACAGTGTGTATGAGCCCTCCAAGCAGCTGTCTCTAACAACTGGAATTTGTAGGTTTCAACTTCAATGAACAAACCAGCAGTCTGGAGCCTCCAAAAATTATAATTCCATCATTTGAAAAAAAATTAATGAACTGTTTTAGTCCCCCTGGTTGATAAGATTGAAATTGATAAGACTGAAACTTTGATAAGATTTGAAACTTTGAAACTTTCCATCTGATTATATAACACCTTGACATTCCTTTATTTGCTTCCAAGGTTCTATAGCATCACTCTACCATTTAATGTTGAATTTTCCTAGTGTTTATTATCAAGAGATAGTTGTTCTTGTTTTCCTGTAAAGGGAACTTCATTCCGATGTTAAAAAAGTTGCTAAAAATAAGAATTTCATTTTCCAATATAACTCAAATATAATCTTGACCAAACATTTAAAAGAGAAAGACATTTACAATTTTAGGGCACATTACCACAGTAGTTGAAAAAAGGTCACTAGACAACATGTTACAGAGGAAGTCAGAGATCTAAGATTATTCAAATTCTGCTGTTGATATATCTTACTTGTGTGACCTTGGGTATGTCAGCATCATGGAGATTCATTTTTATCATGTTCAAAAGGAAGGAGTTATTCTAGATGGTTTCTTCCAGCTTTAGATTTAGGAACAACATTTATATTCCATGAGTAAAATTTTGCTTAAAAAAGAAAAGAAAGAAGGAAGGAAAAAAGAAAGGAAGGAAGGAATAAATCTACCACATATTATCTGTGTGATATGAAAGAAGTCATAACTTCAGTGGTACCCATTTTTCTGGATAATAGGTTTTACTCTGAAAAAAATTGTCCCTTAAGGGAAAATATAATAATGTTTATTAGTTAAGAAACTGAATAGTATGGGAAGTTGGGTTCACAATATTAATTTTCATCTTGTTTATCATAGCTTGATATATAATACTAAAGTCTAATAAAATAAAATACATTAGTAAATACAATTATTTTTTAATCAATTAATGACATTTACATAAAGTTTATTAAGCTAATTAATTTAATCATACTTCAAGTAAAATGATATGATGGGAGCATTGCTTCCCATGTACAAATTATTCATTAGGATTATTTCTTTTTGAAGTATGGCAGGAAGACAGTAGAGATGCTAAGTAAAAGAAGAAGACATAATTTTATTGCCCAGCTTATAGTACTGGTAAAATCTCTTTTATATACTTTGATTATACAGCAATTGTCAGTAGAATACTACTCAATACTCAATACTACTCAATACCCAATGAAATAATGAACTCTATATACTTTAAAATATTTCATAAATACTATATTATTTAAGGAAAAATGTGTTATGATATTATTTAAATATCCAAACAGAGGACTTGAGTTTAAATTTTGCTTCTGACACAAACTGCTCTGAAAAGGAAGGGAGTTAGAATTGATGACCTCTGTATTCCCCTCCTGTTATAGATCTATGATCCTATGATCACTCTTTACCTTATTTAAGTAATCAGCATATTACTTAGATGGCTGGGCTTGGAGTCCAGAAGAATTGGATTCAAATTCCATTTCTGGCATTTGTGACACTGAGCAAATTGTTTAATTTGTCTAAGCATCAAACAACTACTTAGCACTTATTTTATAAGTTGTAGTTGGTTTGCAGTCTGTATCAGTAGAAGAAATTCCCATAGCTAGAGTTAGTCATGCTCATGAAATTCCATATTCTTTGTATCAGTTAATTCATTGCAGAACAAAATGCAACTGAGCTTTTGGGACAAGAATGCAATCGCTGTCATCAATAGCTCCCAGGTGTACTCCAGACTCTTTCCATGTGTTATTATGCAGCTGTATTTGTTGTTGAGTCATTTTATCAGTCATATCTGAATTTTTTTAACCCAATTTGGCATTTTCTTGGCAAAGATCCTGAAGTGGTTTGCCATTTCTCCACATTTCTCCAACTTACTTTTATTTTTACAAACGATGAAACTGAGGCAAACAGGGTTAAGTGACTTGCTAATGTTTTTGTTTGGCATTCAAACTCCTTCATAGCCTAATCCTTGCTCCCAAGTCCCAACTAAGATACCATCTTCTTCAGGAAGACTTCTCCAATTCTTCTTAATTCTAATTTCTTTGTCTCTTTTTTTCTAGCTTTTAATATGCTTGTTGTCTAGCCCATTAGACTGTGAACTCTTTGAGGGCAGGAACAATCTTTTTTGTCTTTCTTTGTATCAGTGGTGCTTATTACCAATTTTCCTAACAAATTGTAGGTACTTAATAATAGTTTAGGGGCAGCTAGGTGTCTCAGTGGATAGAGCACTGGACTTGGATTTAGGAGAACTTTTCTTCATGAGTTCAAATCTGACCTCAGACACTTACTACCCATGTGACCCTGGGCAAGTCACTTAATCCTCTTTGCCTCAGTTACTTATCTGTAAATTAGTTGCAGAAGGAAATGGCAAACTACTCTAGGGTCTTTGCCAAGAAAACTCCGAATGGAATCACAAAGAGTTGACTAAAATGAACAACAACAAATAATAAATGCCATTGACTGACTTAGTTTACCTCCCATGACTTCAAGTCCTACTAGAGATTGCTTTAAAAGGAAATGGAACTCCTAACTCTGCTTTGATGTTTAAGGTTCTTACCATAGCCAAAGTAGGAGATGTCTGATTTTGATTTAATGTTAGCAACAACCAAAATTTCTTCCAAAGTACCCACTGGTAAAACTAGCTGATGAAATGACTAATTTATGGCCTGGGAGATCATTTATTACAAATAAAAATGGAAAACTGAAGCATGACTTTTGGGTTCTTAGAAAAGTTTACAGTTAAGTACTCAAAGTTGAAAATGTTTAAGTGTAGGAAATGTTATGTCACAACAAACCAAATGACAAATTTGGTTCCCAGAATTAGAGCCAGAAGAAACAGTCTGGGCAATAGAATAATCCTACTATTGGGATATATACCCAAGCTTTCTAGCCTTCATTTGTTTCTTGTACTCTTTCAGGGATGTAGGACAAGTTATATCATTTCTCTGTGTCCTAGTTTTTCAATATATAATGCAAAGCAGTATATGTTGCCAAGATCTAATTTTTGTTTGGAAATATGTTTTAAGGATCAATAAGCCTGAGAAATAGTTGCAATAAAAACAAAGACTCTGCAAATAATAGCTTCAGCCTTAAATTGAAGATTAGTCTTTATATATGCACAGTGGGGAAAGGACATTGGATTTATACTGTCCTAGGGAGCCTTAGCTACATTTGGAGAGGAGGTTTCCAATGTAATATGATTATATATCACTCTTGGCTCTACCATCCTCCCAGCCACCCAGACTTCCAAATTTAGTGTCATCCTTGATTCCTCACTTACACTCGCTCATTATCCAATTTATTGTCATACATTTGTTTAATCTTTTCATTATATCACTCATAGACATAGGTTGCTCTCCAATTAAGTCCATACAGCTCTTGTTTAGGACCTCATTATTTCTCACTAAGACTATCATAGTATGTTTCTAATGGGATCTCCATCTTACAAGTCTTTATTCTAATCCATATGTGACTTCCCTGCCAAAATGAATTTTCTAAGGTAAAATTTTTTAAATTATAGAAAGTTTTTATTTATTTTGAGTCTTACAATTTTCCCCCAATCTTGCTTCCCTCCCCCCACCTCCCACAGAAGGCAGTTTCTTAGTCTTTACCTCATTCCCATAGTATGCATTGATCTAAGTTGAATGTGATGAGAGAGAAATCATATACTAAGGAAAAAAAGCATAAGAGATAGCAAAATTACATAATAAGATAATTTTTTTTAATTAAAGGAAAAATCTTTGGTCTTTGTTCAAGCTCCACAATTCTATCTCAGGATACAGATGGCATTCTCCATTGCAGATATCCCAAGATTGTGCCTGATTGTTGCCCTGTTGGTATGGGCAAGTCCATTAAGATTGATCATCACTCCTATGTTGCTGTTAAGGTGTACAGTGTTCTTCTGGTTCTGCTCATCTTGCTCAGCACCAGTTCATGCAAATCCTTCCAGGCTTCCCTGAATTCCCATCCATCCTGGTTTCTTTTTTTTTTTTTAGATTTTTTTTTGCAAGGCAAATGGGGTTAAGTGGCTTGCCCAAGGCCACACAGCTAGGTAATTATTAAGTGTCTGAGACCAGATTTGAACCCAGGTACTCCTGACTCCAGGGCCGGTGCTTTATCCACTGCACCACCTAGCTGCCCCTCCATCCTGGTTTCTAATAGAACAATAGTGTTCCATCACATACATGTACCACAGTTTGTTAAGCCATTCCCCTATTGATGGACATTCCCTCAGTTTCCATTTCTTTGCTACCACAAACAGAGCTGCTATGAACATTTTTGTATAGGTGATGTTTTTACCCTTTTTAATAATCTCTTCAGGGTATAGACCCAGTAGTGGTACTGCTGGATCAAAGGGCATGTACATTTTTTGTTGCCTTTTGGGCATAATTCCAAATTGCTCTCCAGAAAAGTTGGATGAGTTCACAGCTTAACCAACAATGTATTAGTGTCCCAGATTTCCCACATCCCTTCCAACAATGATCATTATCCTTTCTGGTCATACTGGCCAGTCTGAGAGGTGTGAAGTGGAACCTCAGAGATATTTTAATTTTCATTTCTCTAATAATTAATGATTTAGAGCAATTTCTCATGACTATGGATTGGTTTGATTTTAAGGTACACTTTTGACCATATTTACCCCATCCTTAGTATTAAAAAATAAAATTTTGTTAGGCATTTAAAGTCCTTTATAAACCAAGTCCCTTTCTACCTTTCCACTCATATTTTATTTCACTTACCACACTTTATGATAAGACAATAATGCCTTTCTTGATGTTCTTCACAAAACTGTTTTTGAGATGTTTGAGACTGTTTTATGGCTATCCCCCATGCCTGAAATGTTCTTCCTATCCAAATGTTCTCCCATCTCCTGTTTTTTTCAAGATTTAAATTAGGTACCATTTCCTGCCAGAGCTATTTCTCTCTATCTCCTGCCACCTAAAATTTCCACTCCCACTCCAGTATCTTCCCTCTGAGATTACTTTTCATTTACACAGTACATATCTTGTAAGTACATGATTTTTTGCATATTATCTCCCCAATTAGAATGTGAACTCCTTGAAGACAGGGACTGTAATTTTATCTTTTATTTATCCTCAAAGCTTAACACATTGTTAAGTACTTAATAAATAGAGCTTAGCATATAGTTAGTACTTCATAAACATTTATTGTTTTTTTGTTGAAGAATCTGTCTGTACAAAAAATAACTCTCCTCTTGTCTGAAATTCCAGCCTTAGTGATTCATTAGTCCCTGTAGTAAAGCATTGCCCTCTTCCACTGATTCTCTTAAAATGGTCAGTGTATTTTGTTAAAACCCCAATACATTGATGTAAATACATCTAATGGATACCTTTCTCTGTACCAGACATACTAGGAGCATCTCATTTTCAATCTTTTTCCATAACAATACTTTTATATCTTAGTATTAAAGGAAGTCTATTTTCCCATTTTACATGTGGCTCCCATCTCCTATACCAGTGGTCCTTTCTATCACATTCTCTTACTCATAGTGCCAGGTAGTACAGTCATATGCTTCTTGACTCTTCCTGCCATTCTTAGAATTTGCTTCCTCCCATTACCATTCAATAACCTTTTTTTTTTAAATTTGAAGTTCATGCTACCTTCTCCTGATATTTGTAGTTGATATGATAATAATTTCACAAGCATTTATTAAACACCTACATTGTACCAGCCACCATACTAAATGCTTTAGGATATAAAGACAAAAATAAGCCCCAGACCTTGTAGGATGAGGTGGTGCTGGGTCAAGAGATGGGGCATTTTGCATTATGGGCAGCAAGGAAGTTTAGCTTGACTAGACTGCAGAGAACATGAGTAACCCTAATCATAAAGCCCTTTGGTATGGTACTTTCTACTTGTTGGTGGAGATCAGTTGATCTATGTCAAGGACAAGATGAAGTTAGAGGAAGAGAAAAGTGTGTTTTTGTCTCTTCAATTCTCTTTAAATTTTGAGCCTCATCAGTTGAGAGAGAAAGAGAGAGAGAGAGAGAGAGAGAGAGAGAGAGAGAGAGAGAGAGAGAGAGAGAGAGGATGGGAAGTTCCAAAACAACTTCAAGTTGCTGAAGCAAAAGATTCTGGGAAGAAGCCAACATAAGAGGAAATGACAGTCTCCATCATGTCCTTATGCCTAGCTTGTTATATTAGAGACTTAAGGGAACTTCCCCTTGAGTGAGATATAGGGCTTTTTCTCTTGTCTGAACTGAATTTCACCCAATAAGAGAGTGCCTTCATTCTGCATATCTGGTGTATAATTCCTTTGTATAATTTCTCTGACCTCTGTTTTGCAACTGATCTGGAAAATGGGTTTCTTAACAAAGTATATAATGTATGTCTGTTGTGGAAATGGTATTTGATGGTAAAGTAGTTTAGCTTTGACTCCTGCTCCCTATTCCTTCCTTAAATTAATGAAACAGTGATAATAAGTTAGAGTGAACCTGAAAGCAGTGCCTCCTAGGCTAACACCCTTTAGGGGAATGGATAGATATAATTCTAGTCCAGTACCCCCTCATTCTGAGGTGAGTAAAATGGTGACTTCTGACCTCAACATCCTGATTCCTCTCTTGGCAGAAATTAAAGCCTTCTTTAGAAAAGAGTGGGAAGAGAAAAGGTTGTTTGTCTATTGACCCTCTCTTTGAGCCACATGCTTACATCCTCATGCTACTTTTGGGGCATAACCTTAGTGATACATGAAAAAGAATAATACATTTTAGGTCTGAAAAAGTTAGATTAGAATAATGTTGTGAAGAACTTTAAAATAGCATAAGTGTTTACTTTTGAAGATTGAATTAATAGGAAACCACCAGGGTTTATAAAGAGTTGAGTGACATGGTCAGACCCATGTTTTTGGAATATTACTTTGGCAGTTATGTCCATAAAATGCTAGAGGCATATCTGTTATAATAATCCAGGTGAGAAGAGATAAGGGCTTGAAATAAGGTGGTCACATTTTAAATATTAATATTTGATAATAACATCAGATATTTGATATTACTAATCAGGAATTCAGTGAACAAAGTCCTTTATATTACAAATTTCAAAACATTACTTATGATCTTCACAAATGTACAGGAAATGTCTTGTTTACAGAAAGTAAACAAAAATCAAAATTTAATAGATAATAAATGTAGGGGAATTTCATATTTTTTGTTTTTTTTTCAGCTAATTACATGACCATAAATATATAGGTTTTTAAATAATTCTTGTAATATTCTCTTCCAAGACTTAGAGCTCAATCTTCCCTTTTCTGGTCACAACCTCTTATTTTTCCATTTTTACCTACATAGTTGTGTTTCTTGAATTTGTTGTTTACTGTCATCATGACCTTCAATTTTTTAATCCTTCCTTGTTTTCCACATCTATTACCCATTTGTAACTGTATCTTTGGTACAAAACAGATTTGCCCTTTTAATTCTTCTCTTTAAAACCCTTCTATGATGTCCTATTGCAGGAGGATAAAATACTACCCCCCAAGGATTAGACCCAATCTATCTTCTCAGTCATGTTTCACTTTGTTTTCCTTTGCATACTCTTAAGGTTAGGTAAAATTGGAAATCTGACTTTCCTTGTCTTTTTTTTTCTCCTTTCCTATCTCTATGACTTAAGTATTCCATCTACCATAATTGGATCATGTATCTTCCACTGCCTCTATGACTCTACCCATTGTATTTCTCCTTCATAGCTCAGGTTCACCCAACAAAATAGAACTAGGGTCTTATTCCATTATTCCCAACTGAGGTATCTAGGCAACTCAGGTTTGCCATGTACATTCTAATGTTTTCAAAGTAAATGCTTAGCTAAGAGCATCTTTTCTATGAAGTTTTTCCAAATTATCTGAAAAAGTTAGCTGGTCTGCTCTGAAATCAACAGGGGCTGAGTATTAATACAACATAAGGTAAAAATGGTCCCTGTCCTTAAGGTACTCTCTTTAAAATAGTAACATATCACAATATAATAACATGCAAGCAACTATGTACATTCAATATGTAACCTGAGTAAATTGGAATTAATAGGAAGTAATATCATTGAAGTGTTCTAGGAAAGACTTTGTGTTAAAATTGAGATTTGACCTGAAACTTGAAGGAAGCTGAGAAAGTCAGGAGGTAGATCTAGGAAGGAGAGCATTTCATGTATGTGGGATGACCTGTGTGAAGAGTCAGGAGGTATAGTGTTTTGTGACAGCAATATATGGTATGTGGAGAGAGAGCAAAGTTTAAATATAGAAAAGAGGAGGGAAATGGGCTATGAAAGGATTTAGAAATCTGATTTTTTTTAAAATTTGATTCTGGAGGTAATAGAGAACCAATGGAATTTATTGAGTAGGGTGTGACATGGTAAGACTTGTGATTTAAGAAGATCATTCTGATAGCAGGGTAGAATTTAGAATTAGAGTAGGGAGAAACCTGAGTCAAGACTATTGCAATAGTCCAAATGAGAGGTGATGAAGCCTGCACCAAAGTACTGACTTTGTCTTAGAAGAGAAGAGCGTAATAAGAGGTGATACAAAAGCAGAATCAATGAGCCTTGTCATTAATTATGATTAATTGTTGTCCTTCTTAATAGAAGAAGACCATGACATCAAATGAATGATGACATGATACATTCTGTTGATTAAAGTGAAGGGAATGTTGTACAAAGGCACCCTTCTCAACTGCCTCTTTCATAACCATACACACCCATGACCTGCTAGTATAGGAAACAAGACTACTGTTGTTGGTCTGGATACAATGGGAGGCCTTGGTTATTTAGATGTGATCCTTCCCATATAATGAAGGCAATTTGACATTGCATTAATAGCAGGTAGAGTGATGGATGGTATGGCACTCATTGACAAATTTTTGACATTATGGTCAAAAGCTAATCTGTCTCTCAATGATCCAAATAATCAGTCTGTGTTGATAATATATCAACAGTAGAGCTAGTTAAACATGCCACTTGATGGTCTAATGATCAGTCTGGTAAAATTTGGCAGCAAGGCTTCCACAGTAGGGCAAAGCTGATCTGTCACTAGATGGTCTGTGCTATTCAGCTCTGTTACCATGTTTCTCCCAGAACCAAAAAACTGGTTTCCTGGAAGTTGCCTGGTGAGTGATGGGAATAATGCAGCTGAAGCATCATTTTATGGTCAGAACTATAGTAGTATCTGGTCATCTTCGAATTTCTGACTTTGGTTCTTAATCAATGAAAACATTCTTGCTCTGGTCAAAAAGTTTCACCTCTAGTGGCACAATACAAATGCCCCAGTCCTCTTAATCATGACCCCAGTTCCAAAACCCAACAAAATAGAACTACGGTCTTATTCCATTATTCCCAGCTGAGATATCTAGGCTACTCAGGTCTGCAATGCACACTCCAATGTTTTCAAAGTAAATGCTTAGCTAAGAGAATCAAGGAGGTACTGAGAGGCAGGGGCTGGGACAAGTGGTGGCTCAGCTCACAGTGGACTGCCAGCTCAATTTCAAGATCCAACTATAGTCTTTTTAACTTCAGTAACTGTAGTATTTGCTATTGGAGCTGCAATTACTGCAGCTGCAGATACCAGACTTGCACTCTAATAAAAGGATTTAAAGTATACTCATTCCAATGGTCAGAACATGAAAAAGTTCTGTATTGTTATTTTTTGTCACTAACTCCCCAGTTGGGTATGAGTAATTTGCATACCTGCAGCCAGATATGTGAGGTAAGTGAAAAGGAGGTTGAAGATGACACATAGATTTTGGGTCTGGGAGACTGAAAGGATGGTGGTGCCATTAGTTTTTTAAAAATTTATCTATTTAAGGTAATGAGGTTTGAGTGACTTGCCCAAGATCACACAGCTAGGCAATTATTAAGAGTCTGAGGCTGGATTTGAACTCAGGTCTTCCTGACTGCAGGGTCAGTGCTGTATCCACTGTACCACCTAGGTGACCCCTCATTAATTTTGAAGAGGGAGATTGGTAAGTGCAAGATGGTGAGCTCAGTTTAGACCTGTTGAATTGAAGAGGTGTATGACACATTCAATTTGAGATGTCTTTTAAGAAGTTGGAGATAAAAAATGCAGGCTAATAGAGTGGTTAGGGTTACATATGTAGAGCTGAGAATAATTGGCATAGAGATGATAATTTCATATCTGGAAGTTAATGAGATCATCAAGAAAAATAGTGTAATGATAGAAGAGATAAAGTCCCAGGACAGAACCTTAGGGAACACTTGGTTAGAAGATATGGTGTTGATGAAAATCATACAAAATATATGGAGAAGTGAAGGTCAGGTGATTAGGAGAAAAACCAGAAAATCTAACTAAAAAGGAGAGGGTACCTAGAAGAAGAATGTGATCCATACTGTCAAATGCTATTAGATTTGGTATTTAAGAGATAGTTTGTAACTTTGGAGAGATCAATTTCAAATGAATGATGAGGTTAGAAGTCAGAATGCAGAAAGTATAGAGGAAAATGGGAGGAGAAGTGATTATTAAGATATAAATGATCTTTAAAAATCATGAAGAAAGAGAAAGAGACTCCAGGATTTGAGATGTGTAAATATATGATAATTTTCAAAAGGGAAAGAAGATGTTATTAAGGGTTTTTGTTTGTGGGATTTAACAAAATATATGGGTAAAGATGACTAACAGCCAACATAACTGTACCAAAAACAAGTTAGTTATTTCAGGCTAACCTCCTTTCCTGATATCCAAAAAATCTTTGTAGGCTAAAATTCTTTGCCAAGAAAATTCCAAATGGGGCCACAAAAAGTCGGATATGATTGAAATAACTGAACAAAGGCTAGTGGTCTGAATTTAATAAGAGACAATAATCTAGGGTTTAAAAAAGTATAAAAGGACAGGATATAGACTATTTAGTTTGACAACAATTCATGGGAAAAAGATCTGGGATTTTATTGGACTGCAAACAATAGGAGTCAATAGTATGATATAATAGACAAAAAACCCCCCAATATGATCTAGGAACTAAGAACAAAGGGTTAAACCTTCAGAGAGGCAGATTTAGTACTAATTGAAGAGAGAGAGAGAGAGAGAGAGAGAGAAAGAAAAAACCTCTTCTAATTGATAAGACATCTTTAAGTGGCATGGGCTTCAGTAGAAGTTACTTTCATTGAAATTCTTTTAATCAGGATCTGGTTGGCCATTTATTGGACAAACTTACATAGCAAACTAGTTCAGATTCAGATTGGACTAGTTCAGACTGACTTCTAAAGGCCCTTCCAACTCTGAAATTCTTTCATTTTACAGTTAGAAAACCTACATTTTACTCCTAGTTCTGTTATATTTAGTAATTTGCGATCTTGGGCAAATCATTTAACCTCTTTGACTATGAATTTCCTCATATGTCATATGAGGGGGGGAGTTTAAATAATCTCTGAGGTCCCTTCAACCTCTAAATCTGACTTTTTAACAAAAAAATTAAGTTACATTGATGCCCTCTATGTATTTCATGGTTGTGATACGAGGAGTTCTTTCTCCCATCGTACCTGAGACACTTACTTGCCATACTTATAATGAACTTTTCCCACTTACCTATTGATTGAATCTTTTTCTAAGGCCCAGCTCACGTGCCTTTATTTCCCTAAACTAAAGAATGAATGCTTCCTCTATCTTTTCACACTGGTTAATTTCCTGTGACTACTGTTTAATGTCCTAGACCCTTTTTACATTCTAATTCATGTTACAGTTATTTATATACATTTGTGTTCCTCTCCAGCTCAGCTGAAAGGCTCAAAGGTATGGACTATCGGTATTTAAATGTTTGTTGAAAATATGAAAAAGTTTTAATGTCAGTGAAATGTATAATTTAAATTAGTTTACTTGCTGTGTTGGGGAAGGGGAGGGAATGGAGAAAGGGAGAAAAATGTGAAACTCATGAATATTGAAGATTATTATCTTTACATGTAATGGAAAAAATAAAATAAAACAAAATAAATTTTTATTTTGTTGAATTGAATTTTATTGTTTAGAATAGAATTAAAAGAGGACATAGGTACTTAAGACAGAAAGAATAATAAAAAAGAAAAGAGATAGGATTCTGGGCCTTGAAAACTAAAGTATATTTTAATTTAGTTACTGAGGGCAGCACTAAATTTGACTAAGTTTACATAAAGCATGTATAAAGATTAGTTTCTTGACAGACCTTCATTCACAAATATGACTTCATGTTTGATCATCTTTATTTGAACCATCTTTATTCCAGGAAGCTGCTGTGTAATCAATAACTAGTTTAGTTAGCTTTATTTAGGTAATTAATATAAAGTCTTCCTGATTAGAATCTATTTAACAAACTTCATTAATTCCAGTATGCAAGGTTGGCAAACCTTTCCTAATCACAGTGTCTTTAAGATCAATATAGAGGTGTGGCAGTCCTGGCCACTCCTTTAAATGACTCCTGCTCTGGACTCAACCCTATTCATTCCCTGTGAATCAGCCCAGCAACAGCAATTAGATAAAGGGCGCAGACCTAGAGCTCTGGGCTCCTGGTTGAGCAGGCATCTCACCATATGACTACACCATATGCCTGTGCTGCTTCCCCAGCCAATACCTGGACTGGCCTGTGTGACCCAGGGACTAGAAAGCGCCACTCTGGCATGTTTGTGAGTAAAAACTGCCTGAACAGTGAGCATTTCAGCTGTAATGTTTCTGCTCAGTACCTCATTCATGATCTCCTCACTGTACAAAACAGAGATTCTAGAAATGATTAGTTCTGATAGCTAAAAAAGTTATGTTTTTAATTTCAGAAGACTTGATATCAAACCTCAGCATTATACTGCCTATTTGACTTTACTAAAGTCATTTCACCTTTATTAGGTTTTAGTTAAAATGAAGAAATTGAACTGAATAGTACCTGATTTATGATCCAAGGAACTAATATTTTATTATTGACTATGCAAAAAAATCTGTTTTTGTATAAATAAATGAATGAAGCATCTTTAAGCACTTACTATATCTTAAGCATTGAGTAAGGCAGTCCCTGCTCTCAAGGGGCTCACATTCTAATGGGAAAGACAACACACATGGCAGGTTTCAGCTTCAAGTCATTTGGAAAGGTCCCATGGCCCTTAGGGCACAGCAGCAAAGCAGATGGTAATGCCTCTTCTCTAATGTCATTTCCACTGATTAAATCATATCAATTTCTGATGTTCAGCCATTTGACAGTGCCAAGGACTTGGGTGACAAGATCATAGAAATTCAAAGCTAATATTTTAAAAACTCTCAGGGAAAGCTAAATAAAAATTATTTTAAATTGTTTCTGAATAATAATAAAAGTTATATTGCATAAATATGTTCTTTGAATGAACAGTACTATGAATGATATTCATAAGTAGAAAGTTATAAGGTAATCTAAAAAGTGAGAGATTATTAACTAGTATACTTGATGAATTTTTAGTATAAGTTTGGCAACAAACTGTAAGTCAATAATTATGTGTATAAATGAAAAAACTACTGAATAACTCTATTAAAATTATTTGCTTCTATAAAAAAATCCTTTAAAAGTCTGAGGGGGAAAGAAGACTTAACACTTTGCTCAGTATTGTATTTCTCATATAGCCTGGAATAATGACTTTTCACATAAGTATTCAAAAAATGAATCCATTTACTAAATATTGAATAATAAGGCATTAGAACTGAACCTGAGATTTTATTAGTATAGGCAACACCCAAATGAAAAAACCCAATGCAAGCTGACACAGTTTCTGCAAGTTTGTCTTAAAAAAGTTTCTGAGATCACTAAGAAGGTAGCTGGTTCTTTCAGGGACACACAGCCACTAAGTGTCCAAGGAGCCTCCTAGAGGTCCTCTCTTCCTTAAAAATGAAGCTTCAGCACCATCTTCTGCATGAGGCTTTTCCTGATTCTCCCCTCCCCACATGTGGTGATTCCCTACCTACCATTCTATCTTATATTGGTTACATTTCATATCATATATTTGTATTTATTATCTTTGTATTTATGTCATATATTTTTAACCTCCTTTTATGGAATTTAAGCTTATTCAGAGCATAGATTGTTTCTTTTCTTTTCTTCCTTTTTTTTTTGTATTAGTATCCATAGGACCCTGTACAAAGTGTAGTGCCAAGTAGGCACTTGATAAATACTTGTTCATTGATTGATTTGAAGGGACAGTCAGTCAGTACTTTGAACCTTCACTAATTACTCTCCTTTTTACATTTACTTTATCTTTCTAACCAAAGCCCACCCCAATATTCCCACCTGAATCTTCCCTAGAGTTTAAAGGCTATTTGTCTTATTGTGAGCTCTAACTCTAACTGGGTAAGGGGATTATCCTTATTTATCAAAGACCTTTTGCTATCTGTTTCAGATGAAAGAATGGAAGATCAGTCAACCATTACTGGGAAGAAGTCTAACTGTCCAAGGAATATAAGTAACATAACCTAAAACATCTTTATTCAGCTGGTAAGAACTTCCAGAATTGTAGGAATAGTTTCTAGGAAGAAATTAATTTGTTGTGTGTGTGTGTGTGTGTATGTGTTGACCTATGACAGGGAAAATTATCTGAACTTCAGCTATAGTTATAATTGTAGTTACAATGATAATATTTATGTCTCATTAAAATGGGAGAAAATATGATCACTACATAAAATCAAGGAGCAAAGGAAGTATTTGGATTGAAAACAAGTATTGGCTCTTTATTAATTTTTACCTCAGAGAATTTAATTCACTTCATTACGCTATTGGATGGTTCTACTAATTTATTAATTCTGTGCTATGTTCAGCAAATATGGATGCAACATAAATATTATTTCTGAAATAAAAATTTCAATATTTCAGAATATCTAAAGCATTTTCTTGTAAATCATGGGCCCTTGATGCTACCCATAAAACCATGGGTAAGGGATTTGATATCTCTGAGTCTTAAATCATAGTGATAATATGAACACTATATACCTCAAAGAATTCTTGTCAGGAAAATTCTTCCAAAATTTAAAGTAACAATGTATAAAAATGAATTATTTTTATTTTTATTATGAACCCTTAGCAGTCACTTTAACTATGGTGAAATCATGAAGTCATTGATTCCATCAATACAATAAATGTTCTTGTGGGTTGAATGAGTTAATTTAGATGACAGGGCTATATTGCAAGAAGGAGTAGACCAGGCAAAGGAAGAATTTTCATCATAGAAATTCAAATGATAACATTAAATGGGGAAATACTTTTCCATCTCATTTTTCTCCTTTTGTCTTAGCTTATATTCTAATGACTTATCTGTCATACTGAAGAAGTTATATTTTAGCTATCTCTCCCTAAATTGTTGTTTTATACACATGTTTTCAAAATAATAACATTCAACTTAAGCTATAATCTTCCACTTTTTCAGGATATACTATCCAATAATTGATTTTGACATTAGCAAATGCTGTAAAAAAGAAGGCATAGGTATTAAAGTCAATTATTGAACAATAAAGATTTTTAATGACAGGGACATTGTTGATAGGAAACTTTGAAAATGTAAAATATCATTCTAAAAATTAGTATTAAAAATGAGAAATCTTGAGATGCCTAATAGCCTTTATTACTAATTGAAGAAATACTGAGCACTTTGTTCAATACTCAGCACTACTCAACCTTAGTTTTCCTTATTTCCCATTTGCCTAAAGTACTTAATAAACATCTTAGAAAATAGAAGAGACACTTATGATTTCAATAAATGGAGAAAAGAGACAGATAAAAATTCTTAGTAGAATAAATACAAAAGCCTTCCTTAGTCTAAAATATAAAAGCTAATCCCACTGTTTTCTCAGAGCACTTAGAGATTTAAATATGATGTTCTCAGCAGGCTTCTGTCATTTTTGAAATGGACTCTGATTGGTTTCCATGATTAGAAATTGATCTAATTTCTGTTGTTTTCACTTAGATTATGATTTGGGATTTTTCTCCCACAAATCACCTTCAAGTTTAATTCTTTCTTGTTGAGATGAGGACTATTTTACACAGATTTTTTTTTGTTTTTTGGTATCACTTTCTTTTACAAGGAACATACTGTATAATCACTGAACTACTCTGTAATTACATGGCAAAAACTATGTAAATACGTAATTATGTTCATGCAGATTACTTGATAATTATACTTCCAGTTACCAAGTAATTCACAGAATAATCATCATGTAACTTGCAGTTCTTAGATTTTCAGTTTAGTCTTTGTTTTAAAGAAGGAGAGAACTAGATAATTACCCTATGGTTACATGGTACTTACATTGTCAATAGTCATGTATTTACAGTGTTATTACATGACTATTTTTTACCTTGTAAAGTAAAATGGTGCTTTCTTTATCAAAAGTCCTTGCTTTCTCCTTTCAAGGAATGCCATGTTTTACAGTAATAGGTGTCAGATATGCACTTTTGTTTTATATGTGCTTAACAGGAAAGAAGAGATATTAGCCTGGAATTCAAGGGAACTCTAAATCTATTTTTACTAAGATGCTTATAATGATAAAATTGAGAGAACTGTGAGCAAAATATGAAACATGAAGTGATTTTCACTGTCAGAAGAAAAATTTCCCAAGCAACCATTGTTTCTATTTTCCTTGATGAACCTATAGGATTTGCCATTTTTTGCAATTAATTTTGAGATTTGATTTTTATTCAATGTAGCACTTTGTTGTAAATTTGTTTTATGTTTTTCTCTAATTGTGAATATAATTCTTGCTTCTTCCAAAAGATTATAATCTCCTTGAAGGGAAGTACAGTGTTATATACTTTTTATATCCCTCAGTATGTAAAAGCATATAGTAGATGCTTAAAGAAACCTTAATTTGAATTGTGATGTCTTGTATTATAGAAATGGGAAAAGAAGTTACCAAAACACCATGGAGAATATAAATCAGACAGAGGCAGATCTCTGAAGAATGTTATGCATTGCTTAAGTTAGACAATTAATACTGAAATAGTTTAGATTCTTTGTGTTCCCTCTGGATGTGGCATGATAAAATGATAATATTCTTTATCATTTGTCATTAAAATTTTTCTTCATTTTTTATGCTTCATCTTTGACTTGGAAATGTTTTCTTTTAAACTAATGAAGCATAAAGATGCAAAATGTGTGGTGTTGCTCCCATATGTGTGAATATAAATAAAACATGTCCATCATGAAATGTAATGTATTAAAGTCACAGAAAGTGACTGACTATTACCCATATCTAGTCAGGTGGCAGTTCTTGTCTATCCTTTTTTCTACATTCACCTGGCCATCACCCAAGTTGAGGCCCTTACTAATATCTCACCTGGACCACCTAATAGTCTCTTAGTTGGTTTCCTTTCCCTGCCTCTTCCCTGTATTCTATTTATTTCAGACCTCTACTCAGGAAACTGCTATAGTGATTCCAGGTAGCTTCAAGGATCCTCTGCTTGGCACTTAAAACTCTTCACAAATTAACTCCCACTTAACTTTCTAGATTTACTTTACATCATCACCATTCCTACAGTCTATATCTTATCAATCAGACTTACTTTCTGTCTGTTGTTCTATGTAACTCCTATGCAATTAATATCACCTTTGTACCTTTGTCCTCCATGAATGGAAATTATTCCCCCCTTTACTTTTGCCTCTTATAATCCCTGGGTCTATTTCAAATTTAATTCAAGTGCTACTTTCTCTAAGAGGAATTTATTGATTTCCCTATCCCCCAAATTTGGAACATTCTTCGCTTCCTGGAAATGATTTTGCACCTCATATATGGGCCAGCTACTATGCTAGATGTAGGTGATACAAAAATAAAAATGCTATAGTTCTTGCCCTCAAGGAGCCTTTCCTTTCTATCAGGGAGAAAACAGCCTCATACACACACACACACACACATACACACACACACACACACACACACACACACACACACACACACACACACACACACACACACACACTCCTAAGTATCTCAGAAGAGAGGGACTCCAGAAGTTATGTCGCTCAACCTGTACTTGAAATGACCTCTATAACAGTTCCAAAAACTGGAGACATTCTTCTTGGAAACCTCATAAAATAAATTCCCTACTTATTAAGCCAAAGCACTCCACTTTGGAATATCTTCAATGATTAAGAAGTTTTTCTTACCTTGAACCCAAATCAGTCTCTGCAACTTCCAGGCAGTAATGCTAGTTCTATTCTGGCATCAAAAAAAAAAAAAAAAAGAAATCAAATCCCTGTTCCTTAAAGAAAGTATCATTTCACTCCTAAATCTTCTCTTATCCAGTCCAGATGTCCCCAGTTCCTTTAACTAATTCTCATATAACATTGTCTCCAATCTTTTCACAGACCTGGTCATATTAAAGGAAAGTCTTTTAATTCCCCTTTTAGAAAATAATTTTTAATCTAAATAAGTGCTGTGTTTTGTCTAAGACTTTTTTCTTTTGTGTGTATTGACATAATTATGTTATTTTTATAGAATCCTAGGGTCAGGGATATAGAACTGTTAAGGGATTTAATCAGACATCTAGTTCAAATTCCTCATTTTACAGATGGGGAAGAACTGCTAGGGAGGTTCTAGGATTTGCCCAAGGTCCTAATTCTTCCTGTATTAAGCAATAGAAGTGGGATTTGTGCTCAGGTCTTCTGACTTCAGAGTCAGTGCTCTTTCCAATATTCCCTGCTGTCTCCCTAATTGTTATTCTTATGAATAAGATTAAAACTTATGCTAATGGTTTTTTCAATGTTAAATCATTTTAAATTCCTGTATAAATAAAACTTGATAATAGTGAATATTTTTTGATCTATTGCCATAACCTCTTGGTTAATATTTTAGCCTCAATTTTCTATAACAAAGTGGTTTCCACACATGATTCAAATTCATAGAAAATTACTTAAAATATAATGACAGAGATAATTTTGTTTAATAAAGTTCCAAATGTTAATATCCAGCAAGGCAAAATCAGGGAGATGTGCCTAATAAAAGTATTTACAATAATCAAAGAGGATAGCTAGCACAGGCAGTTATTGAAAGGAGGCTTCCCCTTGGACTAGAGGTTCTCCAAACACTTCTGTTTGTAGAAGGCATTGTATTAATTGTATTCAAGCTCTGGCACTTTGTAGAAACTTCTAAATAAAATATATAACTGACTGAAAGGATTTGACCCAATCATCCACATGTAAAAAAAAAGACAAATGGATGAAGAATGCTTATTGCTCCCACCATGATGTTGAATTGGGTGAATAGCCTATAAACCACATTATTTCTGATTTTTATATGTCCTGCAGTAGCAGATGAGTGTTAAAACTAATGTAGATCACTAATTATTATTATTATTATTATTATTATTATTATTATTATTATTATTATTACTTAAATGACCACACACATTTGACAATAATCTTACCGGAGAAAGTAAATGTTTTATATCTTTTTTTCACAGGAATTTGAATAAAAATCCCAAACTAGAAGTTAATAAATATTAAAATACTAATTGTTACTTCTTTTTGATTTTTCCTAAAGCATTGTTGCTAATACCAGTATCTTCCTACAAGTTTGCAAAGTTTCTTTCCTTAGAGATCAAATAAGCAAAAGAGTGGCATTGGTACCCTCAAGAGACAAATTCATCACTAATGTCTGAAAAAGAATTTCAGTGGCCTCAGCAGTAAAGATTTTCCTGTTAAGTAACATGACATAAGCCAATGCGCTCAATATCAGTTATATAAACCTCGGAGGCCTCTGGAAGGTTCATTGGTCCTATCTGGTCTGCAGGGTATTATACAACATACTGTAATGGACTATGGAAATACCCAGAATGAATGAATGCTTCTAATATCTCTTTATTCCTTTCCAGATTTTCATGGAACCTTAGGCCAGTCACATCATTTCTTCATATATAGGATGGGAGGTATAGACTAATCACTAAGGTGCCTCCCGGTGCTGACATTCTACAGTCTATTATGTTCTGAGTGCCTGGCTGCCGACCAGCCCTGACAGCTAGTCATCATTTCTCACATTTTGAATGGCCAAATCAGACAGATAGTAAGAAGGCGAAGAGTTTAAATTGCTTTGCATTCTTGAGATATTCATTAAGTGCTTTAGTTTTTAATAGTCTTCCAGAGCCTTAAGGAAAATTAAGTACTTTAAACAAGTTGTCCCACTTTCCAACATATGTTTATCCTGAGATTTTCACATAAAAATGCAACCCTGAACTGGGGTGCTCTTTTGGACAATATTTCAGGAAGGATGGAGGGGGGAGAAGGAGAAATTCACAGAGCCATAATCAAAGAAGCACTGTTGCTACTTAGAATGATAAAAAGCTGCCAAAGTCAGAGATTTAAAGAGACTTGCCAAGGGGGAAAAAAAAGGTTTGATGATCTAACATAGAAAGTAATTCTGGAATAAACCAGATATATGCATACACACTATCTGCTGTCACTGAAAACATTTTCAATGCATAGATTAAAAAGATATCTTGTGGGAGAAAGATTAGCCAGAGATAATGTCAGAGGAGGCACCTTGTTAAGACTTTGCACTGCAATTAAATGTAAATCTAAGAAGCAGGCAATATAGATCAACATATAGTTAAGTTGTTACTGTTTGGTAGTTTTTCTTTTATGCTCTGATTTAGGATAGATAGATGTTTTGTTCCTGCTGTATACATAGATATAAACATATACACATACATATAAACACATGCATATACACACACACATATATAAATATATATGTATATGTATATGAAATTTTGGGGGGGGACGTGGTGGTTAAAATGTTCTCAGAAGAATCTGAGCCACAGCACTTGTCACTTGGTAGTGGGTCAAGTGATTGAGAACCTCATATTGGTCTGCCAGAGACGGCCCTGATGCATCACTGATGCATTTTACATTAACCTGGCAAGCCTGCATCGGCATGATGTATAGCCCCAGGGCAATGCTGCAACATTCTTCAGCAAAGTCATGCCCCTGTAAAAATGATGTATTTCATATCTTGGTTCAAAAAGGGAGCTATTGAATGTTTGTTTCCCTAAAAGACCATTGTAATATTTATTTTCAAGATGATACCAGAAGGCTAATGGACAGATTTACACATATTATATTATCAGATAGATAATTATGACACAGAGACATCTACCATATAGACATGTGCATTCTATTTTGTTTTCATCTCATACAGTCTGAAAGGAAATATGATTGAATCAGGAGCAAAATGAATCTTATTCATCATGTCTTGAGGCATGTTGAAATATCTCATGTTTACTACAGTATGAAAATAAGGTTTTATAGCCCATATCTGAAAATCCATGTCAAACCTGGTTTATATGGTGATTTAAAGAAATTTTGATAAGTAAAATTATGAAAACTACCTTCATTGCAGGCTATAGTGTTCATAACCGTTACATCTGGTGGTTTTATAAAACAAAACACATAGAAAAAGGTTGCACCTGATTTGAGGTATTTGTTGAGTCCTGCCCATGCTCAATGGAATTTGAACATTCCCATTAGAGACTGATTTAACTTTGGAACAGGCAATGAGAATTGATTTCTCTTTTAAAAGGTACTAGCATTTGAATGTCAGATTATCTGGTTGACTGGGCTTTCTTATCTTCCAACACCCAGGAAATAAAAATAAATTTCTAATCTTTTGCTGGCATCTACTGCACCAAAACATTTTTGGAAAAGGAACAACCTCTGAGTGTGGGGGTATATGTCTTCTATCTCTGCTACTGAGCTTGGGAGTTCTTAGCTGCAATGTGCCAAACTGATTCAGGCATCTTGATTATTTAATAAGCCCCTAAAACAGGGACTGAGGGTTTGGGGTGGGGTGTACTTTGCTTCTTAGAGAAGGACATAACTACCTCAGTTGACAACTCAAAAATTTGCATAAATCAGCAGTGGGATTAGAACTGTGAGGAAGGGTCCATTGTGCTCCCTATGAAAAAAGAAAAAAAGAAAAAGGAAATTTAGCAACCACTTTTCAGCATAGGAATACTTTAAACTTTCAGGATATGTAATGCCAAGAATCTAAAGAATTTTGCATTCTCCCTGATCCTCTACATAACGCCATTTCCTACTTTTCAATCCTTTTAGGCTGATTCAAGACCTGCTTCCTATGAAAAGATTATCCTTAAGTTCCACTCACTGATCTTACCCTTCTCTACTCTACCACAGTGGTGAGGAACTATACCACACAATTAGTTCTTACATCATATCTTGTTTTCATATTGTTTTATGAATTCATATCACATATTCCCCCCATGAAACTACTGATACCTTGAAGGCAAGGGCCTTCTTTCTATTCACAGTAATTCCTACAGTGCATATAGTAGTAAAATTGGAGAAGGAGGAATTGATAACTAATCATCTGCATTATTGGAGGGACTACTCATCTTGATAAAACAATTAATACATTGAATTTGTTTTTTATCAACAGAATACTCTATAATAGGGGATCAAATAATCAAGAAATAATCATTTATAATTAACATATATAGGGAGACAGTCTAGCATCACATAACAGCCATCACATGGCCAAATCAGATTAAAATGTGATTGTGAATTAATTTACAAAATACAATAAAACAGAGATAAACTGACCTTTTAAAACTAAGTCAATATGTGGCCCACAGGGATCTTTATGTAATAATTGGTGCTCTCCATTTCTTTTTGAGTTTGATGTCACTAGTGTAGTATATGTATATATATATATTAGGCCTTATAACCGGAAAAACTTGAATGTAAGTCTCTCTTCTGATATGGATAAATGAGTTAGCCACTTGGTAGTCTAGGCAACTTTATAAAATTTTGTTACAGAGAAGGTGCCAACCTGCAACTGGTAAAGAGAATTTTCTTACCTGCGAGTTCCCCATATCAATGAAGTCATAAATCCAGTTCATTTTTTCTATAGAAAATGTGTAAGCTTTCATAAAATAGGAAGTCATCAGATTTAGAGCTTTAATGGACCAAAGATATCTAATCCAGCTTCCCCATTTTACTGATAAAGAAACTGCAATCCATACTGTTAAGAGAATGGTGTCATGTCACGTGGAAGTATAGTGTAGTGCTACATTTAAACCTTTGGTTTTTGACCCTGCAAACAGTGTTCCTTCTAATAAACCTTAATGTCTCCAAAAGGTAATAAATCTTGATTAAAGCTTGGACTTATTTTTTTCATTACTTTGCTGTTATAAATATAGTTATCTCATTTTACAGATTTGTATAAGGGGAAACAGGAGAAATGGACATACAGTAAATTATTTTGTCATATTTTCTGAATATACATGTTGAAACTATTTATATATTTTTAGATGTATTAGATATATAAAATAGAGATTCTTAAAAATTGGGTAGATAAGAGTGTGGATTTAAGAAAAAATAAAGATAATCTAAAATCAACATTATTTCTTTTAAGATGGGAAATTCCTCACATAGTAATATATTTGTACTTTGGAAATATTTTTTGCTCCCATTTTGATCTTTCTCAATTTCTTCTTTTCACATTATACTTGAATGTCCAATAAAATAATGAATATCAATTAAATTTATTGAAGCATAAAATAATCATGATTTCTCTGACAATTCAAAGTTGGTTTGTAATTAAACCAGTGCATTTCTTAAACTATTATATAAATTAACATTTAAAAATTAATAATTATCTAGCATGTGTGAGGAAGAATAAAGTTGAAAAGGTTGAAAAGAAATTTTGGATTAGATCTAATATGTATGATATAATTAAATATTCAATAAATATTTCTGTCCTACTGAAATTTAGGCTATTGGTTATAAATGTGGATATATTTTATCAAAATAGTCCAAATTAAGTTTATAGATACTTCCTGAGATAGTAAAATCTTTTTCTTATTTTTTTCTCTCTTTCTTCTTCCCCATCTTCATCTTCCTTCTTTCCTTCTCTTCCTTCCTTTACTATAACAGTTCTTTTGCCCAGAACTTAGATAAGCAAATACAATGAAAAGACCACTGGCTCTGTAGTTAAAGGACTATAGTTCAAATCCCACTTCTGATATTTACTACCTGTGTGATCTTGGTCAATTGACTTAACTCTTTCAGTGCTGAAAAAAAATTTCCTTTTATATCAGTGTTGAATATTTTGGGCCAAATTTGGGCCAAAATAGAAATTTCACAAGAGATCAGTTATAGTTGCAGTTTGTGTTAGTTTCTTCCTAACTACCCTATAAATGAACCTAAAAAAAAATAAAAAAACCATTAAAACTTTCAGAAAACATGTATGTTTTCTTTGTCTCTCTCTTTTTTTTTTACATTTAACAGTTTAAGAATAGGAGTCAATTTACATCTCAGGGGCAGACAATATTTATACCTCAAGAAACCTAACAGCACAAAAGATTACAAAATTCATTTCCAATAACAAATCTCCCACATTCACAGTTCTCTGCATCAGTATTATATATATATATATATATATATATATATATATATATATATATATAGTTAATTATATTCTATAATATCATCTTCTGAGGCATATGGAGTAGTAAGGGAGACCTAGTAGCTCCTGTGTGAGGGCTTGCTGGGCTACTTTATACCTTTGGTGTCCAACCAGTCATCCAATTCTCACTGGTTGTTCCAAGAAGTTTAAGCATGTCCAGTGGCCAAACCCCATTTAATTGTCTTTACTAAACCAAGATAAAGATAACCAATAGATCTCAGTCCCACTGGTGAGTTACAGGGATGTCTGACCCAAGCAAAAACATGTATATTTTCAACATAATATTATGCTCCTTTGCCAAAATAGTTAAATCCTTAGACTTCTATTTTCTCCTTTGTAAAATGAGAGACTTTAATTAGAAGACATATGATCTCCTTTCCAATTGTAGATCTAGGATTCTAATTTTGAGAACTTGCTTTCTCTTGAAAGGGAGGGGTATGTCTTATTATAAGGACTTCATTTACTCTGAAAATTAGAAGTCAGAGCAAGATCTTAATTGGATAAAAATTTTGTTCCATTGGGATGTGTCTTTCCTTCACTAATCTCCTATTACTGTCCTGCAGATTTTACTCCTCAGCTAGGGATGGCTAAATAGCTATCCTGCTTCCACTGTGCCTTGATATAGACATTATGCCATTCAGAAGAAAGGCAACGTAGGGTCAGCAGTAAGTGAAAATGTGGAGATTAAGAGGGGATATTTTTTTTTGAGTGCCAGAGAGGTGCTATTAATCCTTTGAAAGTGTGAGACTTTCTGATATTGCAGCAGGACTTTTCAGGGAAATTGGACAGTGTACAGCATACCTGATAAGAAAGGTTTAAGGCAAAGTGGAATGAACTTAATGACCCAGAAATTGTTATTAGAAGAAATTAATACCATCTACAGGGGATTTATGCACTTAAATGTATTTAAAAGGAGCAAAGGATTCTCAACACCAACTTGCATTTCACTTTAACTACAAACATATGAATTTTCATTACATAGTACAAAGCATTTGGCTTTGATTGTATAAAGATTTTTTGGCCTAAGAAGACTAATTTTAATGTTGACCTATGGATGAGGCACTAAAAAGTCTGTGTATCATGTATCTATCTCCTGACTCTGCCTTTCTTAGGATTTTATGTTTGGATTATCATTTATATCACTCCTGAATAATATCAATAATATTCACATTTTACATTTATAAACACTTAAGTTTTGCAAGGTGCTTTGATGCAGTATCTCATTTGTTCTTTCCAGTTTATATGCCACTTTGAAACAATTGTCACCACAAAAAACACACTTCTACTGAAGTGGCATCCTTTGGCTCTATTCTTTGCTCCTTAACTCTTCCTATGTCATAAGGTGAGACAGAAACCAGTGAGGTAAACATATTATTTTATGGACAAAGGGGGAGAGAGAGAACAGAGTAACAAAAGAGCATTAAATATGACAAAATAATAGGATGGTGGAATAAATCCTAAATTTAGAGTTGAGTGACCTTGGTCATTGGTGAAACAAATTCATTACATTTCAACATCTCTAGTAAGAAAATTATATCTCAAAAAGGTGGCAGGGAAGGATGCAGCTAAGTGGTGTAATGGATGAAGCACTGACTTTGGAGTCAGGCAGATTTTTCTTCCTGGGTTCAAATATGGCTATACACTAGCTATGTGATTATAGGCCAGAGATAACCCTGTTTTTCTCAGTTCCTCAATCTGTAAAATGAACTGGTGGAGGAAATGGCATATCAAAGAAGTGTCTCTGTCAAGAAAACCCCAAAGTGAGTCACGAAGAGTTGAACACAACTGAAAATGACTATAACAACAACAACACAAAGCAGAGTGCATATAGTAGGTGTCTAATAACATACTTATGTTAAAATGTTGGAGGAACTAGTTGGCACTCTAGGATGCCACCGTTGTAGCACTGTTGACTTTTAAGTGGAGGATCCACAACTTTGATATTTACTTCCATGAAAAGTTTCTATGAAAAACTTGAGAAAGTTCTTCCACCTCTGCAGCTCAGTTTCTTCATCTTTAAATAAGGTGGTTAGACTAGTTAGCCTCTTAACTCCTTTCCAGTTCTAGACCAATGATCCTATTATCTTTTAAATTTATTTAATCTCTTTTTGTAACTGTAAGATTTATCTTATTTTAGTCTAGAACCAAAAAAAAGTGAGAATTGGATGAATTTTCCTCCTCCTATTTAAGTTGATATATAATGCTGTAGCAATGTGGTAATTGCCCAGTTCTCTCTGGTTATTCTTGGAGATTTTCCAGTTAGTAAAATTTCTCAGACTTTTCAGTGCCTGTTTGGACTGGAACGGAGCTTAGAAATCATGAGATTCCCACCCACTTGTCTGTGTAGAGTCAAGTCAGTTTCTTACTTTATTTCTTCACCTTTTTTTCGATAGGAGTTAATGTATCAGTAGATCAGTGAAATCCTATAGATCTGTGTGTATGGATTTCAGCAAGGCAAATGAAAAAGTTTCTCAATGTATCCTTGTGGAAAAGCTAGGAAAATATGGCATGTGTGAAAATATGGTTAGGTAGATTTTTGACTGATAGAATAATTGTGGTAAGTAGAAGAGCAATTAATGAGTCAGTGCCCTGCTAGAAGATAGTCTTCAATGGCATGTTCATATTTTTTTTTATCATCAATCTAAAAATAGTGTTCCTTATAAAGGACTAAGTTCCCTGCTACTAAAGGTATTCAGAGAAAAAATGGGTTCAGGGATTTTGAGGAAATGATTCCTATACTCATAAGGAAGTTGGACTGTGTAGTCACACAGTCAATTCTAAGTTTTTATGATTTTGTGAAACTAAGAGCCAGAGGGGTTAAGTAATTTGCCTATGATAATTCAGTCAGCTAGTGGAACAACTAGAATTTAGGACTCAGGTCTTCCAATTTCCAATCCTGCATTCTTTCAAGTGCACCAAGATTAGCTGCCATTTATATTAACTTTTCCCCAACAGTGTATGATTACAATTTTGAAAAAGGGAAAACCTTAGTTAGGCAATGATTGTTGGTCATGGCCAAAGGTCTTGAATATTCTAATAAATACTAAAAATACAAGTCAGAGAAAGGCTGGAAGTAACAAGCAGGTAAATGAGTTTTGAAATTTTATGCAGACCACCTGGCAGAATATGGTGAGCTATTGTTTTGAAAAACACAACCCCAATCTATCCTCAAGTCATCATTCAGGACTAAAACTAAACATTTCAAAACATATTTCTCCTTTTGGTTTTCTAAGACGTAACAGATTCAAACCTCTAATGAGTGAATGTTGGATATGATGGTTACAACAAGCAAATGATAGTTACTTTTGTTGTGGAAATTTATAAGATTCTAAAGGAAAATCAATGTAGAATGGGTATCAACCTTTAATCAAGAAGAAAAATGATTCTCAAAGTGTTTTTCCCCCACGATTAAAATTTTCATCTGTATTACCTGCCTTTTATTTTGCTACCTTTGAGGAGTCAATTTCTTTGATATATTTGACGACCTGAGAATGGAAACAGAATAACTAGGTTCTTGTCCTGTCTCTGTTACCTATTTGCTATTAACATTGGGCAAGTCAGTTAGCTACCAGCAAGCCACTTAGCCATTTTAGGGCCCAATTTTGCAATCTACAAAATGAAGTTAATAATACTCGCCCTGCCTACTTCACAGAGGAGCTATGGGGATCAAACAAGATAATGTATATAATAAATGAATTATGCAAACTGCAAAATTATATATAAATGTAAATTTCTCTTATTATTCCAGACCTAGACAAATAGACAAATATAATTGTATTTAATTTTATGATAACTGAACATCAACATGGGTGTAATTGGACTTGTCATATACATCAAAGGTTTAATTCTCTCTCTGTGTACTTCAGTTAATTATAAGGATATTCAAATATAGACCACTTGGAAGAAAAATTTAATGATTTTAAGTTCAGAAATTTCCTTTACTTTTTCCTCTTTCATATATCTCTCCTTTCCCTTCAAATGACCAGAGTTACAGTCATCCAGACTCTCTAGGGCCCTTGAACTGGGCACTTATTCTTTTAGAAATCATCAACAATGGAGCTGGTGCCAAGAGGAGAAGCCAACTTCTCTCTGCACTCTAGGAAGTGTTTTATTTGTAGTATTGTTGGCTTGTAGGTAAAGAACCTGGAACCTGATTTGGATTTCCCAGGAAGGGAGTTACTATTTGAATCATTCTAATACTTGATTCTAGTAAATATTTCTAGTAAATTGTAGTCAAATACACATGAATACAATATTTTGAACTGCATATAAAAATGAATAAAATGGTGGTTAAGGAAATGAGATCAATATAAAGGCATGAATGCTCATCATTTAGAGACTAAGGTCACATAGGAAAGAATTCAATAAAGACTGATTTATTGATTATGCAGCAGTAGATATTCAAATTGGATAATTTGAGCAAAATAATTCACCCACATTCAAAAAATTAATCACTATCTTTTTTTCTCCTGTCTGCTATTTATAGTTTTTCTGTCTTTATTCTTGTCATAGGGCAGCAAAGTGACTCCTATGGGTAAAGTTTTGGGACCTAGAGTCAGCAAAACTGAAGTCTGAATCTGACTTTAGACTATTTGTGTGACTCTGAGCAAGTCACTTAACCTCTATTTGCCTTATTTTTCTCATTTTTAAAGTGGGGGGGGTAATAATAATTCTTACCTCCCAGGGTTGTTGTGGGGATGAAATAAGATAATCTTTGTGAAGAGCTTTCCAAAAAAGTTTTACGCAAATGTCAGCTATTTTTAGCCATTTTCATGTCCTATGGAGACATGTCTATGAGAAGTTAACTACATAGTTAGGTATTTATCACTCATTTGTTAGACTGGCATTCATTCTATAGAATACTAAAATGAACTACATATGTCAATTAAAGAAAAACAAACACAAAAAACAAAGGAAAAAAGGAAAATGAAGTCTAAGGAGGATGTAAAATATGAGAGCTAAAGAGAGTCTTGGGTCACAATGGAGTTCATTCATTAAACCACCATTTATTAAGGGCATATCATGTTCTAGACACTATTCTAGAGATTGAAGATGCAAAGAAAAATATAGGAAACTGCTTTCTGATTAAGAAGATCATGTTGTATCAGGGAGTAAACAACTTGACCATAAATACCAAGTATATGAAAAATACATGAAGAATAATTAACAGGAAGGATGATATTTCCTTCTGGAGGATCAAGGAACACCTTCTGCAGGAAGGGACCCTTCAACTGAGCCTTAAGAAAACCATGGTTTCTACGAGGTGGATATAGGCAGGAATGCATTCCAGACATAGGGAGCAGACAAGGGAATGGAAACAAAAGGAGGAATGTTGTATATAAGGAAGATCTAAAAAGAAGGATATGTGAAAGATGTGAGCATGATGTTTAATAAACTTGAAAAGGGTAGACTGGATCCAAATTGTGTGTCAAACCTTAAAATCATTGGAGTTTCTTGAGTGATATGATTAAATCTGTGCTTTTATAATAATCACTTTTGTACCTATAAAGGGGTTGGATTGAATAAAGGAAAGATTAGAGGAAGGGAGAGTCATCATATTCCCAATTCTTAAAACATATCCTCAATTATAGTAGTACAAATGAGAAATTATGAGTTTTAATTAAAGTCATTTTGGTATCAATGCAGAGGAAAGGTATGAGATATTTTGGAGATAAAATCACTAAGACTTGGCAACAGATAGGTTACAGGCAGGGGTGACAGAAGTGGGGTTGATTGAGAGCCATTGACAAGTTAAGGATTACTCTGAGTTTGGCAAATTGGGTTCATACAATTCTATGAATGGTAGCTTTTTTTAAGAGGAGGAACGTTAAGGGGCAGCTAGATGGCACAGTGGATAAAGCACTGGCCCAGGAATCAGGAGTACCTGAATTCAAATCCGGTCTCAGACACTTAATAATTACCTAGTTGTGTGGCCTTGGGCAAGCCACTTAACCCCATTTGCCTTGCAGAAAAAAAGCCCTAAAAAAAAAGAGGAGGAATGTTAAGAAGAAGGAAAGGTATAGGAGGAAAGATAATCTTTGGGAAATATTGAATTTAATATGGTTATGGGATTTTCAGTTGGAAATTCTAACACATAGTTGTTGATTTGCTACTAGAACATCTGTTGTCAATTATAGAAGAATAAAAGGATTGTATCATTGTAATGAGGACCCAGTTGGAATTAATTAATGTAAATTTGTAGTGACCTCAATAGCCTTTTGTAACTTCTAGGAATCTTCTGCAGTACATGATTAAGATAGAAGAAAGTAGAGGGTAGGGGTAATTCACAGTTGGATTTTTGGTAAAGTGTGAATGGGGAAAGGACAAGGCAAGGGATTTAAGAGTAGAGGACAATGTATAGTTGAACTGGTTAACTAGAGGTAAAGATAGGGAAGGCAATAAACTAAAGCCAGAGGAATTCTGTCGGTCTGGGAGAACACCAAGGAGTTACTGTATTTCTGTTAAAATATGTGTGGTCCATATGGAGATTATATTATTATGTATAATATTAGAAGAGGTGTGATATAACTTTCTAATATTGCTTATTAGTGAAAAGAAGAAAAATAATATGCCATAAAAATATCACTGGATATTCTAGCATATGTGTAAATCTATGTAAGATTACCAGATGTGGCCACAAAGAGGGAATGATTATTTTTTGTAGTCTTTCCTCACTTTTCCTAATATTACTTACTGAATGTTAATGTTACCTATCTTTATGAGGTTTATCTTTATTATTTCTAAGAAGAGTGAATTAATGTTTTATCTTATTGATATATGAAAACATTTTCATTTAAAGGGAGAAGTTTCATCTAGTAATTATGTGTTACTTGGGGTACAGATGGAAATGTTCTGGGTTTTATATCTCTGTATATTTACATAGTTCTTATTCCTGTGCATGTAGCTAACTTTTCTTGCAGAACAAACAAATATACATACAATATGCATACATATTTTCCATAAATATTTTTGACAAAAAATCACAATATTCATTTAAGATGTTGATTGACAGTATCTACCATATTTCCCCATATATATTGTTTTTCAAAATTTTGGGGGGTCTAAAACTGGGAGCGTCTTATGCAGTGGTTGTAGATTTAATTACTTGCATTTTCCACTTTTTCCCTCTTGTTGTCTTTGAACTCATTGTTTCTCATTTGTTACCAGTTTATTGGGTTACATTTTGCTACAATCTGCCTAGAAATGGCTCAGAAAAGATTTTCGTACAATGTTGAATGTTCAGAGTGAACCAGTTTGCAAAAGTGAATGGAAATCATGCTGCTGAATGTTAGTTTGGTCCTCCTCCAACTGAGAAAACAATCTGAGACTGAGTATGGAAAGAAAAATACCTGACTGAAAAACACCATGGCAGAAGAAGGCTATGAGAGGCAAGTGAGTCAAATGGCCTGATTTAGAGAGGTAATTGAAAAGATGGATTGAAGAGCAAAGGGCAAGTGGGATTCCTGTGTCCAGCAGGAAGAAAAAGAATTGCTGATCAAAAAGAAGTGACTAATTTCAAAGAAGAGAATTGGGGCTTCAGGTTCATGAAACAGAAGGGACTAAGCATGTATCCGCACACCAGACTTGCCTAAAAGATGACTGAAAGCTATGAGCTGAAGGTCCTTGAATTTCATGATGAATGAAACTTGAGTTCAATAATTTATGTAATATATATTTTTTCAAATTTCAGGCCCCCAAATTAAGGTGCATCTTATATGTAGGGAAATATGGTAATATTTGCTTTCTGAACTATATTACTATAGCAATTAACTTTTCCCTCAAAGTTTGCTTTGGAGCAAATTAGCATAGTAGATAGGAATTTGGCCACAGAGCTAAAAAGACCTGGATTCAAGACACAGATATTGAGAAACAACACATTAAAGATGTGGCAACTATATCCTTGAAGATGCTTTAGTCATAACTACTTAAGATTCAGAAAAGAAAGTTCTTGCTACAAAATCTTTGGCACTGACAGAAGGTTTAAAATCAGGTACCTCCTTGATTTTATAAGTGGAAAGACATTAAAGAAGAAACTTACTATCTCCTTTGTCACTGAACTCTAAGGACATTGGGACCTTTCTATCTAACTTGAAGCTGAAGCCTTCACATATATTCTCTTTGCCATTAGCTTTTGAGCTTTTTCAGAATAGGGATTATATTACTTTTCTTTTTATATTTCTGATGCTAAGTACAGTGATTTGCTGCGTATGTATATGAAGCAATCAATCACTAAACATTAAATGCTGTTCTCAGCTGACACTATACTAGGTAATGAACAAATAAAAGAATAAAATTTGAAGTTATTTTAAAAAATTCCATCTCAAATTTAAATCTACTAATTGACAGTTTTATATACATGAATTATTTTTAATTAAGCTCACTTGTAAGAAGCTTACATTCTTTTAGGATAAACAGACACATATACATATATGCACATAACAATCCAGATGCATAAACCCCCCCACTAGAGTCTTTTCTCTCTTACCTAGGCATTCCTCCAATTTGCTCTCACACTAAGTTCTCAGAGGTAGACTACCACCATGGGATTAGATTTAAATTCTTGCTGTGTTCTAGAAATAACCCTGTTGAGTGGGAATATAGCACACTTACCACTTCAACTCTTAAGTCCCCAGCAAAGTGTTCTACTTACTCAAACCAGCCACTTAAAATAATTGTGCTTTTATTTCTTAACCATATCCATTTACTTAGCAATAAGGCAAGAGGAATAATAATGACATCATAGGTACACATATATTAAAACCAGTGAATGATAAAACCTTTAACAGCCTGGATCATTCTCTCTGACCAGTGCACTCATTATCTGTAGGGTAAGAGTGAGTTTATAATTAAACTTGATAAGAATAGACATAAGATGGAGGAGAACCTTAATATTTTGGGTAACTTCCAACTAGGACTGCAAGTTTTGATGCCATTTGTGCCCCTTCAGGACTATATTTGCTTCCTTTGAAACCAATTTTTCTTCTAATTCTTCATATGTTTGTCTTCCCTGCTTTCCATCTGGGCCAATCCTCTTCCTTTCTTTATTCCCATGGTTGTAGTGTTTACATGCTCTTTCAATTTTTAATCACCCTTAAAAAACAGCATTGAAAAAAGTGTTAACTAGATGGCAGTTACCTTTAAGCTAGACAAATGAGAAGATCATCCAACTGATTACCTCCAGGTCCTACGGATCAGCCCTTCACTCACTAGGGAAGTACTGTGAATCAGAATGGTGCTGGACCATACTCAGTCTCTGTATCCTATGCTTTTCAATGCCACTATTATCTTAAACCCGGTGCCTTTGGCACCTGGACTGGAATTTTTTGTTTGTAACTGTGCCTTAGAGTAGGTGAGATGAATGCCTTGAACCCAGTGGGAGTAAAGACTAGGAATGCCATGCCACACTTCCCTTCGTAATTGGGTCATAATAGAACACCTTGAGACTGTTTCTTCATACCCACATTTTTCCAGTTTTTAATTTTAACATTGATTAAGGACCTACTATGTGCAATGCTAGGTCCTGGGGATACAAAAAGAGGCAAAAGAAAGTCCCTGTCCTCAAAGAGATAATAATTTATTGGGGAAACAATATACAAATCAAGTATAAAATCATCAGAATAAATAGAACATAATTAATAGAGAGAAGGCACTAGAATTAAGAGGAGATGGGGCAGGATTCTAGTAAAGGAAGGGATTTTAAGGGAGGTTAGGGAGGTCACTAGATGGTGCATAGGAGGACAACTAGAAAAATGTTTAGTGCCAAGAGATGGACTATTTTGTTCACAGAACAGTGAGGAGGTCAGTGTTGCTGGATCAAAGATTTTATATGTATATAGAAGAGTAAGGCTGGATAGGTAGGGAGATATTAAGTTATGAAAAGCTTTAAATGCCACACAGCATTTTAGAAATAACAACTTTTATAACTAATAAATAAAAGTTCCTTTTTTGCCCCATTTAAATGTTGACTGTTCATACAGAAATAAGACATCATTGAATATCTTTCACAAGGTAATTTAAATCTTTATATTAATGCCATAGTTTACTTTCTGCTTCAAATGATAGTTGATGATCCAGCAAAAGACCCTGAAAAGGAAAAAAGTGGAAGTATACAAGGAGAACCAAGAAAGAGTATTGTCAGAAAACATGGAGAGGAGAAAGAATAGAGGAAAAAAAAGCAAAAAAGGTCAAGAAAGGGGAAGACTAAGAAAAGACCATCTTATCTGTTAAGTAAGAGATACTGAAAATTTTGAAGGGAGAAATTATAATTAAGAAAGGAAGCTACACCAGAATGCTTAGGATTAAGGGATGAGTTGGGGGTGGGTGGGGGAGAGAAGATGGAGGAATTGAACAGAGATGGATTTTTCTAGGCGTTTGGCTGAGTAATGGAGGAAGGATATAAGGTGATAGACTGAGGCAGTGCTAAAATCTAGTGATGGTTTGTTTTATTTATTTATTTTTTTTAGGTTTTTTGCAAGGCAAATGGGGTTAAGTGGCTTGCCCAAGGCCACACAAGTAGGTAATAATATTAAGTGTCTGAGACCGGATTTGAACCGAGGTAGTCCTGACTCCAGGGCCGGTGCTTTACCCACTGCGCCACCTAGCCACCCCGGTTTGTTTTATCTTGAGATGAGGGATACTTGGAAATATTTATATAAAGTTGTAGATAAGGGGAAGTTGAAGACCGGGGAGAGAGACAATTGTAAGATAAGATTAAGAATACGTGTAGATGGGGCGGCTAGGTGGCGCAGTGGGTAAAGCACCGGCCCTGGAGTCAGGAGTATCTCGGTTCAAATCCGGTATCAGACACTTAATAATTACCTAGCTGTGTGGCCTTGGACAAGCCACTTATCCCCATTTGCCTTGCAAAAACCTAAAAAAATAAAAAAAGAATGCATGTAGAAGAGTTGGCCTTGGCAATAAAATAGGAACCCAAAAGGTCACTTCATTATCAGAAATTGGGGAAAAGGGAAAAAAATGACTAGAGGATGATGTGAAGTGGTTTTTGGTTAAAGCAAGGAGAGAAGAAAAAACCCTTGTAAATAGTCTTAAATTTTTCAGAAAAAAAAGAGGTGAGGTGAGCAGGGGAAGTGGGAAAGGTTTGAGAGGAAAAAGAGAGAGAGAGAGAGTTTGAAAAAACTTCTGTGGAGTATGAGATAGAGAATCAATTAGGAAAAAATAGTAGCATTGCCTTGCTGTAGTGAGAAATTCAAATTGGATAGCGTAAATTTATGGTGTACCCAATTAGCATTATTGTGTGACTTTCTCTAGCTCTGTTCAACATAATATTTATAATAACAGCAAGACTTTTCATAGTTCTTAGTATGTTGAGAGGCACTGTGCTCTGTGTTTTGCAATTATTATTTCATTTGTTCCTCATAACAGCCTTAGGACATAGGTGCTATGATTTCTCCTATTTTAAGATAAGGAAACTGGGCAGAGGTTAAATGACTTTAAGGTTAATAATTAGTGTCTGAGGCTGGATTTGAACCCCAGTTTTCCTAACTCCAGACCCTGCCTGCTGCCTATTTTGCCTCAGAGGCATGTGACTGGATATAAAATAGTCAGAAAATTAGAGTGAAATGAAGTTAGAGGTGTGGCAGATGCAGGACTGGATTTTAATAAAGGTAGAATAATGTTAGGAATTGGTGAATTGGTGAAACTGTTGAGTTAAATTAGTGGACTATAAGTTTGAGAATTAAAAAGGAAGAAAGTGATATCAAAAATAGGTTTATTAGCTTGAAGAATTACTGAAAAATTTAAAGGTCCTCATGAGAGTAAAGAATAGGCATAGAAGGAGTAGTACCTAGGGAGAGATGAAATAATGTTGTTCATTCTTTGTTTTTGAAAAGCACCAATATCACAGGGTGATATCTTGACTCATGTTTGAACTGTTTTTAAGTGAGGCAGAAACGCACAAAGTTAACAAAGCCTCATTCTCTTCTAGATCATCAAAGTTCAAAGACAAGACAAAAGTAAGGGCAACTGCTGATGGTCTAGGAGTCAGTGGTGACCTTGATGTTTCTGATGCTTGACCAAGCTCAGCTGCCTTCGTGGCCATTGGAATAAATTTTCTCATCCTCCCATTTCACTGGGGAAAGTCTTCACATGCTTGGGGTAGATACCCCCTAATTCACTGACAAGTTTGAGAACTATATTTTACTTTCAACCTAATTTAGCCCATCTGTCTAGATGGTTTTACTAGGGTGTGACTACTGAGCATACTACAGCTTCTAGGAGTCACAAGTTGAGAGTTCAATATCTGGTGGACACAAAAGGTGGAAGAGCAATCCTGAGAAGAAAACATTAAGCCCTCCCATTAGAGGTTCTAGTTCTGGTTATGGTTAACCCTTTTTATTCAAGGAATTGGAACACTTAGTTATGATAAAGCTCACAGTGTGTCTATCTGAGATGAAAGCACTCATCTGTTTGGGTTTTGCATAAGACATTTTCCATGAATTTACTAAACATTTTAGGTAAGACTGTGTCCCCTTGTTTTATTTTGAATAGTTCCTACATATGTGAGAGATACTTTGATTGAAGAGAGATTTTTAATATTACCTTAGGTTCTGAGATGGATATTTGGATAGTATTTTAACATTTATAAAGATTGGGATCGGGCTGTATGTATGGTTTCAATGATAGGGGAATTCCTAAGTGAAAAAAATTCCCTCAAAAATGCAAATCAATACCTTTTCTTCAATTTACAGTGTTAGAGAGTTGCCTAGGACACTGAAGGGTCAAGTCACTTTCCCAGAGTCACTTCCTTCTGTCATATGTGTGTGTGTGTGTGTGTGTTTGTGTATATATGTATTAGAGAAGTAGTTGAGTAGTCCAGGTCTTCCAGACACTGAAACAAATTCTCTAATCAGTATGTCACACACACTCTTATAAGTTTAACAAATAATTTAAACATATTATGTCATTTATACTTTAAACTATCCTGAGAGGTAGCTATCACATTTAACCCTTGAAGAAACTGAGATTCATCAGGTTAAATGATGTGCTCATGGTAATAAGAGCATGAAATGAGAACTGATATTTATTGTAAAGTCTATCAAGTCCATTCCCCAACTTTCATTGTACAGATGAGGCAACTAAGACAAAAAAGTCAAGTTACTAACTTAACTAGGATCATACAGAGAGTATTTGAAGCTAGATTTGAATTCAGATCTTTCTGACTCTAAGTATGACACTATCACTAACTATACTACACTACACTACACTACACTACACTACACTACACTACACTACACTACACTACACTACAATCAATGATGCTGTCCTTGAAGGTGTTCCTGGTTGGTTAGTCTTAGCAGAGAATTCACCCTGCTGCACATTGCTTCTGTCTTTGATGTCTTTTGGTGCATCTCGGCATTCTTTCCTTGAAAGAAAAAAAAAATCTTACTTCCTGATATGTTGGTACATAGCTTCTGAGTAGTCTATAAATGGTTTCTCTCCCTTTCCTTTTAATCTTGAATTTTATTTTCCATAGTTCCTACTATCTTCCTCAGCCCTCTTTCATCAATAACAATAGTTTCAAGGAATAGGTTTACTTAATTTAGAGGATCATATCTTTTACATCACCTATAACAAATATCAGAATATAACTTCAATAATCTTCATGATGGTCTATTTGCACACATCATGAACTCTGCAAGGTGGATGAAAAAATGTCTTTATGAAATGATGCTTCTTGTTACCTTTGGGAACACAATGAATTTGTTGGCATATTTGTAAAGAGTCTGTGAATATTCCTTTAAGTTGACCACAAGTTCTCCTTTTCCCTTTTTTGACTTTGATTTCATTTCATTATATTTATTTTTAATTTATAAAATAAAACAAACATTTCCATAACAGAACAATAAGAAAGATGATTGTACATCAAACTGCAAATCAACTATGTAAAACTTGCTATTCCTTTCAAATATAAAACAAAATTATCATGTAAATTTTTTTCTTCCCCCCTCAGAGATGAAATTATCTCTATGGGATGATTAAGTTCCTTCATTAGTGTATCAATTCCTAAGTTGTTGGACAAATTGGACAAATATTGTGCAATAAATAAAATAAAATAAAAAATACCTCAATCACATCTATGTTTATAGATAGTATAAGAACTTAGCTCTAACACAGCTTTCTTCCTTTTCTGCCATGATCAATGTTGTTGTAGAAGAGGAAAGGATTCTATAGAACTGAGTCCCATTTTGTATTTTTATTCAATTCATAGGTTTACATGTCTCAAGAATTCACTATCTAACCTTCTGGGACTGAGCCTTTCTTTTAACTAGCCTGGCAGCAGACACAGTCTGTTATTGGGTGAGTACTCAAAGCTTTTTCTGTTTTATAACTCCAGCCAGAGACTTCGCTCTGTTGGCATAGCTATCAAGGACCACAGGTTACCTTTGAAGCATACTGAGACACCAGAGTGGTACAACATTGTGGAAGGGGAAGAGAAAAGAATGCCCTATGGGAAGATGGCATGTAAAATTGAAAAAAAAAGATGAGACCTGCTTATTTAAATTAGTAGCAGGACATTATTGAGTTTTAAATTAATTTCAAAAAGAGAAAAATATTAAAACTAATTTTTATAAGCTGATTTTTTAAAAAGAATTAGTGAATTCAGTATATCTAACTCTGGACTTATGACCTCTCTCTTTTTTTTCCCACATGTGCATGACTATGCTTATATACACACATCTAATCAAACTACCTTATAACTTGACTTGTCATTATAAAGATTTGGGTACACTAAAGTTCAAACAAATCTCTTGAACCATAAAATCTAGCTATATAGCATATTTAGTTTATTAGTTCTACCCTGCAGCTCCAATATTATAAAGAAGTTCTAATACGCTGATGGACACTTGCTGGAACTTTAATACAATGCTACACATTATAAAAAGGAATTCAATATAAGGTGGGTCCCATTTGAACTCCATCCAAGGTGGATTAGTACCCAAAGCTTTTCTGGATGAGATGATCCTATGTGTCAGAATATACATGCCAGAAACTGCTGCTTCTCCTACCCACACATCAGTCACCACAGCCAGGTGATCCTAATTATCTGCTCCCACCTGTAGGACCTAGCTAATCATGCTCGGATTCATTCCTACCACAACCAAAGCAAGAAGAGCAATTGGACTGCTTCATTTGTTTAGGGCTATAAGTAACAGTGCATTGGATCTGGCTTTTGCCCTGTCTTTACAGTCCCACTGGACTCATGACTATTCCTTCCCTGGTCTGACCTGGATCCATCCTGGTTCTTTAGTTTACTGCTTGTCTCTTGACTGCCTCCTTCTGTGGCTCTGCCAAAGAGGCAAACAAACCATTGGCTTGCTCAGCCTTGCTCATAATATGATTCTATGCTGCTCAGCTTTACTGCTTGAGTTTCTGATCCTGATTGATTCAATGTGTCCCTTAAATTTCCCAATTTACTGACTCACTTGATCCTTGCTACTTGCTGGATCATTTAAGTCTTTCCTGACTCCTTCTGTTTCTGGCTCAAGGTTTTACTCCACATGAGTAAAGAATAATTTTTGAGAGGCAGCATGCAGAGAGCTGACCTCAAATCCATGAACTTGACTTGGCCTTGCATCTGATATATCCTTACTTGTTTGACCCTGGGCAAGATAATTAATCTCCTAATGCTCTAGGCAATTCTTCAGGATTATAGATTTCAAAGAACTTTTTAACCTGCATTGATAGAGGGAGATTGCTTCTCCATGAGTTCTCTTTTTTATTTTTTTATTTCTTAAGGCAATAGGGTTAAGCGACTTGCCCAAAGACACACAGCTAGACAATTATTAAATGTCCAAGGCTGGATTTGAATTTAGGTCCTCCTTACTTCAGAACCAGTGCTCTATCCATTGTGCCATCTAGCTGCTGCCCCCCCCATGAGTTCTATGCCCCCCCCCCAATCACAGATGTAATTCTATCCCTAAAAATAAACAAACAAATAAATAAATAAATACAAATACTTATTCACATATATACACAGAATTTTATAATGTATAATATACAATAATAGCTTATCTGACATTATTGAAGCATGAAATTCCAATTAATTATGGAAATCATAGCATTAATAATAATATTTATGTAGGTTATCCCCAAAGTCTTAGTACAATTTTAAACCATTAAAACTTAAAATTGTACTAAGAATTTTGGAATACTCTGTATTTTAAGTTTACAAATCACTTTATACAATATATATATATATACATATATATATATGTATATATATATATACATATATGTCATTGAACCTCACAACAAATCTGTGTGTATAGGTATAACTTTCCCCTTTTACAGATGAAGAAATGGAAGATCAGAGAGTTTACATAACTTGCCCAGAGTTACTCAACTATTAAATGTCAGAGTTAGGACTGAACATTATTCTTCCTAACTCCAAATCCTATATTCTCTCCATGATTCTAAAAGGACTCCTTGGTATAATGTTAAATGTGACCTCTGAGTAGTAGATAGTTTGAATTCTTGTGTCTATTATTTTATGTGTTAGAACTGAGAATATAGGAGGAATAGTCAACCCTGAGAGATGATGCTTCTTAAACTTAATGATAATTCTTGACCTTCCCTTCTAAAGAAGCCCCCCTAATAGGTTGATGATACTAAAGGAACATGTTCAATATAAGATTGATATTTGTTCTTATCTCTATTCATGTTATTAAAGAAGTTATGTGCTTATAGGCAATCAGCCAACACCTACAAACATCTCATTATCTAGCAGAAAACTTGCCTTTAACTGATAGTATATTGCTGTTGCTATTACACATTCAACCTTTTTAATAACCATATCTACCTCTTGGGATATATCACAATAAGTAAAGGGCAGATAATTAGCGATAGTTTGCATTTATTTAAAATTGAAATTATGTATTTAAAATGGTCTTGAATGTGTTTTAGATAGTCTTAGAATTTAAAATTGGAATTTCATCTATGAAAACCTTAAAGCGCCGTACTATTTTCAGGATTGAAAAAGGATCAATTTATATGTCCTTTATTGGTCATAATTATATCTGGAAAATTTAAAAGATCAATTCTCTTTCTAGAAGGAAGCCAACATCATTAAAAGCATATTTCAAATCCAAGTCCTAGTAATTTTGAACAGTTTGCTAATTTAACCTCCATTGGGCTGATGTTTTTCTGTGAACATCTTTGAAGAAAATATTTGTTAGACAAAACAATAGTACCAAAAGGAGACTTGACAGTTTAAGGATTTTGGTAACTAAATTTGTTTACAATTTGTCTCATCCATTTCTTAGAGTAGACCCTAAGTTGAAAGAAACTCTTTAATTTAGAATTTTTAGTTATTCAGACCACTTTATTTCTCTGGATCATCTAAAGTAATAAACTTTGACTGTAAACTGAAAAGACTGATATATTTGTGTAGGACATAGGAAGATTTAATTAAATTCTAGCTAAGATAATTATGTGCATTCTATTCCAGAACCACATATTTCTTTCTTTCCTAGTATTCTGAGTTATAGATAAAAAGTAGTGTGATATAAGGAATAGGAAATTGAACTTGGAGTCAGGAGACCTGGGTTCAAATTCTGATTTTGATCCTTGTAGATATTTTAAATGGGTAAGACAGTGGACCACACTAAACCTCAACATCCTCTGCTCTTGATTGTCTTTGTAAGCCCAAAGTATAGCAGCATGTTGGTAAATGTTGGTGCATGAACAATTGTTGAATTGAATCAAATATAATTTAAAAAATACTGATATTGTTTATCTCACAAGTTTGTTGTGAGGAAAAAAGTTTTGCAAACTTTAAAATCTAATATAAATTTGATACACGTATAGTACCATTATAGACAAAATGGATTGATTTAAATTAAATTGTGTGGGACACCTAGTTCGCACAATGGATAGAGCAAAGATCGTAGAGTCCAGGGGACCTAAGTTCAAATCTAGCCTCAGAAACTTGTGTGACCTTGGGCAAGTCACTTAACCCTACTGCCCCATAAAACCAAAATTCTATTAATTTAATAGAAGATATATTAAAGAAAATTCTAAAAAAAACTATCTCTTAAATGTGATTCTGTTTTAATCACTCTACTGAAACTGCTTTTTCCAAAATCACTTGAGTTCCTTACAGCTAAATTTCATGGTTCTCCACCCCCATCTATATATCGGTCTTGAACTTTTTGTAGCCTTTGAGTAGCTGACATTTATATATGTGTGTGAAATTTCACAAACCAATAAATATGTATTATTAAATCATTTGATTTTCCCCAACAACTGTATGTGACAGATACTACTTTTTAGCACTAAGAAACATTTAATAATAAGTATTGGAGAATTTAATTCTAAGTCCAGCTAGCAACTCAATGTACTTTCTACTTACCTATTATATTCGACACTGTTGATCTCCCCCTCTGTCTGTATGACTATTCTGCTGTTGGTTTCCACAATTCTCCATTCTCATGATTTTCCTACTTCTTGGATTATTCCTTCTCTGTGTTTGCAGGTTCCTTCCTTCCTTCTCCTTCATGTCAGTGCTTGCTATTGGACATAGTGACTGGGGATTTTTTTGGGAGGAGAGAGCAAGGGATGTGTCTATGATGAAGGCAGTCTTTCAAAGATAGTCCTGACTGCTGTTTTTCTGTAATATTTATTCTAAAAATATGTTCTTTCATTCTAAGAGTATTTTTGAGAGCCCAAATCACATTTAGAATGGATCTCTCCCATCCAGCCCCTACATCTCAATATTTAGAAATATATTCTTTCAAGTCCAAGTGCCACCTTCTCCACGAGATCTCATTTTCTCAAGCAGAAAGTGTCCTCTCCTTCATTATACAATTTCCCTGGATCTATCACTGTATTATTACCCTATGTCATGTATTTCCCTTGAAGCTGCAGAAAGGATACTGGATTTCCAACCAGAAGACCTAGATCCTAACTCTATCACTTCCCACCTGTGTGACCTTAGGTTCCTTTATTTTCCTTTTTGCTGTCAAAATGAGGAATTGGACAAGGAGGTTGATACAGGTTTACATTAGATCTAAATTCCATGATCTGTTACTATTTGGTTGTTTCTAATCATTGTTTTTAGTCGTGTTCAGGTCTTTGTGATCCTATTTAGTATTTTCTTGACAAAGATAATGAAGTCATTTCCTTCTCCAGCTCATTTTACATATGAGAAAACTGAGGCACACAAAATTAAGTGACTTGCCTAGGGTTTGAGTCCAAGCTGCACCTTGAGAAAATGAGTCTTCCTGACTCTGGGTTTGCCATTCCATCCATCTAGTTCTCCTAAATTCCATAATACCTCATTCATATTGTTAACCCCTTTGGAGGAATGGAGTTTATCTTTATATCACAAAAGGTATTAAATGTCTGTTGAGTCCAAATAATTTCTTTTAAAAATGTATTGCTATAACTCTCTGTTACATAACCTTTACTATCTAGTACATCTCTCCCCCCCACCTCACTTAAAGTGTCATCCTTCTTAACAAAAAACCAAAGAGAACAAGACAAGAATTCACAAAGCTGATCAACAAATCAATCAAGTATTACAGTAAACTTTATATGGCACTTCTACAAAGGAGGGAGGGAGAAACATTCCTATATATTTCTTTGTTATTTCATTTGTTCATTATAATTACAGAGCTTTCAGTTTTAATTTTTGTTGTTCTTTCTATGTTACATTGTTTTTGAATTGCTTCTTTTAAGACTTTTGCTTTACTCTTGGGAAGGAGATAATAAAAATATGGGGAAAGAGGAAGGAGCTAGTAAGAAGTCCACAAACTCTATGAGCAGCACAGGTTTAAAATTTTGTTAAGCTATTTTAGAAATTCCGAATGCTGTTTAGGGGAGGGGGGGGGGGTACAGGCATTACAAAATCCACCTGAATACTACTCACTTTTAAGTGCGTTTAGTGGGGGGAGAAATGAAGTATAATGGATAGAACATCAGAGTTCTAATCCTGGTTTCACCCTCTTTATATAGAGAGAGCTCTCAGTCGAGTCACTCTCTTCTTACACTTCAATCTTCTCATCTAAAATGAATATAATAGGTTCTCCTTACCTACCTCACGGACTTGTTGTGTAGATTAATGTGATGGTGTTTGAAAGGTACTATTTAAGTACAATATACTATTAAAGTATTATCATTCTAGCTGTTGGTGATTATGCAGAAAGCTCTAAATTACCTGGTTATTTCCGGGACTCAGTTTTCAGTTTAGTTTTCTCTTCCCCCTTTCAAAGGAATAACACTTCTTTGTCACCCAACATAGAATTTGTAGTTTTGACGTTTTGGGTCATGCTCAAAACTCCATCTTTCACTACCTTAAGCACCCCAAGGATTGTGGGAGTCTCCTGTACTGGCTTGCTTTGTTGTTTTGGGAGAAGGCTGTCACATGGATTTTGTAATCTCACTAGGTAGCTTGAACAACCATTCACCTGGAATGCTGAATTTTGATGTTTATCCGTACAGAGTGTAAAATTGGGTCAAAGTTAATTTTAAATGTCACATCATCATTTACGGTCAGATTCTAGGAAATAGGAGGACTCAAAGTACAGTTACATCAACTTTCTAGATGACACGGACTCTTCTGACCATTTAAAACCTTTAAATTTTTTTTTTTTGGTCATAACTCCGCAGAAGTTTTCTTTCTTGATTCTTTTTTCCTTCCCTGGGTTTCTTCACCTGCCAAGCACAAGCCAGGTTTACTGTTCTAGAATATTTTTACACAGTAGGAGGAGGACCTAAGAGACAGGGCATGTTCTCCATGGTTTGGCATGCAAAGGAATGTTGATTTTTCCAAACCTCTCCCTTTTCCCTCCTAAATACATACTGGATTTTTTTTTGACAGAAAGGAATGTGATTAGCTACCTGTTTCCTTTTGGGGACTGAATTTTTCTAGCTTGTTTTACCTATTAGCTTTACATATTAGTAGGCAGGTAGGTTTGGTGATTTCTACTTTCTAAGGGCAGGGATTGAGTCTGGGAAAAGCACTTGGAGGCACAGCTTTTGTGAATTTTCCTTTAATTTAAAATCCTAGAAAATTAGAGTCACTTTTTCCACCTCACAGGAATGTTGGGAAATTCAGTTGTGACAAGTAAAAACTTTGCAAAATTTAAAACATGCATAAATATCAGGGTTTTTGTTCTATTTTGTTTTGGGATTAGATCTGTGTTATCATTAGAGTAAGGAACACCCTATTTGGAATCACTCTTTTTTTTTTTATGTTAGGCTTTTGCAAGGCAAGTGGGGTTAAGTGGCTTGCCTAAGGCCACACAGCTAGGTAATTATTAAGTGTCTGAGATCAGATTTGAACTCAGGTCCTCCTCTACTGCACCACCTAGCTGCCCCTTGGAATCACTCTTTACCAAAGATTAACAACTATTCCATAGCAAAATGTTTTAGTTACCCTGGATACTCAGAGATTAAATGACATGTCCAGAAACTCAGTCTGAGACTAAATTTGAATATATGTGCTTTTGACTCTGAGTTTTATTCTTTATATACAATGTCATACTGTCTCTCAAGTGTCTATTATTATTACTATTAATAGTGTTAGTATTATACACTTGTATAGAGTCAAAAGAACCACATCCTGTTTCATAATATACTGCCTCTCCCCAGTCTAAGGGTTACTAGACTCACCTAAAAAAAAATCACAGAGTAGTTTTCCTTTGTTTCTTGGTTTCCGGGATCTTTGTGAACCTACAAGCTTAACTTCCTTGTCTAGAATTATACAATGACTTAATATAGGTTTGATAGGGAAATCCCAATGACTTCATCTGGAAACTCACTTAGAATTCATTTCCAGGGCTGTCCTACTATGCTAAGGACAATTGTTAGCATATGAATAGAATTTATTCAACTGATTTCTGAAAAATCATATATCTCCCAAATGTACTTTTTATTCTTCTCTCTCATCTCATTTCAGAAAAGACTTTTTAAAAAGAACTTCAGTTTCATTAATATTCTCATGTAATATTTAATTTTTTTTAGAAATCCATCCCTAAACTAGATTTTTAATTAAAAATCTTTTCCTGTGCTAATTAAAATGAAAGAAAGGGAGGGTCATCTTAAGTAGAAATTAGGGCTGCTTTTATTTACTTAATGTTTGAGGCATACAATGCTCCACACAAAGAATAAGTACAGTGACTAATAGTCCAATTTTAACTTCCTTAACTACAGCATACTGTACAATACCCTTCCCTTATCTGCTGGGCAGGGCCTTCCTGTTAAAAATGCATGCATTTTGTCTCCCAGAGAATAGTGGGGCATGCATATTAGTTAGTATGATACTCCTACTGTGCTTCTCAAAAGAACAATAGAACACTACTTTACCTCTTCCCTCTCCCTCTCTCTTTTTCTTTTTCTCCCTCTCTCTAGAGGACTTGAGGAGTTTGGTGGAGGGGTTATTCCCTCAATTCATGCTCTTACCATAGCAATGTTTTTAGCTCCCATTGTTAGAAGAAAGAGAGAAAGCTGTGTATTACAGCTATTGTTAAGAGGTTTAAAGTGGCTTATAGAGATTAATTTGAAATGACACCGTGGATCTCAACAGTTCATGATGGTTATTTTCATTTATCTGACAATTTTGCATGCTTCTTGCATGAAAAGGCTTTCTTGGGAAATTATTGTTCTATTGATTGTAACTCTAAATGAAATAAGTGTCAGAGCAAATGATGAGTGGACTCTAACCAAACTATAAATTGCTGTGCAAGAGAAATTCTCAGTAAACAATTAGTGGTGAGTGGATCAAAGAATACAATCTAATAAATGATGTAATATTCAACTGGTAAATATTTTTCTTTTTGCATTTTTTCAAAATATTTTTCCTCTCTCTGCTTGGAAATAACCATGTCAATGAATTAACACTCACTATTTGGTTAAATTGGCATGCTCACTTACCAACTGTTGCCCATAAATTAGGGCTCATGCAACATTTCTAAAAAGCTGTCAAACTCTCCACTTTTAGCAGGCAAGAGTTTTGTTGAAGCAAACCCGAATGCTCAGTTTTACTATACAAGTTCAGACACTGAGAAGCTGGTGCAATGTCATACCAGCTGCTATGGTTTGCTATTTATTAGAAAATTGTTAGGATATGTGTGCTTTTAAAACTGTCTGTTCTTTTCTCAAAATATACTGTGTCTAAAAAAAGAAGTAGTTTATACCCTTGGTGTGAACATTTTGTCATCTTTATGTGTGACAAGCTATAAAATAACTAAATCTACACTATTTTTCTTCCACGTCCTTGAATTTCACCTCTCTCTTCTAGTCTATTCAAAACATAGCTTCTGGATTCACTCTCTTCCTCTGCTATTCTGATTACAACTCACCTCCATTCATTTGTCTTTCATGGGCTCCTTTTCTACCTAAAATTCCAGCATCTCAGTGAAAACTGAAAAAAAATATAGTCAGTTATCCATCTATTTTGTCTCCATGATGCTTGAATCAGATATTCAGTTTTTCATCTGGACATTGGCATGATCCAATAATATTACATTTACACACGCTTGCTATAGAACACTAGGCTAGACAGTGTAGGGGGACAGGAATATAAACATAATCTCACTCATTGCCTTAAAAAGGCACTTGCGATATAGTAGGAAAAGAGTATGGAGACTTAGGTTTTAAGTTGTGGTTCCATTAATTACCATCTGCTCAATTTTAGGACTCCATTTAACCTCTTCGAGTCTCAGTTTTTTCATCTGTAAAATAGGAGTAATCATCCTTGTCATCTTGTTTAATTGAAAGGACAGAGGGAGAATCACATAAGATATGTGTAAAGTACTTGTAACTATAAAGCTCTCTATAATGTGACCTTTATAATTATTATTTTCATTGCCTTGGTTTTTAACTAAAGGTTTTACATCATTATTTCCCTAGTAACTTTTTTCCTTATTTCTGCTCCCGCTTTCTTTGATTCTTTGCGATCAAAAGTCATCTACCTGTCTTTATATCAATAAACTAGCACTGGATGCAGCATGATAAAAAAAGTACACTGGCTTTGAAGTCAAAGCACCTGCATTTAATATTAGTCTACTCTTTACTATGTGACCTTGGGCAAGTCATTAAAACTTCTGTTGGCTTCATTTTTCTTATTGGTAAAACCTGAGGAGATTTTATCCAATGTCCCTTCTAATTTTTTAATTAAAAAACAAAGAACAGCTCATGAGAATATGGCACTTTCATTATTGCAAAATCATTTTGTTTTATTATTTCAATTCTCAGACACCCACTGTGCATGAAATAGTTTTGGACTTTTTGTATGTGACAGCTAGTAGTTTAGCTAGGCAGTGCAGTAATTAGGGCAGCTAACTGGCAATGTGGATGGAGTATTGGTCTAAAATTAGTAAGACTCCAAATCCAACTTCAGATGCTTACTAGATGGATGATCCTAAGTCACTTAACCCTGTTTGATTCAATTTCTTTATTTGTAAAAGGACCTGGAGAAGGAAATGACAAGTCACTCTAGTATCTCAGAAAATCCTAACTGGTTTACAAAGAATTAGACACAAGTGCAAATGACTAAAGAACAACAACAAAGTTTATATTCCAACTGAGAACATGAAATATGCATAATCAAACTCTTTGATTCCATGAAAAAGATTGTGTAGAGTTTGTTCCCAGTGGAATTAAAACAGTCACATATTATTTATTATATAGAAAGTGGAAGAGTTTCCAGAAAAGACATTTACAAGTATTTTTTTTAATAAAAGTGCATCAAAAAAAAGTACATTGTGGGCAGCTAGGTGGTATAGTGGTTATAGCACTAAATATAGAGTCAGGAGGACCCTAATTCAAATTTGACCACAGTCATTTAGTCGCTCTATGACCCTAACCAAGTCCCCATCCTCATTTGTTTCAGTTTCAGTTTCCTCATCTTTAAAATGAAGACAAATCACTCTGATAGTATCTTTGCCAAGAAAATTCAAATGGGTATAGTCATAAGAGTTGGAGAAGAAGAGGAAGAGCATTCCAGGCATGGGGCTATTCAAATCTACCAAGACCCAGATGTATTAATGTAGCTAGGTTAGTCCTTAGAAAATGAACATGCAACCTGTTATTAAGCTTACAGGCTTACTTTACAAGAAATATGACTGAAATGACTGAGCAACAACAATAAATGGATTTTCTTATCCCTTTTTGTATACGTCTCATAAAAATAAGCCAGTAGAATATGGGACATATCTCCCCATTAGACTCAGCTTTATGGGGCTAGAAGAAATGTCTCATTTAAACTTGAAGGATAGAATGGGATACTGACAATGGTGCTTACTGACCCTGATTCATGAGATTTGGGTTCGTATTGCAGCTCTGACATTTCATGAATGACCGTAAGTAAGTCACTTATACTCTCTTGCTATCAGTTCATTCATAGATAAAACAAAGATGAATGATATTTGTATCATCCACTTCATATAGTTGCTGTTTTGAAAAAAAAAACTTCCCAAACATTAATGTACTACATAAATATTGGCTATTATATAGTATATTCTAAGTGACAATTGCAATACCTTGCAACTTTTTTGTTGTTTAGTCATTTCTGACCCTTTGTTATTCCATTTGACATTTTTTTTTTGGACAGAGATACTGGAGTGGTCTCCTATTTTCTCCTCCACTCATTTAACAGATAAGAAACTGAGGCAAACAGGATTAAAAGATTTGCCCAGTTCATACACAGCTAGTAGGCATTTGAGGACAGATTTGAACTCAGGAATATGAAGTTTTCCTGACTTCAATTCTGGCACTCTGTCTAAAGAGCTACTTAGCTGACTAACATTTCTAGTCACTAAAGAAAATTTGGTTGGCTTGAATTATTATCTCTCTGGTACTTCCCATATTACTTTACACACAGTTGGTACTTAATTATTATATATCAAATTGCATTGGTTCAAATTGAATTTCTGATGAATCTTTAGATATTCAATATGCTCTTGCTAACTGTTCCCTATGACTAAGATATTAATCAATGAATCAGCAAACATTTATTTATTTTTAGTCAATCATCAATACTAATTTAATGCAGATCATTCTTCCTTGCACATATTATGGTTAATAATGAATCTAAATTCCAGTCAAAATTACCCATGAAAACTCAAGTGAAAAATAGAAGAGATAAATGAATTAGCAACCTCAAGAATACCTTTTGAGAATTTATGATATAACAGAATCAGAAAATGTTAGTAAGTTCTCCCTCATCAAAAATTATTTTGTATGCATTTAAACTTTTTATTACAATAAAGACATACATGAAACTGAAAAACTACTATTCAACTTGCTATTCCTTTCATATATATATATGTATATATATATGTATACCACACCCACCCCCCACATATATATATATATATATATATGTATACCACAAAATTTCTTCTTTTTTGTCTTTTTCCTCTTTCCCTCCTGCCCCCCCCCCATGGCTACCATTAGATACAAATAGACATAGATAGATAGATAGAAATACATACTTCTCTTTATTAGTTTTTTCCCTCTGGATGCAGATAGCATATTTCTTCATAGGTGCTTTTAAGTTAATTTGGCTATTTATAATAGAAAAATATTTATAATATTCTATTATAATATTTATAATAGAAAAAATAATCACTCAAAATTGTTCTTTGAAAAATATTACAGTTACTATGTACAATGTTTTCTTGATGTTGCTTGTTTCACTCTTCATTATTTCATGCAAATCTTTTTTTCTAAAATCATTTCTTATAAACTCATTTCTTATAACCCAGTAGTGTTCTATAACAATCATATTATTAAACAATCATTTATTAGATATCTATTATCTAACAGTTTCTTTCTAGGCACTGGGAATATAAAGACAAAAATCAAACAATTCCTTGCCTCAGTAAATATGAGACAACATGCATACATATAAATACATACAAAAAAGTACAAAAAATTATATAAAATAAATATGGGGTAGTTTGTGGGGGAGGAAATATTAGGAGATCAGGAAATATTTCATATAGGAGGTGGTATTTGGAGTGAAATTTGAAGAACACTGTGATCTATAAGATGGAGGAAGAATATTTTAGGAAAGGGAAGCAGTCTGGTCATTGGCATAGAGAGATGAGTGATAGGATGCTGTCTGTGAGGGACAACAAGAAGACCAGTTTGGCTAGACTGAATGGTGTGTGAATGGAGAAATATATTACTAGAAAGGCAGATTGGAATCAGACTGTGGAGGTCTTTAAAATCAGTTCTTAGAGATACAGACTCTAAAGAAGAGGGAAAAGTGATAAGAAAATGAGTTTTGAATGGAAGAGACAAGAAGCAGGTTAAGGTATGCACATTCTAAGAGGAAAGATGCTTGCAAATTTAGCTCCTGGGCCAGCTAGAACAGAGACTCTATCCAGCTAGTCCAATGATGGCATCAGGGATTAATAGGGACTAGGTTCGAATACTTAATACTGGTAGAAACTCTCACTTGACTATGTTCTGATAGATGAAAGACTTTTTGCAATTTCAGGATAGAGCAGTTTCTGCCTCAATGACACTGTCAGCTTCACCATCCACTTGGTCTCAAAGACAAGAAAACTTGAAGGTCAAATCTTTTGTTACCAAATATTTGATTCAGGGCAAGTCACTTAACCTTTCACTCTCAGTTTTCTCATTTGTAAAATGGGAATTATAATAGCACCTCCAAGAATGCTGTGAGAATCAAATGAGATAATTTATGTAAAGCTAACTATTATTTTGTTGCAGTGGATAGAGCACTGGACTTGGAATCAGGAAAATTCATCTTTATGAGTCCAAATTTGAATTCAGATACTTATTAGCTCTGTGACCCTGGGCAAGTCATTTAATCCTGTTTGCTTCAGTGCCTTATCTGAAAAACAAGCTGGAGAAGGAAGTGGCAAACCACTTTAGTATTTTTGCCTTGAAAATCCCAAATGGGATGATGAAGTCAGACATGACTGAAATGATGGCTATTATTTTAATTTTAATAATTTACTTTTTATTAATAAGATATTTAATATATTAATTTATTTATCATCATTATAACTGAGTTATTATTATAATGTTTTTTAAAATGAGAGACATATCATGATCACTAATTCCTATGCTCTAGATTTAATAGTTTGGGAATTTAACTCTATCTCTCAAATTTTACTTATTTTATCTAAATTTTTTCTTACAAATTGAGCCATTTATTTTTCAATCTTCCCTCACTGGAAAACTATTACATTAAGCAAGTTTTCATTAGTTTATCAATAACAAAATTTTTCTGCACACATTAATCACTTTTATTCTCTGATCTGAACCTCTTTAGTGATTCAGGTAGATTGTGTTGGTGAAAACTAAAAAAACCTTGAATATGTTTCTAAGGGACCTGGCAGAATTTTTTCTCCTAATCATTTGCAATAATTGCATAGAATTTCATCTATCCAGACTTGCATTACCAGGAGAGAGGAAGATTTACTGCATGAGTTGAACAAATTTTTCTGTCTTTGTGACTTTTAGCCTACATACTTTGCTATGTTGCAACTAGTTGTATAATGTTGAATATTTAGCAACAAGTTCTCTGAAGGGAAAAATGTAACCCCGACACACTTCTAGATATAAGGTATATTAACATTTTCTTCATCACTTTTTAAAGACTAGAAAACTCCACAAAAAAACAATAAACCAAGCTCTGATTATAGGACTTGCTATACCTCTATTTTTTTAAAAAAAACTTTATGTATTCTATTCTGAACTTTAAGAAATAAAATAAGCATTTACATAATTGTAGAATAGAAAAAAATGATTATTCATGAAACTGCAAATCTGTTATGTACAACTATCATGTAAGTTTCTTTTTTATTTGTTTCTTTCCTCCTCCTTTCCTCCCATCCTAGAGATGGCTACAATTAGAAATAAATATGTTGGGGCAGCTAGGTGGCACAGTGATTAGAGCACCGGCCCTGGAGTCAGGAGTACCTGAGTTCAAATCTGATTTCAGACACTTACTAATAACCTAGCTGTATGGCCTTGGGCAAGCCACTTAACCTCATTGCCTTGCAAAAACTAAACAAACAAATAAATATGTATATGCATGCATATATGATTATGTATATATGTGAATATGTGTCTATTTGTAAAATCAATATACTACTATTTATGAGTTCCTTCTTTGGATGCAGTTACTGTCTTCCTGCAAAGGTCCTTGTAGATGCTTTGAGTATTTAAAATAGTCAAAATGACAGTCACTCAAAGTTGATCTTAAAATAGTATTGCTATTACTATATTCAATGTTGTTTTGGTTCTGGCTCATTTTACTCTTCATTATTTCATGCAAGTCCTTGTATTTCTGAGATCATCAAACATTATTTCTTATGGCAATTTAATATTATTTCAAGATCATATACTACATCTTGTTCAACTGTTCCCCAATTGACCAAAGTGTAAATGCTCACACTGAAAATTTAACAACTGGCTTTTGTGATTGTTCGTGCTGGAGCTAGCTCAGAGTCCAATCTAATTAGAAAGGCACCCTGCCCAATCTGAACTGGGTCATTTTAGAATAAGTAATAAATTTGTAGATTTTTTTTAGAGCTATCCTTAAAAATTATTTAGTCTGAGCAATAATATGGTATAGTGAACAGACAGGCAGACTGAATGGAGGGGGCACTCCTGCCTTTAAAACATCCTGAATTTCGTGGTGATGTGGGCAATTTACCCAGACTATAAATTGTGGACTTTGTGCCAGACCCACCTTGGTAGTGGAAATTTCCTTACTGAGTATTTCCTGTGTCACTAAAATCTCAAATCCTAAGCAATGATAATGAAAACATCCAAAAAAAGATCTAGAGCAACTTTCTCATTTTACTCAGGAAAAGTTGAGACCCATTGAGTCTAAAGGCTTTGTCTTAGTTCAAATACCAAATTAATGGCAGTGAGAGGACTGTAATATAGGTTTCTTGTCTCTAATACAGGGCTCTTTTCACAACATCAAGTTGAATCATGTAGAATATATATATGTATATACATATATATATTCTATATATATATTCTCTCTATATATATTCTCTCTCTATATATTCTATATATATACATCTGTATATATACATCTATATATATACATTATATATATATATTTAAACAGAAAAAAAACAGAGAAAAATATATTAATCTGTGCTTATCTGTGGTCATGATAATTATTGGGGGGGGTTTCCCCAAGTTAATGGGGTTAAGTGACTTGCTCAATGTCATACAGCTAGGTTATTATTAAGTATTTGAGGTCAAATTTGAACTCAGGTCCTCCTGACTCCAGGGCCTTTGCTTTAGCCACTCTGCCACCTAGCTGCCCTGTCTTAGTAATTATGAACTTTAAGATCATTAGGTTTAGGGATAGACATGCTGGAGTCAACTCTGCTTTCAAGAACCTATAGTTAATTTTTCAGTGTGAACATTTTTACCTGGAAACAAACTGAAAATCAGGGCCTAATTTCTTGTTTTCTTAACTCTCTAGACTAACTGATGGAGAAAAGGTTAATAATGCAGATTAGATTTTAAAGTATGTTCTGTGATTTTGGAGAGTTGGTTATTAAATATATACCAATATGTCCCTTAGGTCATAAGCATCATCATTTATCTGTTGGCATTTGATTTGTAGGCATAGCTTCAAATGTGATCACTTTGCATACTGAAACCTCTGTGACTACAAATTTCAGAGAACCTAAATTTTATTTGTGACACATCTTTGGGTCTTCTCCAAAGTAACCCAATATGTATTTTAAAAAATGTGGCATCACTAAGTAAATGCACTTTAAGAGTTGAGGATTTTGTCAGTAATGAGTAAAGGGAATGACTTGGTGAGTCTTATGCATGTAAGTGAATCATAAATCTACAAAACTCTCTGCTTAGTTGGCTTAATGCCTTTTCCCAACAGTAAATGGTAAAAATTTTTTAAGCCAACAAAATTTATATAACTGATATTTGACTGGTATTTTTTTATTTATTTAAGTATTTACAACTACATTGTATTATCTTGTTTTACTACAGCCTAAGCAACAGAAAGCCAGTTGGCTATCAGATTAGAGAATAAACAGGAAGAAGGGAATTCAATTCAAGAAAACTCAAAATGTAAACAGGTATCAAAGGTGAATGGTAATTGATTTAATACTTCATTTTGGGTCATCTCTTTTTTTTTTCTGACCCTTTTACTTCCTACATTCTTCATTTATAGGATGCAAATGAAAAGTACATGAAAAAAATGATTTTGGGGTAGGATCTGAAAAGGTTGACTTTGAAATACCAAGGGGAGACAATTAACAGAGTTTAGACTTTGGACTTTTCAGTTTTCTTTATGCTAAAAGAAATGAATTAGTAAAAAAGACTACTAATAGATTTCAGAAAATCTTTGTTTTATATAATACTAATTCATTTAAAATAATCAATATGATTTTTCACAATTGATATTCCATAGCATCCTTATTTTTAAATATTAAAATTAGGATATACTTATTTCTCCCTTCAAAGTAGCCTGCAATATATTTTGAAGTATGTATTTTTCATTCTTTTTTCTTTTAATGTCTCTTCAAAATTATAATGATTTTGTGAGGTTTATTGTTAGTAAAACAAAATTTAAATAAGATCATGAATGAAATTTCCTCTCAATGAAGTAAAGTGCCACAAGATTGTAAAGGAATCAAAAGAACTCAGTTTAGATTTTTATCTCTGTCACTTGTGACCTGTGAGACTTCAGGCAAGTCTTATCACCTTTTATTTTCTCATCTATAAAATGAGGGGGTTGGAGTATATGATCTCTAAAGGCCTTTTCAACTCAAAAACACTATAAATAGTGATTATGCAGCTTCCAAGTCAATCCTTCTATTTTACACCACAAAGCAATTGTCCCAAGGGTTCATAAATGTTTTATGACTCCATTACTATATGCCACTTTCCAATTTTTATTTGGGTTTCTATGAATGCACACAATTGCCCCCCAAACATTTTTAATGCGTGTTTTTTAAAATTTATATTGAATCTCATTATAATTTTTCATTAAGTATTGCAAGTATCAGATAACAGCTGATTCCTATTTATTTTATTTTATAATTGGAAGATCGCCAAATGACTAACAGACCCACCATGAAAGTCCTAGTTTAAAGTTGATTGTTAATGAAAGCTCCTATGCACCTGGTTTTATGGTTGGTTAAAAAATCATTTCTCTCTAGGGTGCAATTACAGTAAACCTCTTTTAAACCAGTAAGAAGATAGGATATGGGCAAAACTCAAATTACACCAAATATTTGGTCTAGAATTTACTTTTGAAATCCAGTGGATATTAGGAATAAGAATTTTAAATCCCCTGGGTACAATGGATTACTATTAAATTTGTAGATGTTTCAAAAGTCCTTAATTAAGGCCAAAGCTTCCTTTATTTTTCAACTTATATCACAGACTTAATCCTGAAAAATCTAACTATTCAATGACAACTTCTCTGACCAAACAAAGAAAAAGGATGGTGTTTTCTTTAGGAAAGTTTAATATTGCTAATGGTTCTTATTCAGAGTAGGATTTAAGAAAAAAGTACTTTAGCTGTTCTGTAGGGCATTATTCTCTGAATTTTACTTAAAAAGCATTCTTCTCATTGGTTTTCCTGTTCCACCCTCTTGAAATATAGGTGACTATATGGCCACCCAGGTTTTGTATGTTTCAGGAATTAGTAGTTATCATTTTTTAAAAAATAGGCAATTAGAAGCACTAAGTTTGAATTAAGTCCCCACAAGTTGAGATTTGAATTTGGTTTATTCTGGATTGAGTAGAACTATGCATTTGAAAAAGAACAAAAGTTTGGGGAGAAAGACTTGTAAAATCTCCAACACAGCCGAAACAGCAATGTGTGAGAGAATCAGAAACACATGGACTCCAGTTTCCCTAAAAACACATGGTTATGTACTAGAAAGACCAATTTGGGGTTTTGCTGAACCCCAACCTTCAAAAAACAGTCTCATATTTTTTTTTTTTGCTAGGCTCACAGTGGAGTTTATGTTAACTCATCCCTTCTAACAATCCTTGTTTGATTGGTGATATGACACCAATATACTTAGAGAACAGAATATAGTATACATTTCTTTTTAGACTATAACTTGATCATTGTGTTGATCAGTGTTAATATACAAATATAAACAAAGTAACTGAAATACAAGGTAATTTTAGAGTGAAGGCATTAACGATTTTGGGAATAAGGAGAGGCTTCATATGAAGAAGATGGTAGTTAGTCTTTTAAATGAAGGAAGGGACTCTATGAAGTAAGAATAAGGAGAGAGTATATTCCAGGCAAAGATGGTCAGTTTAAAGACATGGCAATGAGATCTAGGGCATCATTTATGAGAATAGTAGGCTAGACTACAAAGTGCAGGAAAGGAAATAATGTTCATTCAGGCCAGGCAGACAAGTTGAACAATCTGGGTTAGATTTAGTCATAAGTATATCTCATTATTCCAGCACTCTTAGGATGGAGTATATTACAAGGATGGGAATATTCTAGATAAATGGCATCCCTTTAGATGCCAGATGAGGACAGCTAGGTAGATGAGGGTGGCATAATAGAAAGTGCCAATCTTAGAATCAGGAGGACCTGATTTGAAATCTAGTTTGAGATACTTACCAGTTTAGGCAAATTTTCTTCACTCTATTTGCCTCAGTTCTTCACCAGTATGAGCTGGAAAAAGAAATGTCAAACCAGTACAGTATCTTTGCCAACAAAATGGAATCATTGAGAGTTGTTCCTGAATGAAACAAGTCGACAAAGATTCCAAATTTTAAAATAACATAATTTTTGAGTATAAATATTTGTAAAATATATTCTACACATCCATGTTTTTCTTCAACAGATTGTACTAAATGCAAGTGAATATATTAGGTATCATTACCTTATTGTCCTGTATTAGTATACCATTATATACTCAAATATTCCTAAGAAAAAAGGTTCTGGGGACCTTTATTAGGGGCATTGCTGGCCAAAATTTGCTTGATTTTATAAGTCTGATTTTAAAAGATCTTTTGGCTCCTTCCTCTGCTGGAATTTATATCTTGTCACAACTATCAACATGTCACAATTGTCAGGATGTTTGAGACCCTAGTCAAGAGAGGGGAAATGCACTCAATTTACTTGTTTCTTTAAACATGACTGAAAAAAATTGACTAAGACTAGATATTCTGAGTATCCTATTGAATCATTGACTTTTTTAAATTTTCAAAAAAAATCCTTGAAACTAATTGTACAGAGATATTCTATATTTCCAGTCTATTTCACAGAAATTCTTCTCACCAGTTCAACAATTAATCATTTAATTCACTTTGAAATTATAATGCATTTGAAACTGTAAGAATTGTGAAGAATAGTCATTGATGAGCTACAAAAAATAATAATTATATATTTGATGTTCATCATTATTATTTTGGGTGACAGCATCAGTATTAAGCTAGAATGATGTATTCAAAAATTGAATTGAGATTTTTCACAAGTGTAAGAGGTATCTCATTCAAATTAGTTTCAATGAGGGAACTAAAATTCAGTTTCTATCTCTATTTTATTCTCTATTAGCAGATAAGCAGGGATCACAAATCAAATAGCAAGATTTTGGCTGAGGCAAAGTATTTAGCTGAGCAAGAGGGGGAAAAGATGGGGAGGGTGAGGAGAAATAACCAAGAGAAGTATTTTTCAGCTTCTATATGTAAATGAATACAACTGCCTTTCTCTATCCCTACAACAAATACACACACCGAGAAATATACATTCATTTACCCATGGCACCTAATCCCTGGAAAATTCATTCTCCCTTCTGTATTGTTAAGATTGAAAAACCCTCCTTGCCTTTCCTATATATCATCCTCTGACACTACCACTAGTACAAGCCCTCATCACCTCCTGCTTGGATTACTGTTATGTCCTTCAGTTTGGTCTCTCTGCCCTTTTAGAGTCCATCCTTTACTTTAAGGTTAGATCACTATCAAAGTGATGTTTCTAAAGCCCAGGTCTTACTATGTCAACTTTCCCACCTCCCCTATTCAATAAACATCAGTGGTTCCCATTACTTTTAGGATCAAATAAAAAATTCTGTTTGATTTTGAAAGCCCTTCAGTCCTCATAACCTCACTCCCTCCTACCTTTGCAGTCTTCTTATATCTTACTCCCTTTCATGTACTTTATGATCCAGCAACATTGGCCTTCTTGCTGTTCTACTCACAAGATACTCTGTTTTCTAACTCTAGGATTTTCCCCTTTGCCTAGAGTTTTCCTCCCTTTTAATCTTCACTTGGTAGATATCCAGGTTTACTTCATATCCCAGTTAAGAATCTTATTTTTTATAGGAAATTTTTCCCAATCCCCTTTAATTCTAGTGGTTTTCTATACCAGATATTCACTATAACTCAAAGAGGTCACATTTCCAAAACCATTATTTTTCTTCTTTCTCCTCTAAGATCCATGATATAGCCATTCTACCTATTTTAGATTCACATTTGTAAAGTAGGAGAATCATGCTGCCCCCTAACTCATGGATTGCTGTGAGAAATAATTAGGAATGTTTTCTGTATTTATGCACTTTACATTGTACCTGTTATCTTAATAAATGTTTATTTATTGATTGTGAAAAGCTCCACGGATCTCATTAAATTAGATAAACTTATAGCATGGACTGTGTTTTACTCATCTTATCCAATCATGAAAGACCTGAAGCTTAAAAAAGGCCAAGATCTCCCACAGCTTCCTGGTCCATTGCCATTCATCTTAACCTTTATCTTGACACTGGATTCAGATGACTCCGTAGGAGGGGGTGGGGCTGATGACTTCACACAACTCTGCCCCACTTAAATCTGATTCACTTGCAAGTTAAGACATTACCCTCTGATAACATTGGTGCTCTTTGAGAACAAAGGATGAATAACAACAATACCTGATGTCCCCAGTAATATCTAGTATTTTGTACATAGTAAGCACTCAAATGTGGGGGATTCAAAAACTTCTTTACCTTATATAAGATGGGTACTCAAAAAATTGAATGCAATCATCAATATAATTATAGAGCAGTATAGTTAGGATTAATTTTTCCAGATAAAGAGAAATTCAATTAAGGGGATGAAATTTCAAATTACAACCAGGAGATGAAAAATACATATTTTTTAAAATGACACTAAAAACACTTCTTAGTAGCATAAGATTACTATAGTGGAAGCTAAAGTACAACCAAAGATTAGAAATTTTATCTGCATTTGGTCTTACCTGAGACCAAACTCCTTCATTCTTTTCAACTGTATTCAAATTGTACAAATGCACCTAGTTACAGGAGTCTATCTACTCATGTACAGAATCTTTTCACCATTAAAATTAGCCTTAAAGGGTGAATTAGCTTGTGCATTCAGATACAGCTTAAGAAAATTTGTTCATGGATTTCATTTTCTCTCAAGTGCTTAACAACTTGTTTTCCTGAGTTTCTAATGGAATTGATCCCAATTTACTAAGGCCAGACATTGAAGTGACCTCATGCATACTGCTATAACTGAGAGATTTAGCAACATTAAGATTTTCAGTTTTGAAATACCACTGAAATGTAAAGGACACTTCTCCCATGTAGTCAGTCAGCAGTAAGATGAATTTTAGTATCACTGCTGTAATACTAGTTGGACTATAGCTATTTCTGTTTGGGAAGTGAGGTCATAATACTGTGGTTCAAAATGTGTCAGAAGAAAAACTAGAGGGGATTTTGGGAAGATGAAAAGACCAGACTTCTGATGTGACCTGATGTAGCTGAGTAACTCCCAAAGTCACAAGTCAGTTTCTGACTATAAAAGAGACATCTGATCAGATTGTCATGCTTCATGTTTAATGGAGTGTTACAAGGACTTTGACACAAACCATTACCCTCTATTTACTTATTCAAGGCAGAAACCTACTGGAAAATTGAGTGAAATTATCCATACTTTAACAGCTTTGAGCAGATTGCATTATGATCAAAATTTCTAAAACACGCCCTTCTGAACACACAGGTATTAAATACTATTGAGTTCTGTTATTGTAATTTAATCGTCATGTTTTACAAGATCATTTTAAGCCTCAGAATGCTTAGTAATATTGTGTAATCATAGGAGAACTTAGTACTGACAATTTGGTTTGCGATTTGTCAGAAACTGTACAATTTGGACATATACTGGTAACCAAGAAAAAAAGGTTCATTTCCACACCATTTTTTCCCCCTTTGACAGACCACTGTTTTGTTTTCAAATTTCTGACACTTGTTCTTAATTTTGGTTCCTTGTCCAGAGTTCTGACACAAAGAATAAATATTAGATATCAACTCTCAAAAAAATAATAATGGAATGGCATTTTAGATACATTTTGTGGACTTGTTGACTCAACATATGGAAACATCTGTCAATAGTAATTTGTAGACTGGGACATTATTGAAATCTATGGCTATGTGTGCCTAATGAAGATATCAGGAACTCATCATTGACAATGAAATGGTTGATAATGTTATTTTGTAAGAGTAAAAAAACCCACTAATCATCTTATCATAAAAGCTACTTTTCTCATTTGTGTTCAAGCCGAAAGAATTCAAATGTCCCAATTTACCTTCAACTCTCTACCACATGAGAATCCATTCCTAATTAACAAGATGGTAATATAACAACAGGTCTTGATAAAGATTCAATGTTTATCTTTTTTTAGAGTAATTAAAGCTTACTACTTAACTTTTCTTTGATTTTTATAGATGGCCTAGAAAATGTTTTTGCTAAATGAATCAATTTACTAATGCAGAGGCACCCAAGTTTTGAGATTAAATACCCATTCTTAAGTTATTGTCTGTGCCTTATCCTAGGAAAAACCTCTTAATTCTGGAGTTTCCTTATCAGATTAAACTTCATTACAAAGTCAAAGATCAGACTACTTTTTCATCATACAATCTAACAGCATCAAGATGGGACCCAGAGGTTAATCACATCAGCCAAATACCCAAACTGAGAAAAAATTCCACTGGAAAGTTCTTTGGATATCAGCAATGACATTTGAAGTAATTGCAAAGCTCAAGTGCCAATTTAAATGAAAGGCTACCCCCCTCTGTTACATCCCAAATTCAGCAGTTTAATAGTATAATGTTTAAAGCATCAATGATTTGTAAGGTGAATTCATAATGTGTTTTGTCAATTACTCATAAAACTATTTAACTATAGAGATAGATATCTATCTCTACTGAACAGGAGACAACAGTCTCCTATTTCTATGAAAAAGCTATTTCTAAATTTTCTGAATCAAAAAACTCCCCACAAATAACTCCATTTTTAAAATATTGCTTAAGGAGCAGTAAATTCAGTGGGGCCATTAGCTCTGGTTTCAGCCATATATCTTGGTTTCAAAATTATAGGCATAACAAAATTCTTCAAATGAGTTCTACCTAATGAGTCTTCAAATGGTCATTAAAGCCATATTGTGATCCACAATGTTAAGTTCACTTTATCAATTCAGTAGATTAAAAATAGATTACTGTCTTTTATTCTATATATATTTATAGTAAATTGGACTTGACAGAATGGGAAAGAACTAACTGGATTATGACCTGCATTTGCAGCAGCTTAAGCTTTTCACATGAAGCAACCTAATAGTTTATTTTTTAATGTTCATGAATCTTTATATAACCATACAAGAATTAAATTGAAAGATGAAATTATACTTTTATCCTGGTCATGTATGCACAGAAATGTCCTTACCATGTCTGAATCTTCCATGTAGAAGTTGCTAATGAATTTTGTAGTCTAGCTAGTTAGAATCTGATTCAAGGACAATTATTGGAAGTATATCAGATAGTATTACATAGAAGGTAAACCACAAAATATAGGAGATTGGGAGAAATGAGATGCATTGCTTCAAGCATGTTGTTAGAAATATATTGTGTAAATATATACCTGTCACTTTGAATATATCTCACATCCCTATCATCACCAGAGGCAGGGAGAGCACTCTTTCAAATTAAGGCTTTTTGACAAAAATCCCTCTGCATCATTGTTCGCACTTGAGTGAGTGTCCTAGGTAAGGTAATGGAGAGGCAAAACAATATATTCCAATTTTTCAGAAATTAAAAGACTTAAACTCAATTATTACTGAACAATATCTCATTCTAGGAGAGTGACAGTGGCAGTGAGGAGATTCTACTCATAATACAAATGAGGAGAGACACTTTTACAACTTGTTCCTATTGTACTGGAGCCATGTTAAGTTAGATTTCTGAAGATCTCTGTGTCATATATAGTGCTATAAGATATAAAGAAGATGAAACCTCAATTAAATAAATGAAAGCTCAATTTATAGCAATTCTTGTCCCCTCCCAATTTTATCTACTGTTGAAGTCTGAAGTTTAATTTTCAAGTTTTACTCCCTTTCATTGATTGAGAAAAAAAAATCTTGAAAAGCCTCCCCAAAAGTCTAGAAGGTTAGGTTTGAATTTTAGTCCTCTCTTTATGCCCAAGGCTTACTTTTTTGAACCACATGTGGGCATCTGACCAATGATACTACATATGCCACCTCTTCCATCCAGACTATGCCTTCTAGATATCACAGAGACAACCCAAGTAATCCCTAATGTATTCAATATGTAAGGTAGGCAGACCAAATAATGTATGACAGAGGCAACATGATGCATTGGGAAAATCTTTGAACTCAGAATTACAGGAATTGAATTTTTATCCTGACTGTCACTAATGACCTGTGTGACCTTGAGCAATTTACTTAACTTTTCTGTCTCTCGCCTTTCTCATCTGTAAAATGAAAATGTTATATTAGATGATCTCAAAGGTCCCTGAAAACTTTACATCTATGATTGTGTGAAAAGTATATAGAATGACTGCAGACTTCAAGAAAAATCTGTCTGTTATCTAAATTAGTGGTGCCCGTGGTCCAGAATAACCACTTTGTACTTTGAATGCTTGAGTCTTTGTTTCAGAGGAAAGTGAGGAACAGAAAGATGGAGCCAAAAGGGGAAAAGGAAAGAACCCTTTGCCAAACTATCTTCCTGAAAGTATATAGACTCTGGGTATGCAATATTTTAAAAAGATTGTATAATAAAATGACAAACTTGAAAAATGACTAGAAATAGGTTGTCACCAATATTGATAGAATGCAATGATTATCAGCCATTTTAGACTGCGATATCATTTCTGCAACCGTTTTAAGTCAGTGCTATACATAAGGTGAAACCTCCTATGGAAATAGCTGATAAAGGAATAAACCTGCTATAGAACAAGATTTACAACACTGCCAGGCAATGAACTGAAAGGTCACTACTGAATTAAGTTACCTTTGTATGACTTTTCTGTTCTGGGTATGAAAATATACAGAATGGTGAAACCCATTAAACCAGAGCTGACAGCAGGGGTGGCTCATTAATTCAGTGGTAGGCTAGGTACACCCTTCTACTAAAGTCTCTTGGGAATTCTATGGGCATAGATTAGTCCCTGCAGTCAAACTGAATGAGAAGGCAATACGTTTCTTATATCTTCGATGGAGAAGAAATTTGGAATTCAGAGCTTCTGCTCTAAGACAATCCATATCTGAAGGGTCTCTGTAAAAGCACACAGGAAGAAATATTATTTGTCAGATTGAGTCTGATCAGACTTGGATACAATAATCCAAAGCAGAGGTCAGACTTATTCTTTGTTGCCTAGATCTTCCTTTCCCTACAACACATTAACAGGTAAAACTTGAAAAACCATAATGACCCGTGGGCTTTAAGCAGTCTTAGATGTTGATTTGTGACTTGAAACACACACACACACAGAAAACCCTAGCTCTAATATCTGTAGCTGCTGCAATTTCATTGGCTGGGTCAAAGCAAGGGCAAAATGTCTGAAAGATATGGTCAATTCAATTTGCTGTGACCGGTCCCAATAGCTTTTATGACGGTCAGGGAACTGGAAAACACTTTACCTGACCTTGTGATTCACAAGGCAGCCATAATGAAGCTAAATGTGCAGCTTACCTCCACTGAGCATAGGTAAATGCAGTCATTGTGTGGTCCTGGGAAGCAAGGTTTATGAGGCTTCTCTGGGCTTTGGTTATTCTTGTCATTAGCTCTCCTCCTGGTGTTTCATCCTGGCACAGGGGAGCCAGGACTTCAGTTTCTCAAAAGTGATTCTAGCAGAAAGTTAGTCTTCCTACACAATCTGATAGTGATGGAAAGATAGGAATTCCAGTTCTACCCTAACTACTGTTCTCACTTTAATGTTATTAAAGTCTGCCCTTCATTTTCCTTATCTACAAAATTATAATAATAATAATACATTTCCTTCCCTACCCCAGAGGGATATGCTGAGGATTCATAAGATAAAGTCTTATTAAAGAAGGTAGAACACTTTGATATCCTTAGAAAAAAAAAGAATAATAGTCATGTAGGCAAGATTGTATTATCATCAATTTTGTTGATTTCCAAGGGGAAAAAATGTTAGAAGCCTACCTTACTACTACTCTTTACCTTGGGGGAAAAAGTAAGGCTACTTGAATTGATGGGTTTTGATGGAATAAATTATATTAAAATAAATGATATTACTCTACATATTGCACTTTTCCTTGGATTTTTTCTTCTAAAAAAATTAAGCATTTTAGAGGAACATCACTTTCAATCTCTTCATACTTCCTTGCTTACAAATATAATAAATAATTTTTTTCTGTACTTGAAATGATCTATGATTTTTATTTGTACAGCTCTTTTTTCAGTGACTTCTCCACACCTTGGTAAACAGTTAAGAATCATTTGCTATCTTACTGTCAACTAGGTTGTCATGGAAACAAAGACAAAAAGACAGCCCCTGCTCTCAAGGAGTTCACAGTCTAATGGGGAGACACATTCAAGCAAACATGCAAAAATGAGAGACTAGATAAAATTGGAGGTAATAAACATAGAGAAGGTACAGTCCTTAAGGTGGTAGACTGCAAAAGATTTCATGTAAAAGTGAGCTTTTAGCTGGGACTTGAAGGAAATCAGTGAAGTAAGATGAGGGGCAAAGGTGTGCTAAGCTGCTAAAAATGGAAATACCTTCAGTAATTTATTGAAAGGCAACACAGTATCATGGAAATTTATTGAAAGGGAACATATATAGTATATATAGAGCAGGCTCTGGATTTGAAGTTAGAACTGGGTTCAAATCTCTACTCAAAGACTAGCTGTACAAACATTTAATTTCTTCTTCTTCAATTTTCTCATCATAAATGAGGAGATTGGACTCCATGGTCTTCATAGTTATTTCCAATTTTCAATATATAACCCTATTTTTGTGTGAAGCTAGAATTATACTAATTGTACACTCATACTGAAATATATCTTTAGCATATTGTCTATAAATTCCTGTCTATTCTTCTCAACCATCAAAATTTTGCTTGTTGAGCCAGAAAAACAAATCAGCTTGTTGATGTAGAAAAAAATGATTTAAACCTTCCGCTGGTGTTATGTTGTTCAATTATAGCCTTGACTTTCTGTCTATGTCTGGGAGTGAATCATGGAAATTGTTTGTTAGACACATAAAGAAAAAAACAGTAGAGAATTCCCTTACCCCCAGCTCTAACTGCCCCCACAATTTCCTGTAGCCCTAAATTTTGTCAGAGAAACTCCTTGTGGGATAGTAGGCTGATTATATCAGAGAGGAAGAAATGGACCATAAATATGGACAGTCAACCCCTCTTAAACTTGGCATAGTGCCCATGTTTTAGTATGGTCACTTTTCCTATCTTATGATACTTAGCACTTCTGTAAAGGATTAGTAGTAAGGATTTGGGGAACTCGGTTCTCCTGAATTCCAACATTCTTCCTTTCTTATTTTATTGGACTAGATTTTCATCTGTTTGGCATGGAACAGAGGATAGGGACAGATGGAACACCTTACCAAAACAACGATGCCTTCCTGAAACGTCACACTGATTTCTGGAATGGTGTGTTCTGGCACAAGTTAGGGACATTCCATCTGAAAGGAAGGCACATCAATATTTGCAGGGTGCATCTACCTCATTACTAAGCTCAGACACCCAAAAGGATGACTGGAGGTCAACTGCATTTGGAAACTGAAAAGATCGTACCCCTTGGTGCCAAATGCTAGTTGCAGAACCACATAAGTCAGAGTATTCCTTTACAAGGCTGTTTTCAATTTCTGCATCCTTCTTTACTAGTTTGGTTTTGTTTAGAGAGGGAAAAATGGTTTTAAATATTTTGGACCCTGAGGCCCTTTGTGGTGTTCTTGTGTGTTCTCTCCTTTCACTGAAATAGAAAACAATCTACAATTGTTTGCTTGTACAACTTTTTCTCTGTTTTATAAATGCAGGCAAATAGTATATAATCCAACAAATTGCTCTTTTCTCAGATTCTGTCAGGTTCCTTGTCATGCAAAAGATGTCATATAGACATGAGAAAAGTCCAATTCAATTCTGCAAATATTTTAAAAAGTAACTATTTTGTGCAAGGAGTCTTCCTGTGATGCCTCATCATGAGTATGGGGATGGTCCCACATTCTCAAAATCTCTGCCTGTAGAGTACAGGTTCTTGCAAGCCCTATGGATCTGGATAGAATCCAAGTGGACACCCAGACTACATGTCTGCTATCATATGATCAACCAAGTTATGTTCTTAAAGGCTCATCATGATGTGTCTGCAGGATGAGTAATTTTTCAGTTCCCAACACTCTGAAAATGTTTCCTAAGTCATAAGGAGGTGGATTAGCCATTCCCATGAAATCCTTTGAAATGTTGAAGTGAGTAGGGCAAAGCTCATTCATTGTGGATGAGTAGGTGCAAGAAGCTGATGTAGAAAAAGGGCCCTTCCAAAGATGGACTATCTTGAGGAGCTGGTATGTGAGAAAAGGGACGAGTCATTTGAATGTACAAGTTAGACAAGATGCAATTAGTGCTAACTCACCTGCCTCCTACAACTGTAATAAGACATGTCTAGTAAACTCTAATTATGCCATGGCTTTAAGGCATTACTATGTGACTCTCACAATTGGGCCTACTGGTTCTGTCAAAAATCAAATCCAGCCCACATCTCAGCCTGCTCTTTGATCCCACATGCAACCCACACCTATTAAGTACGAGATCAGCATCCTAGTGGAATGGTTCAAAGCCTTTTTTTCTCCCTTCCCTCTTCACCCCCCCCCTTCCCCTGTTTTACTCACACAAATTACACCTGTTGCCCCAATCTATGTCCCCTTGCCTTTGATCTTAAAACATTGTGGAAACCATCAGCTGTGACAGACTTGTGCTAGGCCTCATTGCTTTGGAATGCAAATCTCATGGGCCCTGCTAGTGGAAATTTGATAATGAAACCGTACAGTTTCCAAGCAGGGTATATACTGCAGTATGGTGGGATGTTTGAAGATTCCATGCCAGAATTTTATGCTTTTCCAGAGAGGGATGTGGTGGTTAGTAAGAACCAGACCTGAGTTAGGTAGAAGTATAGGAAGCTTTTAAAAGCTGGTGTGGAATTCAGTCATACCACTAATTCATTAATTTTTGGGTATACATATCATCATATCATTAGGGTTCTAAATTGGAGGATCACCTCCCTTTTGAGCGGATGGATAATCTGGAGAAAAGTCAGGGTTCCAGGTATAAAGAAGAGTTAGGAAAAAATGTCAAAAAGATGGAAAGTAATTTATTTGACTCTCATTTGGACTGAAACTCTTCTAGCATGGAGAATAGGAATGGGTGGTGTTGAAGGATTTTCTTTTCTTTCTTTCTTTCTTTCTTTCTTTCTTTCTTTCTTTCTTTCTTTCCTCCTTTCTTTCTTTCTTTCTTTCTTTCTTTCTTTCTTTCTTTCTTTCTTTCTTTCTTTCTTTCTTTCTTTCTTTCTTTCTTTCTTTCTTTCATTCTTTTTTTAGAATGGGCCACCTAAAAAGTGAGTATTGAAGGCCAAAAGCTACATCTGCCTCAAATCAGCCAATCTGTGGTGTGCAGCCCGTGCATGTAAAACAAAATCCAAATGCAAGTATGCATGCTTTTATGTGATTCAACTAAAGCAATCCGTATCTGATTTGTGTTATATCTTTCATGTCTATTATATTATGTCGTCTGAAATGATTACATTGGTTTTATTTAATAAAAGTTTTTTCAAGTTAGTTGAAGAATCTGGAGATGGAAAGGCAAAAGGGAATTGAGTTCTTTCCCCCTGCATCTCCACTTTTATGTTAGAAGCCTCTTATGTTTAAGTTCTTAGTCTAAACAATTTACAGTTTTCTGGATTAAGATCATGTGGGGAGAAAGATGGAAATCTCCAAAAGTAACATTGCATAAATACTCCTGCTACTCATGGGTAAATAAAACATTTGTGAACTATAACTCTTGGGGACTAAGTGAACTTCTTCCACTGGGGGCTTATGGGAATCTTTAGGGGAGTCACTGAAGGCACACAGATTAAATCTGGGAGACAACCTGAAATACCCACAAATGCAAATATGGGCCCTGTCCAACAACAAGGAGTGAACAGAAAGCTTTTAAGTTGTCTGAGAGAAAAACAAACTTATATAATTGTCCATCTGCTGATAGTGGCTCTGGGAAGAACCTGGGATGCTGACAGAGCAGTTCATGGTTAATTCAATTATTATTTCAGGTTTCTAGCTTTTCCTCTTTGGTGGGAGGATATCAAACATTAAGTCTCTGGCAAAAAAAAAGCATAGAAAAAAAACAAAATTCCCCTGATGTTGTCATGAGCAGATAGTTCCCGATTGTCCTTCCAAATTCCTGGCTCTTGGCATCCACAAACAGTTTGAAGAATTTAACCCTTATCTCAATGTACTAAAAAAGGCCCCAAAAACAAAGCCCATAAAACTAATGAAACGTTGTATATTATAGACAGTGTCTTAGAAGCAAAGAACTGAACTAAACTCTTCACTGGGTTTAGAGACAAAAGGACCTAATTTTGAATGCTGGTTTTGTTGCAGGCTACAGCTCTGTGAACTTAAGCAAGTCATGTTTTGAGCCTTAGTTTTCCCATCTGTAACATAATGAGACTAGATTAGATGACCTCTAAGGTCCTTTAAACCTATGTTCTATGATCTATGTTTTTATTATGAAGTAAACAGACACCTTTACCCTATGCTAATATCTGGGCATTGACTCTGACTTCCAATAATAACCATGGTAAATTAAATTACTCACACTTTGGGGAAAATATGAATTTAAATATCTCTTTTCTTAGCTGATGTGAAGAATATAATTGAAGATCCTCACTGAACGAAAATCAAGTCAGCCCTTTGGTTTTGGTCAGAACTTCTCTTTCCCAGATTTTACTGAATGTACTGTTGACTCTGTGTTGTGAGAATAATGTGAGGAGAACCAATGGTATGTCTACTCCTTTTGCTGAAAAAAAAATTGTTGACTGTGGCTGTCTAGGTAAGTCTGTCCATATTATTTCTATGTGAAAATATGCTAATATCTCTCAATCAAGGAGGAATTTTAGTCTTTGGAACAGAAGACTAAAGAAAAGAAAGACAGTTCATGAATTTGCTATTTTTTTTTCTTTTTCTCTCTGAACATATTTCCTCAAATCAGGACAGATACACATGGAGTAACTGAGTGAAATGTAAGGCCTGTGAAACTCAATGGCATTTCCATTCATTAAGAGTGTAATCAAAGCAGAAGTCCACAACAATGAGCTTTGAGAATTATTTGCACCTCCCTGGGACACTTATTATGTGTAATTTGGTATTTCATTATACAAATCATCTTCCCATGGAAGCTGGTTGAAGGCAGGGAAAGACCTTGGTTTAAATGAACCTAGTTTTATCCCTAACACCTAACAAGTACTATGTCCATTTACTCTGTAAATGTTTTCTAAAAGAAATTACAATGAAAGGCTAATGTAATTCATGAATTTATTATTTGTCACTCATTGGTGAAAGAAGCACTCATTCTTTACCCATAAAAGACATATATTTTACTTATTTCTTTCTTCATGAATTAAAGCACTAGTTCAGTGCAAAATATCTTCATCATGTACTGAATTTTCATGTAACTGTTACACAACTCATCAGTATCTGAGGTTAGATTTGAATTCAAAAAGATGAGCCTTCCTGATTCTAGACCCAGCACTCTATCCATTGTGCCACCTAACTGCCTAGCTGTCATAGAAGGACTCTACAAAAAATATTTCCCCATTAATTACAAGCTTGCCTGCATGTCTTAGTATTCCTTTCTGTTAGAATGAAATCTTGGTGTAAACACAATACCCGATAATGAATTACTTGATCCCCACACATCTAGGACAGTAGGAACCTAGGAAGTTCACATAAAATTTGTCAACTTCCTTCACTCCACTTAGGCTTTCTTATGTTTAGAGGAGGGTTGGAGGTTAGGACTAGGGTTCCAAAATCCAATTATATCTATTCTGTGAGAAAAATCTCTATTGCTTTCTGCTATAGTTTATCTTTACATAGCACTTTAAGGATGGTAGAAATATTATATGTATATTATTCAAATGTGCTCTCAATTTCTCTACTCCTAAATCTTTGTTCATGCCTTCCCCTCCTCCTAGAATACTCTTTTCCATTTCTACCTGCCAAAATCCTGCCCATCCTTTAAGGCACAGTTTGAATGCCATCTTATGAATTTAAGTTTCATAACAACTGGATGTGACCTCTCCCATCTGGGAACTGCACTATTTACTTCTCTTATCACATTTATTATTCCTTTTGGAACTCATATATCATGCTGTTTTGCAACTGAATTTGTGATACTATGTTAATTGTATTTGAATTTGACAATGAGAACATCATTTTCATCATTTAGTAACATCATTCTCCATTCCATCATGGAGGTACTTACTCCCTGCCTATGCTCTAATCATTACCACAGATAATTAATCCACAAATTCAGTAGACCCTCAAAAATGATGAATGAATGAATGAATGAATGAGTTAGTTTAATAGATTTATGTATATTTTTTGTTCTGGTCTCTTTTCAGTCTTATAGTTACATAGAAGTATAGTGCATGGTTAGCTCAGCAGGATCAGATTTTGAAAATAACTAACTGCTTGGGGTCCATTTTTGGTCCCTTCTCTTATTTGGTCCCCATGTCAGAATCAGAAACTTGTGGACCATGGTCTATATAGCAACAGTAGGATAATGGGCCTGGGAAGGACAGAAAGAATGAGGGATAAAAAAAAGGAATTAAAAAAAAAGGAAAATCCATGGTGTTTCCTGCTTTTTAGCACTCAAGAACAAGTAGCAAGCCCTGTGAATTTTTTAAAGCACTCTGAAGAATTAAATTGATATTGTTTCCACTTTGGCATTTTCTCCAGGGTAGATTGATGAGATGAAGTAAGTCTCAGGAGGGAAATTCCCTTAGGATTGCCTAACATTAGATTCCAACTCCCAGAAATTCATGTACCAAATTTTTACATGAAAAGCCTAGCCTTCCAATCTACTCTCCCTGTGAGTATCTGTCTATGCCATAGAATTGTCTGCCACCAGCAGCATCTGTGTGATAGGCAAAGAATAAAATAGACTTAAGATTTGTATGAAAAGGCTTGTTTGTATCTCATTTCCATAATCACCAAAGCTTAGAGAAATCAATGGATATAAAGATGGAAATTGTCAAAAACAACCTTGGCTTAAAATTTAGGAAGGGGAAAAAAACTATTCTTGTGAAACAGTGCTCTGGAGGGTATTTGTCAAGATGTTTAAGGAAACCTAAAACAACAAAAGAAAAACTGCATGAAGACTTACCTTTCAATTTCATAAGCTACACATCATACATTATGATTTCCTTAATGTGATGTTGGATTTTTTTTTGTCTTAAAATGTTTTTAGTGCTTTTCTTGTATTATTTGAAACAGAGTAAACAAAATAGGTCCAAGATATTTCTATTTAGGCCTCAATTTATCAAATTCAGTTGATTGCTCTTCATTATAAGAGTATTGGATGGAGACTTGTTAGGACACTGGGGATTGTCACAAATGAGGATTTGGAAGGAAATGCCAAGATTACTAGCATTGATTTTAAAAGGTTACTATGCTTTTAAAAGATTTTTTCCCCTCTTCCTTAAGTACAGAAATGTCTGTGCTGATGTATTTAGAGGAATCAATTGCTTTGGCTGCTTCTGATTATGAATGTAATGTTGCTCTTCCTATATTCATGGCAAAAAAGGTAAACTATAGGATGGAAGAAGTATTTCTTACTATTTGAGGAATCAAAGGTTATATCTACATTTCAATCAATAGACTTTTTGGTTAGCCTGGCATCCCTTATATACAGATGGAAGAAGCAGGGGTAAATAATTTTATAGCCAGAAAGCTGAAGATGTCCCCAGATTATTAGTAAAAGAAAGAATGTGTGGTGAGGGTGTAAGTAGTATACATATCATGGTCTTAATAGTTGGCTTTGAAGAGTAGAAAAAAGATAATAACTTGGATGAGTAGAAAGAACAAAGGAAAGCTTTCCCCCATCCCCCCTTTTTTCCTTCAATGATTGGGATTATCCAAATGCTTTTGTAAACTGATAGAAAAGGGCTAATAGGGAAATAAAAATGTAGTCACTGCTGTTCCTATATCCCTCTCCTTAACAATTTCAAGTTTCTAGACCTACCACTCACTATAACCAATCACCATCATTTAACCGCCCCACTCCTCTCGCCCCACCAACCTCTTGAAAGAGTCATCATGATAATAAATTCTATACTCTTGAGATCCATATTCTGTCATCCTACTTTGGTGCCTTTCAACCTTATAGCTTTCTGTGTCCTCTGTTTCCAATATACCAGAAATATATGATATTATCACTGTAAACAAAAGCTGTGTGCAAAAGAGAACTACATATATTTTGAGCAAACTTTTCTTCTTCCTAAGCTTATATTTTACACTTATATTCCATAGTTAAAATTTTACAGCTTACATTCCATAGTTAAAAAGTGGGAATCTTAGTTGTATCGGGCTCATACAAAAACTTCTGAGTTTTATGTGTTATAATCAAAATTATTCTTGTGTCTTCTATGAGCCTTTCTATAGAACTGTATATTAAAGAAGTAATTAACAATTAGGGAATAGTTGAACAAATTATGGTATATGAATGGAATACTATTGTAAGGAATAAAGAAAGAGATGGTTTTATATGGACCTGGGAAGACTTGTAGGAATTGAAAAAGAGTGAAATGAGCACAGTCAGAAGAATAATTTGTGCTATAATATCAATATTGTAAAAATTAACAATTCTGAAAGACTTTAGAACACTAATCAACTAAATAATCAGCCATGATTCCAGCAGTCTGATGAAGGATGCTACCCACATCAAGACAAAGATATGATGGATAAAAATGCGGAATAAAATACAAATTTTAGGAAGTGGCAATGTAGGAATTTGTTTTGATTTTCTGTGCTTATATGACACATGGGATCTTTTTTTCCTCTCCCCCTAACTGGTATTTCAATCTTCATTGAAGGAGAGAATAACCACATCTGTTGATATTCCAACCCTCAAATATGGAAGTGTCAAAATATCAAAGTTTTAGAGTATATTCTTGATGATGAGTGGCCCAGAAGAGACCCAATAGCTGTGGCCCTCAGTGGTTGCCTCTCCATCACTTCTCAAAGAAAAAAAAAAGAAATGGTGCAGTTTCTTGGCTAGAGGCCTAGATGAGGCCTGGGGCCCAGTGCAGTCTGCTTGCTGTGGCTGCTAGCCTAGCAGGTAGAGAGATGAAGTGCTTCCTGAATTTATATTTCTCCACCACTTTCAGTCAAGAATTGTTGTTGTTGTTAACTCACATAGTAATGTCTAACTCTATTGAGGTTTTCTTGGAAAAGATACTAAAATGTTTTGCCATTTTTCTTTTCCAGTGGATAATGGTTAACAAAGATTGATTTGCCAATTCACAGTTAGTGAATGTCTGAGACTAGATTTGAACTCAGGTTTTCCTCAGGCTCTATCCATTGAGAACCTAGCTGCCTTGCCTTCAGTCAAGAATAGTGATGTACAAAGAAATCTGTTGATAAAATTCTCTCTTTCTCTCTCTCTCTCTCTCTCTCTCTCTCTCTCCCCTCTCTCTCACATCTTGTTTCTCATTCATCCCTCCTTAGGGTTTTGGAAGTAGAATCTCACTTTTTTTGGAAATACAGAAAAATATATAATAGCCTTCTGGCTACTTTATGAGTATCCTATAAATTCCTATAGAGTTGAGTTAAATTGCCTCTCCTTCCCCCCTTACCCCCCCCCCCCCCCCAGTGAAAGATAATTTAACAAATCTTCTTGTGCAAAGATCATACTGCATCTCTCTTTCTCAACACTGTGATATGCCAAACTTTTGAAAATAAGTCCCAACTCTCTTTTTACACTGATCCTCTGACTCCAAATTCTGTGTTCTTTCCTATATATAATATTGTGTTCTCTCTCTCTTCCTCTCAGAACTTTGTTTGGACAGCTTCTTTTATACTTACTATGATACAATATCAGTCAGTTGTTTGGATATATTTTTTCCTCCATTATTTCAGTTACTCCAAAAATGGCCTAGGAAAGGTCAGGTGGACAGAAAATATCTGACAAACCCATCAATATAGCCCATCAGTACTATAGACACTGTTGAGGAACAATGTACTGGAACCAGATTTGAATAAGGAGGAGAGAAGGGGCTAACTTCCATTTGGGGAACTGGACAGCACTTGTAATGCTCCCAGGTTTTCTCTAAAACAAAGATTCATTTTTATTTCTGAATCCTGGTAATACTATATAACTATGTCAGAGAATACCCCCAGTCACTGAAACATTAAAAGTTTCACATCACCTGAAAGAAAACAGTGATTTCTGTGGTGGGGATGAATAAGATTCAGGATATTATGGATCAAAAATTGAGTGTCAGAAGCTATAGCTATATTAAACATATCTATATCTATATCTATACACATATGTATGTATGTATGTATGTCTGAGAACAGGATTAGTATATGTTATATCAAATATATGTGCATATGTTTATGCTTATTGTGTATGACTAGAAAAACAATGCTGATTCATAAAGAGAGCAAGAAATAGTCAATAAAGCAGTCTATATGCTCCTTTGCTTTATCTACATTGACAAGAGAATGAATGGATCCATGGTGAATGATATATAGGAAAATATGAACAAGAGTCTAATAGTATGAAAGCATAGAGGTAGGATGAAATTTTAATGGGAGGAAGAAGTCCTCAATGTGATGATGGAGCATGAATTTTTTCATTTGTACTATGTAGGTATCACAACCCCTCAGAGTGAAGTGGTTTATTCAAGGTAATACAGAAAGCAAATAGTAGAGCCAGAATTTGAAAACATTCATATTGTAATTACTTCAAAGTAAGGAGTTTCTTCCTCTAGAGGAAATCACTTATTCTGTGTTCTTCAATTCAGTTCAATAAACATTTATTAAGTAACTACTACATACAAGGGCTTGTGCTTGGCAAGTCATAACTTAACAAGTTGAATTGAGCTGCAGTATAGGAATGAATTTTAAAAAAATGTATAGATGACAAACAGACCCAATTCTAATATAGGAAACCATAAAAAGAAGGGGTGGATCCACCTAGGAGTTGGCATGGAAAAACTGTGAATAATATATGTATCACTAGAACTTAGTAGAACTTCAGAGACCTCAATGAACTTCAGGAATGATTCATAAGGTTAGTTTGTATTAAGATTTGTTGTCCTGTTTTTAGAACTGTTTGTTTTCTTCATTTATAAATCCAATTTTCTCAGTAGATTTTCTGGTCCGTTGTAGGTGCTCTGAGGTTCAGAACTGAAGTTTAAATATATGATCCTACATGACCCACAAAAAAATAGTGTTTAGTAGATGAGGTATAGAAGATTAACATATTCTCTGACATAGCCATAATTTGCTTCAGTCAGTTTAAATTATAGTAAAAGTCAAAGGGAAATGGAAGGGAGATGGAAAGACATGCTCAAATGAATGCAGAATTCGAGAATAACAAGGAGAGATAAGGTTTTCTTACATGAACAATACAAAAAAAAAAGAAGAAAGCAATACAATGGGAAAGACAAGAGAACTCTTCAGGAAAATTAGAGATATCAAGAGAACATTTCATGCAAAACTAGGCATGATAAAAGACAAAAATGGTAGGTACTTAACAGAAGTAGATTAAGAAGATGGGACAATGGGGCAGCTGGGTGGTGCAGTGGATAGAGCACCGGCCCTGGAGTCAGGAGTACCTGAGTTCAAATCCGACCTCAGACACTTAATAATTACCTAGCTGTGTGGCCTTGGGCAAGCCACTTAACCCCATTTACCTTGCAAAAAAAACCTAAAAAAAAAGAAGACGGGGCAAGAATAAGAACTATTCAAGAAAGATCTTAATATCACCAATAATCAGAATGGTGTTATTACTAGTCTAGGCTTAGGTATTCTAGATAATGAAATAAAACTAGGAAGCATTGCTAACAATAAGGCTTGTGGAGGTGATGGAATTCCAGCTGATCTGTACAAAATCCTAAAAAGATGATGCTGATTTTTTTTTGGGGGGGGGTTGCAAGGCAAATGGGGTTAAGTGGCTTGCCCAAGGCCACACAGCTAGGTAATTATTAAGTGTCTGAGGTCAGATTTGAACTCAGGTACTCCTGACTCCAGGGCCGCTGCTCTATCCACTGCACCACCTAGCTGCCCCAAGATAATGCTGTTTTAAAAATGTTGCACTCAGTATGCCAGCAAATTTGGAAAACTCAACAGTAACCACTAGATTGGAAAATATCAGTTTATATATTCCAATACTAAAGAAGAGCTTGTCAAAGAATGTTCAAATTACCAAACAATTATGCTCATTTTCACATACCAACAAGGTTGTGCTTAAGATTCTGTAAGTTATACTTCAGCAATATTTGAACTGAAATTACCAGAAAGAGGCAGAAGAACCAGTGACCAAATTGTCAACATTCACTGGATTATGAAAAAAAAAATGAAGTTTCAGGAAAAAAAATTTAATCCTGCTCCAGTGACTAACCTAAAGTCTCTGACTGTGAATCACAACAAAATGTGGCAAGTCCTCAAAGAGATGAGAGTTTTTGAGGAACCTGTATGTGGGTCAAGAAGCAACAGTTAGAACTGAGCATGGAGGAACTGATTGATTTAGTATTGGAAAAGGAAAATGACAAGGTTGTATATTGTCCCCTTATATATTTAATTTATATGCAGAGTACATCATGTGAAATGCCAGGTTGGTTGAATCAAAAACTGCTTTGCTGGGAGAAATATCATCAATCTCAGATATGCAGACAATAATATTATCATGGCAGAAAGTAAAGAATAATTAAGTCTCTTGTGGGTGAAAAGAAACAGTAAAAAGGCTAGCTTGAATCTTAACATAAAAAAACCCAAACCTAATATCATGGCAATTGGACTCATTATTTTCTGGCAAATAAAGGATGAAGAAATGGAAGCTATGTCTGATTTTATATTCTTGTCCTCAAATATCATTGCATTCAGTAACTGCAGCCATGCAATCAAAAGACACTTGCTCCTAATAAATACATAACCTTGTTGACAATGGTCTTAATAGTCAAAGCTATGGTTTTCCCCAGTATAATGTGTGGCTGTGAAAGCTGAACTATAAGGAAACTGAGTGCCACAAAATCAACAGTTTCAAATTGTGATGTTGGATAAAACTTTTGAAAGTCTCCTGAACAGCAAGGAGCTCAAATTAGTCTAAATTAATTCAGTCTAGTCATTTGAAAGTCAATAAATGAAGCTTAAATACTCTGGATCACATACCAAGATAGAACTCATTGCCTTTGTTAAAGATTTCAGGCAAAAGGAGAAGGGGATGGCAGAGGATGAGATGGATCAATAGTGTGATGGAAGCAATGGACATGAGCTTGGACAAACTTTGGGAGATAATGGAGGATAGAAGGGTCTTACATCTTATGGCCCAGGGAGTCATGAAGAGTTGGACATAACTGAAGGACAGACAGCAACAAAAAAGTGATCTTTTGGTTGTTCTCTTAGGAAGTCATTTTTACCAAATTAGGTTAGTCATATGCCTAGCTGTGTGTCTCCGGAAACATTGACAAACTATTCAGTGCCCCATCAACTTTTTAAAATTATGAATTAAAAACTGTACTGGTAGAGTGGGAGTTTCTTACACCAAACAAATCGCTAGATGATTTTTGCTTTGTATTTGAATTTATGGTTACAACACATTTTAAATGTCTTCTTATTTAACTTCCCATCTCTGAAGCAATTAGTGCAAATTTTATTATCCTCATTTTACAGAGTACTTGAGACCCAGGGAGTTAAATGACTAACCAGTGGTTAGACAACTATTAGGTAGCTGAACTATGGTTCTCTTTTAGGTCTATCTGATGGTCCAGTGCTCTTTCCATTATATTATAAAAATGTCTTAAAAGAGTTGTAGATACATCTATTTCCAGGGGGGGGGGGGAATATACGGGGTGGGGGGAAGATATCATATAGTAAAGTCACAAGCTGTGTGCTAAAGAAGATTGTTGGATCAGAAAAAAAAAACCCTGTTCTTTTTTCAGTGTACTTAGGTTCAATATTTTCTTCTCTTTTTGAAAACACATTGGGTAAATTTCCTGTAATAATTATCAGTCAAAATTATGAATTAAATGAGCAATCAGTAATGCTGGAACTGAGAAAGTAGGAACACCTACTGGACCTTTTCAACTTTGACAATTCTAGATTGACTATTTCGAAAGTCATGAAATAATTCATTTGGCATATTGACCATTAATGATAAATCAAATCAATTAAGTGACTTTACCATTATTTTCATTTTAAGTTTTCATTTCACTTTGGAAAGGGCCTATGGAGTAATTTCTTTTCTTTTCGAATTAGAAATACTTCCCTCTTACTAAGAGTGCTGGTTCCCCAGGAGGGGAAAGTCCTAATAAATACATTTTCTAAATAAACTAGGGATAAAGATATTAAAGAGCTTCTAAAAATTAGGATATGTATATAGAAGTGTTACTATTTTATATTCTTTAACCTTTTCATTATGTCATTTAAGACTACAGATTAGCCTGTAGGTGACTTTATAATAATTTTATTAAGTGAGGGGGGGGGAAGATTTTACATTTTTAATGCAGCAAACTTATAATCGGGATACATTTATAGTATTTTTGTGGGAGAGGAATTCATAATACTACTGTTATGACCATCAGTAAAGTATTTTCTACTTTGTGTCAGCTTTCAGAAGGATAAGCAATGTCAATTCATGTTTCATTCTTTTTTTTTGTGTCTAAATATGCATTGTGTTCAATCCATCAGTTCTAATAGAATTTTTCCTCCCCCTCTTTCGTATCTTTCTTCATCTCCCTCCTTCCCTCCCTCCTCTCCTTCCTTCCTTCCTTCCTTCCTTCCTTCCTTCCTTCCTTCCTTCCTTCCTCCTTCCTTCCTTCCTTCCTTCCTTCCTTCCTTCCTTCCTTCCATCCTTCCTTCCTTCCTCCCTTTATCTCTCTCTTTCTATCTTTCTTCCTCTCATTGTCCATCTTTCTATTTTTAAGAAACCTTAAACAGATAATATTTGGAAACCATGTGTGACCAAGGCAGCATGTTCAGTCATTTGAAAGAAGAGCCATTGTTATACTCATACTAGGTGATGCCTTCAAGAAAGTGGGGCATGTTATTTTCATAAAAAGTACCCAAACTCCTTCTTTTATGTCAGGGATACTAAAACCACTTAATTTACATTTTTAGGAGGAGGCAGAGAATGAAATTTCTTTGAACCAGCTATTCAATTTGTTGCAGGAAGTTATTATTTTGATCGGACCCGTTAGTTTCTAAAGTCTCTTGGCAATAATACAAAAATAGCTTTCCCTTGTTAAAAAAGAAAGACCTGCAAAAACAAATTAAAAATGTGTTAAGAACAAAATAAACAGACATTTTATTTTCCAAACTTGGGAGCCTCTAAATTCACAGACTTCTGGAATCTGTGCAGCTCCACCCAACTACTTCACATTTTACTGCCCTTTTGGTAGACTCTACTATTCATTTTTCTACTTTAGCATGAGAGAAATCATTTTCCAAATGTCGGAAACAGTGTAGATTCACATTTTTTCCAGAGGAAAAAAAGTCTCTATCTTACGTCTTAAATTCCTAATAGAGAAATAGTGTCTGTATCATTCTCTCTGTTTTTATAGTGGAATTTGAGAACTAAAAGGAAAATGGCATATCAGTTTATAGTAGAACCCTACATATGGTGAAAGGATTTCTAAATTTGTGTAGAAAATGTAATCCACAGAGCTAGATTCTCATGGTCTGAAATCCCATATATTATAGTCCCTCCAGGCCTGCTGGTCACTTGGGATTGTTGAAATAGTACTTCAGTCTATCTTTTTTTTTTTAGTTATACATTACACACACACACACACACACACACACACACACACACACACACACACACACATGCACAGGCGCACATGCGCACATACACAGAGCTAACTACTTTGTAGTGCCTTGATATAAGCCTAGAATTTATTCTAGGTGACTAGAAAATAATATTGATTAAATATTACAATGACTATCCTTCTTTGGGAGATGTTAAGTTGACAGAAAAATAATTTTAAAGTAAGCTATTAAGGACAGACATATATTATAGATATATGGATATATGCCTGATGAAACACATTATACAATGGAAAGTAAGCACTCAAAAAAGTGTGTTTATTCATTTATCCAGTATATGTTAGAGAAAAATAATAAACAGTATTTGGCTTTTAATCAGATTCCATAAATTTTCTGTAATGATAAGCTGAATTGTAATTTTAACCTGGGTATTTGGGGAACAGAATAATAATAATAACAATTCATACTCATGGAGCTTAATTAACAGAGTGCTTTCCTCAAAATAACTCCATGAGGTAGGCAGGGAAAAGGCCAGATTTCTAATTTCACTGGAACTACAATTCCAAGGTAGTAATTCATTAATCCTGGGTATAAAAATTCCCCTATTAATACAGTTAAAGTGCCTTCTTTTCAGTTTATAGTCTTAGAAAATTGCCTGGTACATTGAGAGGGAGAAGTGTTTTTCCTAGGTTGATAAGCTAGTCCTCCTAATCTACAATGCTATGCTACCTTTTAGTTAGTAGTGCTAAAATTTTCTGATTTGACAGAACCACTTTTTTTTTTTTTTTTTTTTTTTTTTGCAGTTGGGGAAGCTAGATGACTCAGAGGATAATGTGCCAGACCTGGAATTATAGAAACTCATCTTCCTGAATTCAAATCTGGTCTCACTAGCTGCATGACTCTGGACAAATCACTTAATCTGGTTTGCCTCACTTTCCTCTTTTGTAAAATGAGCTGTAGAAGGAATGCCAAACCATTCCTATACCTTTTCCAAGTAAATCCAAAATGGGGTCTTGAAGAGTTACACATGATTGAAAAACTGAATAGCATGCTATTGCCCTCCCTTAAAAAGGCAATTACAGCTAGCAATTATATTGGGTTACTCTGCTTTGTCTTTTTGGATATTATCTCATTTGTTCCCCCCAAAGCTTAGAGGCATTAATACAAATACTATCATGCTCATGCTAAAGACAAAAGAATTAAGTTTGAAAGAGATAAAATAATTGGTCACATAGCTACCAAAGTGGAACATTTGAGACCAGAACTCAAGTTTGAGCACTAATGTTATTATATCAAACTAATTGTTTGTGCTAAGTATCACAGATAACCCCAAGTTGTACAGCCTTTGACCACATCAGAATGTGAATATATGACTTTATTTGAATATATGACTCCTTTGGTCTCTAAGGGATAATTATACCAGTAAAACTATGGAGTTGAAAATGACTGTACATTTCAAAGCACTTTCAAATAAATTAGCTCATTTGTCCTTTATGACCACCCTGAGAAATCAGGCAGGTTTCAAACTGTAAGAACAGAAATTCTTAGTTTCATTAAAATTTTAAAAAAATCCTTTTTTTGATATTAGATTATATTCATTTATTCATGATTGTTAAGTTCAAAGCAAAAAGAAAGTATGTTAAAAAAAACACCTTATAGAAAGGAAGACAGAATGGTGGATATCATTTTACCTTAATAAGTCTCTTCTGATTCTTACTAGCTCAGTGACCTTAGGGAATGATAACTAACATTTATATAGTGTTATTATATAATGTATCAAGTGCTTTATAATTATTATTTTATTTTATTCTCACAGCAACTCTGGGAGGTGGCGTGCTTTTATTATCTCCAATTTACAGATGTGGAAACTGAGACAAAAAAGAGATTAAGTGATTTGTCCAGGGTCAAACAACTAGTAAGTATCTGAACTGGATTTGAACTCAGGACTTCATGATTCCACACCTGTACTCTACTTAGCTAGCCAAAATCAAAATTAGCAAGGCAGAGCCAGAAGCTGAGTTTCCTGTTCGAGTTGATTCAATACTATAATTTATGGTCTCAAGATGAAGTGGCCAAGAATTTCTAAAAGGATATCAATGACAACAAAATCCCAAATGAAATAAAAACACAACAGTATCATGCAATTAAGGGGCATCTTTGCTGCACTTCTGATACTGGTGTGAGGATTTCAACCACTTCACCACTGGGGTCCCCTGAAGTTTCTTAGGTTCTGACACTGTTAGTCAAGGTGGTATGGCACTGGGACATAGTGACCAATGTGGAGAGCTCTTCTTGATAGAGATAGCCTGCTTCGATAGGGTTATCTTGTGGTAACTGAAGTAGATTAGAAAGAGGTTAAGAGATGCCCAGTAAGTGAGGTGGAATTTGAACTGAAGCTCTACAATCTATTTGCTGTGTCCTAGGTGTCCTAGGCAACACCAGAGGTGGTTGTTGTTCAGTCATTTTCAGTTGTGTCTGACTCCCCATAGTCCTATTTTGTATGGTGTGTATGTGTATGTCTGTTTTTTGTTTTGTTTTGTTTTGCAAAGATACTTGAGTGGTTTGCTATTTTCCTTCTCCAGTTCATTTTACAGATAAGGAAACTGAGGCAAACAGGGATCTAACTATTAAGCCAAGAAGGGTTCTGAATGGATTCCCATGGTGGAAATCACATATCCTCCTTATGTGAGAGTATTTTAGATGTGAGAAAATTGAGGCTCAAAAAAAATTACTTTGTCACAGTGAATTGGTATCCTAGCAGATATTACTTTACACAATGCAGCCTTCCTTCTCAGTAAGTTTCTGTTCATTTAGTTTGAGTTGATATCACTTCAGGATGCTTTGAAATGTCAATATGCCTAAGGTCATAGAATTATCGGTATATGTGAGAAAGAACAGTGCTATTACATCTGCTGCACAGTTTTCTTAGGTTCTTCTATGCACAGAGTGAACCACTCATCCTTCATCTTATGACAGGAGACATGTTCTCATTCACGAATGACATCCGCGGTTATTGGAATGCTTTCTCTGTGAGTGAACAAACTGGTTTCTTTCTGGCATGACCTTCCCACTTCCACACATCTACATCTCTGCCTCTGTTCGTTCTTTCTCTCTCTCTCTCTGGTCCTTCATCTCCCCCTTTCCCACCCTCCCTACTGCGTTGCCTTTGCTTCATTTTGTCTCCTGTCTGCTTCCCGCTGCCTGCTGCTACTGATGAGAGTGCTTTCCTCATATTCGTCCTAGCGGGTGGGGTGGGGGGGCTGACTTAAAATACCTCTCCTGCTGTGAAAGACATGAACAGAGCATTGTTAGGTGTACCAGCGGCCTGCATTCCATCCAACTGGGAACAACGAATAAACTTAGAAGCTCTGTGATGAAGATGGCAGGTCACAGAGGGGAGAGGCAATCCAGGGAAGAGATTTACCGAATTCTGAATTCTGCCTCTGGGGAGGTGGGCATGGTTAATATCTTGGATCTAACCAGAGAAAGGGACCTCAAGAGATGAACCAGCCTAGCTCCATTCTTCAGTTAACTTAGCTATTATTATCCCCATAGTATAGATGAGATAACTGAGGTTAAAGGAATGAAGTAATATTTCATAGTTTGTAGCATTTCTGAAATTACTTATTCTTCCTTTCCTTCCTCCTATCTTTTTTTTTTTTAATTTTAGGTTTTTGCAAGGCAAATGGGGTTAAGCGGCTTTCCCAAGGCCACACAGTTAGGTAATTATTAAGTGTCTGAGACCCGGATTTGAACCCAGGTACTCCTGACTCCAGTGCCGGTGCTTTATACACTGTGCCACCTAGCCGCTCCTCTTCTGATCTTTTTAAAAAAAAATAATTCAGTCATCTTTTTAATCAACAGAAATCTAATTTCTCTCCTTTTCATGTAGCCACAACCCTCTTTGGAAAAAGTAAACAAATTCCTCTAAATAAATATGTAGAATCAAACAAAACATATTCCTTCCTCTACCAAGTTCAAAAATGTCTCATTTTAAAAATTGTTTTAAATTTTAGAATAAGTTGTTATTCATGTCTTTTATTTTTTTAGATCCCCCTTGCTTCCTCATATCCCTTCCCTTCCTAGAGAGACATCACATTTTAAAAATATTTTTTAAAGACATAGAAAGGAAAAAAATTCAGCATAACTGATCAATCAATCCATCAGTTACAACTGAAAATATACAACTATTTTGAATACATCAGTATATCTGAAAACATATGCAATGGGCAATATTTGTGAACCTCCCACCCCCTGAAAAGGGTGTGATGGGAGTGTCTTCTCATATATTTTATTTTAAGTCATGCTTGTTCTTTATTTTTTTTGCACAATTACTTTTGATTTTTGAGGGTCTGGATAAAGGGTTAGAAAAACTTATTTCCAAACACACACACACACACACACAACACACAACAACAACAACAACTACTACTACTACAGCTAAAACAACAATGAAGTACCAATCAAGTCTCTTTTTTCCCTGATTCAAGCTCCAGCCTTGCACATACCTCTGGGAAAAACTAAGCTGTTCAAGTGGTAGAAGTCTTCCTTGTGGTTCTCCTTGTCATTACTTTTAAATACCACTATACTTAAAGCATCTGCCTGGGGCAAAAATACAAGTTTTTCTTCTCTAGTAAAAACTTCCATAAAAGTCAAACAAAAAAGTGAATAAAAAGATGAAAGCAAATAAATTATGCTTTTTTTAAAAAAAATACTACATAAGTTTGTTATTGATTCAGCCCACCCTGATTTCATTTTGACTGGCCAACCAGACCACCACTAATTTTGATGGTGGATGTAGATCTAGATTTTATTTACTCTTTAAAGGGGGTAATTCATAATCTGAATAAGTGAAAAGGCATTCAAGAAACTCAAAGTACTTTCTCAATCCTTTGTTTATAAGTCCATTTGAACAATGTGGAAGGAGATCGGGAAAAAGTCTTATAGAAAGAAAGCATCTCTACAGATGCCTGAGAAAATAGACTGTTAAGGTTGTACTTTGAGAAGGGAAGAATTTTTTTAAAGTTATTTCATTTTAAAATGATGTTACCACCAAAAACTGGGTCTGATCCAATCACATTCAATGCACATTTATTAAGCTCCTACTATTTGCAACACAGTGTATTAAGGGCTGAGGATAATAAACTAAGATGAAAAAGGATCTTGTCTCTCAATGAGCTTACAATCCTACAAAGTGGAACATACTGTAGGAAGACAAAACATGTGAGAAGAGAACTTTCCACTTGTAAAAATAAAGTCCTAAAGTGATTTTGAGGAAAATTTCAAAACATTGTAACTACTTTGGTAAAATGAATACCACTATAATCCACAGTTACTAGAGGCAAAAGCTGAGGAAAAAAAATGAGTTTGACTAAGTACCCTCAGCTGTGGTGATAAATAAAACCTACTAGATATAAAAAGGTGTTTTCTATTTTCTTATTCCCCCCCCCCCCATGTCTTCTTCTTGTTACTGATAAGATAACATTTAAAACACAACACATAAGATAACATTTAAAATACAACACACAACTTTGGTAACATTCCTAGGAATCTCTTATTAGTTGTAGCCAAGTAACAGAATTACAGGTATTGATTGATGCATAAGATTAAGAGTTGAAATAATTGTTCTAAAGGAGGAGCAATAGGGAGCATAGGAAGAGCAATAAGACGCTATTTATATATATATTTAATTTTTATTTATTTTATTTTTAATTCATGGAATTAAACAAGCATTTCCATAAGATAGTATATTGTAAAGCAAGATGATTAAATATGAAACTGCATTGTATAATGCACATTGTATATATGTACTCTGTATATAGCAACAATTCTAATATACCAAATTCCATAATACCTACATAATTTATTCATCCATCCCCTGGTACATGGGCTGTTCCTTTCAAATATATACTAGTTGTCATGTAAAATTTTTTAACTTTTTTCTTCCCTCCATCCCTACCCCAGAGATAGTTACCATTAGACACAAATATATATACATATATATATATATATATATATATATATATATATGTATATATATTTGTTCCTCTGGATGCAGAAAGTGTCTTCTTTAATATTTTGATGTGCACTTTGTAGTTAATTTGGGTATTTATAATAGTCAAAATGACTTATGCACTCAAAGTTGTTTTTAAAACATTATTGCTGCTACCAAACACAACATTCTCTTCATTCTGCTATTTTGTTCTTTATTATTTTGTGCAAGTCTATCTATGTTTTTCTAAGATCACTGAGCTCATAATTTTTAATAGCATAGTAATATTTCATCTCAATTATATACCACAACTTGTTCAACCCATTCCCCAATTGACAGGCATACCCCAAATTTCCAGTTATTTGGCACCACAAAGAATATATATTTAGAGGTTGAAACACAAAATCAAGGGCTTTAGGCTCAAGGGCCATTTTTTAGGGGGTAATAAGCTTAAATTAGAACCAAGAAAAATGTCAAGTATATGTCAAAGTAACAGGGAGGTTAATTAGACTGTAGAATAATCTCCCAAGGAAGTAGACAGTGCTCCAATGAAGACAACTAGACTGAACATAGCATTTTAGAATATGACTTAATTGTAGTATGAAGGCAATATACTTTCTTTCCTTTTGTGACTCACCATTCTGGAGTAATATAGCAGGCATTTTATTCCATTGCTCATAACTAATAGCTAAACTTTGAAAGAGGAAATAAGGAACAACTTTTCCATATTTGGAAGCTGGTTATTGAGCAAATGAGTTTAAGAAAGGTAGGGAATTTGTAATAATAGTTAAATGGTTCTTACTCACCTACAACCTAGTGCTTTCCAATACCCACAGTGTCCCCTTGTGCAAGGCTTGTAGAAATTACTATTATACAGTATTTATGTGGTATATCAATAACAAACATCAGGTATTTTTAAGGCATTTTTTTTTCATGCTTCACAACCACCCTAGGTCACGGTTTGACATAGTTTTCCTTTTAAAAATTGTTTTTACTGATGCTTTTTTGTTTTCACATTACAGTCATTTCTGTTTCTAATACCCCACCCCACTCTCTTTTTACCTACCATCCCATTCCCACCCAGTGAACTAAAGTAAATAGTTAAGTCAAAATCAGCCCAAATACTGCCATGTCTGACAATTGTATATCCCACTGGGGCCGCTAGGTGGCGCAGTGGATAAAGCACCGGCCCTGGAGTCAGGAGTACCTGGGTTCAAATCCGGTCTCAGACACTTAATAATTACATGGCTGTGTGGCCTTGGGCAAGCCACTTAACCCCATTTGCCTTAGCAAAAACCTACAAAAACAAAATTGTATATCCCACCTCTTACCCAAAGAAGGGAGATACATTTCATCATTTATTCTCTGGAACCAAGACTAATCATTATGATAACTTGGAATTCAATTTCTTTTTAAGTAGTCTTTTCATTTAACACATTGTAGTCATCATGTATCTTGTTCTCTGCCTGTACTCCCTTCACACTGAGTTACTTCTAGTGAATGTATTAGTAAATATTTAAAATAGGAAAAATAGTATTGCCCCACATATTTTAAAATCTTATCTACATTATTAATACATTCTTAAGTTTGGATAATTAACAAAATAATCAGTCAGTCCCTGATGGGGCAGTTTTGCTAATTTCAGAGGCATAAATGCTTACTTCAGATCATCCTTCCTTGGTTTCTTTACACAAGTCTTCTTCTGTTTTTCTAAATCCTTCATAATCATCACTTCATATAGTACAATGCTAATATAGCATTTTACATTATATGTACATGACATAATTTATTCAACCATTCCCTGGTACATGGACATCCTTTTTGTTTCCAGTTTTTGTTGCTAAAAAAAAAAACCCCAAACAACTTTTCATGACTTTTTGAATGACCTTTTCAGGTATATATGGTCCCTACTGATATCATGAAATCAAAGGTTAAGAATAGTTTGGTGAATTTTCTGGCATAATTAAAATATTAGTTGTTGGAATGATTGACCAGTTTACAGCTCTACCAAAGTGACTTAATGCAGCTCTTTTTTTTTTTTTTTTTTGAAGGAAGTCGGCCAATAGCTCCATTAGAAACAGGTCTGATGCAAAAGCTGCCTTTGTCTAAGTATTGCCTAGTCTGGATCAAGCTTAATTTGTAAGCAGTGATTTTTCTCCAAGGGCAAGGGGGTTAATCACCAATTTGTAAGGAAAGAAGGGAGCCTAGTACAATAGTAGTCCCTTAATTGGTATTTTTTTTGACTTAAAAATAGTTCATATTGTTTCTCCTCCAGATCCTGTTCCTTGCTTCTGGTTTTCAAACTATGTTTCTGTCCCTTTTTTCAGTGTCCTTGCCCTGGAAAATTCAATCAGAATTTGAACCAATATTCCACTGTGAAATATACCCCATTCTCCCATTGATGAGTTTTTTCCTGGGACTTTCATTTTGTGGGGTGGCCCAAGCTGACCTTCATTCCTTTCTCAGCCTTGTTCCTAGTTTCTGGATTTTAAAACTATGCAGTCACTGAGCTTTCTCGTTACCCACCACCCTTTTAACTCCTTGATTTTTGCTCTTAATTTTATCCTTCTCACAGCACAATATCTGTACAAGTTCAGTACTTAAATTCATCCATCCCATTTCCTTGTTCCTTTTCTTCTTTTCCATCCTACCTTTCCTTTCTTCTCTTCCTGCTTGTCTTCCTATCTACATCCTCTTTTGTTATCCTTCTTTACCTCCCTATCTCCCTCATCCTTCCTACTTTTTCCTCATTCCTTCTCTCCCTCCCCCCTCCCTCCCTCCCTCCTTCCTCCCTCCCTTCCTTCCCACTTCCCACCTTCCCACCTTCCTGCCCTTCCCACCTGCCTTCTCTTCTTTCTGTCTTCCCTCCTTCTTCCTTCTTTCCATTCCTT